>NC_142047.1:1980821-2287537 GCF_982192425.1 Myodes glareolus | reverse complement strand
CAGGAGCTTGAGATAGCTGTTCATGTGGCATCCTCAGTTAGGAGGCAAGCGGTTAGGTGATTGTTCACATGACTTCCACAGTCAGGAGGCAGGTGGTTGAGGTGACTGCTCACATGACTTCCACAGTCAGGAGGCAGGCGGTTGAGGTGACTGCTCACATGACTTCCACAGTCAGGAGGCAGGCGGTTGAGGTGACTGCTCACATGGCTTCCACAGTCAGGAGGCAGAGAACAATGACTGCTAGTGCTCAACTTGCTCTATATTTTTTATTTAGTCTAAAATTCCAGCTTGTGAAACTGTACCACCCACAGTTGTGGTGAGTCTTTCTATGCCAATTTACCTAATTTAGATAATCCTTTACATCATACCCAAGGTTTCTCTCCTTGCTGCTGTCAAGTTGACAATATCAATTCTCAGTCTAGGTAACCCTGTGGTATATCAGATATGCATGCTTTGGTGTTAGATATTATGGGTTTTTTTGTTTATACTGTCTTTACATGTCTTTGGACTTGTCTTTATGTCATCAGAAGGATGAAATAAAATCTTTATATTCACATAACTCAATTTTTGATCCAGCTCTGATCTTCAGCTGCATGATCACTGGCCTTACCCTCAGGCTTATGAGCCTTTAGTTCCAAGTCATACTATGTAGGTGATAAACTGTGTCTTATGGAATTATTGATGATTGAGTATCCATTGAAATAGATGCTGATAGTATTTAGTAAATGTTTAGCATAATTCAATATTTACATTAAGAAAATAAATGCTCTAATTTAATTCTTATACTAATACTGAAGCCAGATTTGGCTTTATCTTTATTTAATACAAAAGGTGATAGAAGCTGAAATAGTTTAAAGATCTTGACCTGGCATCCAAAACCTCCCAAACAAACAAAGCCCAGGGACAGATGGTTTTAGTGCAGAATTCTACCAGAACTTCCAAGAAGAGCTAATACTAATACTCCTTGAAGTGTTCCACATAACAGAAGCAAAAGGAACTTTGCTAAACTCTTTTTATGAGGATACAGTTACTCTGATACCAAAACTAGAGAAAGACTCAATCAAGAAAGAGAATAATAGACCAATCTCACTCAAGAACATGGATGCAAAAATACTTAATAAAATACTGGCAAATTGAATCCAGGAACACATCAAAAAAATTATCCATCATGATTAAGTAGGCTTCATCCTAGAGATGAAGGGCTGGTTCAACATATTAAAATCTATCAATGTATTCCATCATATAAATAAACTGAAAGGAAAAGCATATGATCATTTCATTAGATGCTGAAAAAGCCTTTGACAAAATCCAATATCCCTTCATGTTAAATATCTTGGCAATATCAGGGTACAAGGAATATATCTAAATATAATAAAAGCAATATGCAGCAAGCAGATAGCCAAAATAAAATTAAATGAAGAGAAACACAAAGCAATTCCACTAAAATCAGGAACAAGACAAGGCTGTCCACTCTCTCCATATCCCTTCAACTTAGTTCTTGAAATTTTAACAATAGCAATAAAACAACAAAAGGAGATCAAGGGGATTAAAATGGGAAAGGAAGAAGTCAAACTTTTGTTATTTGCAGATGATATGATAGTATATATAAGTGACCCCCAAAACTCTACCAAAAAATTCCTACAGCTGATAAATACCTTCATTGATGTGGCAGGATACAAGATCCACTCAAAAAAAAAATAAGTAACCCTCTTATTCACAAATGATAAAGAAGCTGAGAGGGAAATCAGATAAACATCACCTTTCATAATAGCCACAAATAACATGAAGTATGTTGGAGTAACACTAACCAAAGAAGTGAAAGACCTATTTGACAAGAACATTAATTCTTTGAAGAAAGAAATTGAAGAAGATATCAGAAAATGGAAAGATCTCCCATGGCCATGAATGGATAGGATCAACTTAGTAAAATGGCAATCCTACCAAAAGCAATCTATAGATTCACTGCAACCCCCATCAAAATCCCAACAAAATTCTCCACAAACCTTGAAAGAACAATAATCAAATTCATATGGAAAAACAAAAATCCTAGAATAGCCAAAACAATCTTGTACATAAAGGGACTTACGAAGGCATCACCATCCCTGACATCAAGCTCTAATACAGAGCTACAACAATGAAAACAACTTGGTCTTGGCATAAAAACAGACAGGTTGACCAGTGGAATCAAATTGAAGATCTGGATATTAATTCACACACCTATGAACAACTGATTTTTGACAAAGAAGCTAAAATTATATGATGGAAAAAAGAAAGTATCTTCAACAAATGGTGCTGGCATAACTAAATGTCAAAATACAGAAGAATGAAAATAGATCCATATCTATTGCCATGCACAAAACTCAAGTCCAAATGGATTAAAGACCTCAATATAAATCTGTCCAGACTGAACCTGACAGTAAAGTGGGAAGTAGTTTTCAATGCATGAGCACAGGAAACTACTTCCTAAATAAAACCCCAGTAGCACAGACACTAAGTCAATAATGAATAAATAGGATTTCCTGAAACTGTGAAGCTTTCTGTAAAGCAAAGAACACAGTCAATAAGACAAAAAGGCAGCCTACTGAATGGGAAAATATCTTCACCAACCCCACAGATAAAGGACTGATCTCCAAAATATATAAAGAACTGAAAAAAATTAGACATTAACATTTTAAATAACCCAATTAAAAAGGGTGCATGGAACTAAACAGAAAATACTCAACAGAAGAATCTCAAATGGCCAAAAGCTACTTAAGAAAATGTTCAACATCCTTAGCTATCAGGGAAATGCAAATTAAAAGAACTCTGAGATACCATCTTATACCTGTCAGAATGGGTAAGATTAAAAACACCAATGATAGCTTATCCTGGAGAGGATGTGGAGTAAGGGGGACACTCATCCATTGCTTGTGGGAATGCAAACTTGTACAACCACTTTGGAAATCAGTATGGCAGTTTCTTAGAAAATTGGGAATCAATCTATCTGAGGATTTAGTAATACCACTCTTGGGCATATACCCACAGGATGTTCAATTATACTACAAAAGCATTTGTTCAATTATGTTCATGTCAGCATTATTTGTAATAGCCAGAACCTGGAAACAACCTAGATGCCCCTAAAGTGAAGAATGGATAAAGAAAATGTGGCACATTTACACATTTAGTACTACTCAGTAGTAAAAAACAATGACATTTTGAATTTTGCATGCAAATGGATAGAAATAGAAAACACTACCCTGAGTGAGATAACCCAGACACAAAAAGATGAATATGGTATGTACTAACTCATAAGTGAATACTAGGTATAAACAAAGGACATTGAGCCTATAGTTTATGATCCTAGAGAAATTAAGTAATAATGTGAACAGACAGAAAAACATGTATAGATCCACGTGGAAATTGGAAACAGACAAGATTGCCTGACAAAATTTGGACCATGGGGTAGGGCAGAGAAGGGAGGGTAGAAGGGGTAAAGAAAGGGAGAAGGGGAGGATTGAACAGAACTTGAGGGAACAGGATAGTTGAGATGAAGGAAGGACAGAGATGAGAGCAAGGAAAGAGATATCTTGATTGAGGGAGCCATTATTGGGTTAGAAGAAACCTGGTTCTAGAGAAATTCCCAGGAGTCCACAAGGATGACCCTGGATAGGACCTTAAACAATAGAGGAGAGGGCGCCTGATCTTGACTTGCTCTTTAGCTAGACTGATAAACATCTTAAATATCACCATAAAACCTTCATCCAGCAACTGACGGAAACAGAGGCAGAGACCCACATTGGAGCACTGGACCGAGCTCCCATAGTCCAGTTGAAGAGTGGAAGAAATGAGTGAAGAGGTCAAAACCCTGATGGGTTCACCTACTGAAACAGTTTGCCTGAGCTAATAGAAGCTCACTAACTCCATCTGGACTCGGAAAGAGCAAGTATAGGACCAAACTAGTCTTTATGAATGTTGTTGACAGCTGAATTGCTGGGGCAGACTGAGGGGTCACTGGCAGTCACACCAGGATTTATCCCAACTGCATGTATTGGCTTTTTGAGATCCTGTTCTCTTTGGATGCATACCTTGCCCAGTCTAGATATGATAAGGAGGGCCTTGGAACTTACACAAAGAAATGTGCCTTACCTTTTTTTTTAGGATTGGAAGGGGATGGGATGGGAGGGTGTGGAGGGATTGGGAGGAGGGGAGGGAGTAGGAACTTGGATTGGTATTTTTTAAAAAATTTAATAAATTAAAAAAAGAATGAAATAAAAGAGAAAAAAAGATTTTGACTTGGATATTCAGGGTAGGAAGCAATGTCAGACCTCTATTCAGGACTGTCTAACATAAAACTTGTGCTTTAACTCTTCTTACATATTGTGGTTCCTATGCTAGCAAACTACCATATACCTTGTGTGTGTGTATACATGTCTTGGTATATATTTCTGTATTTATATGTGTATATATATATA
This sequence comes from Myodes glareolus, assembly GCF_982192425.1. NCBI lineage: Eukaryota > Metazoa > Chordata > Mammalia > Rodentia > Cricetidae > Myodes > Myodes glareolus. The sequence continues at coordinate 2,283,086 of NC_142047.1, read as the reverse complement.
TTTGTATGTGTACATATGTATGTCTATATGAGTGTATGTGTATCTGTATGTGTGTAGATGTGTTTATATATGCATACATGTGTGTATATGTATATATATGAATGTGCGCATATACATGAATGTGTGTATATGTACATATGTGTATGTGTGACATATTTGTACATGTGTTTATGCTCAATGTGGAAATGTGTGCCATCATTTTCCACTTTATTTTCTCAGACAGGATGATTCACTACAATTAGAACTCAGTGTCTTGTCTAGACTGACTGGCCAGTGAGACCTCAGGATCTACTTCTCTCAGTTCCTGATAAGCCCTATGGCTTCACATCCCATACAATTTTTATGTAGGTGTTGTGGGAACTTGGGCAGGTCCTCATATTTGCACAGTAAATAATTTATTCTATGAATCATCTCTTTAGACCAATATTCTTCTTCATTTGCTAAAATTAAAAAGTATATGTGCCTATGTATGCATACATATGTATGTGTGTAAGAATCACTGAATTATACTTGTGAGACAAAATAAGCCCACTGCTTATTTTTGTAAATGAAGTTTTATTGAAACATGGTCACGCTCATCTGATTGCATATTGCATGTGGCTCTAAGACACTTTTGGGCTAGAGCAACACAGTCAAAAAGGATTCGGGGCTCAAAAAACTGATCATTTGCCATCTGACACTTCACAGAAAGCTTAGTAACCCCACGGTAGATGAGCAAACACAAGCTTTGCAGTGAGCAGTATCAGGTTCAAATCCAGACTCTCACCTTTTCCTACTGTGGCAGTGGCAGCCCCCCAAAGCCCCAGCTTCTGAGAAGCTGGCAGCCTGAAGACTGATGAGAGAAGTGAAGGGGAATGTCCAGCAGAGTTCCTAAACAGGATCCGTCCTCTCACGTGATTTTGCAGTCAGCCTCCCCACACTGCTGTTGGTTTCTCTAAAGAAGGCTGTTGGGCAGCTCCTGGCCTTGGGCTCTCCACTCTCCAGGAGGTCCAGGCCCTGGAGTAATAGTACCAGACCAGTGTGACCTGACCAGACAGCTGTCCCACCCTGGGCTGTGCAGGAATCTAGCTTCTCCACATCTAACAGCTTTATATTTCTTGAGACACACTGAAGCTTGGTCCCTGTTTTTCTTGATTCCTTGCCAAGCCTATTACATGCCTGAGCTGCAAAGACTTGAAGAATTACGATTTCCATTTGACTTCAGAGGGCATTGAGTCTAATTTGTGCTGGCTTTGAAATACAGTGATTGCTGTTTTTGTTATTTGGGTTTGAGGGCTCTTTCAAGTCCTGTCTTTTTTTTCTCCTTTACTTTTGCTTGTTTTACCTCAGTCTCCCCCCATTTCCAGCGTTAGGGTGGGGAAGGAAGGAGAAGAATAAAATGTGAAAAAAATAATCCTCAAATCCAGAAACTCAGCCACCACTATCGAATCCCACTTCTCAAGCAGACAGTTTGCTCCAACATTCTATTTCATTAAGTGAAGGGCTGCATTGCAAGGCAAAACATGATAATGAGGTTTCAACTAATAGGAGCACATGGAATGTTCTTTACCATTAGCTTTAGTTCCAAACTTGTTGGGGAGGGGAATAGAGTACTGGTTTATTAGATTCTATTAATCTAATTAATCAAATGGATGATCCCAGCACCTTCCTCAAGCCTCCTACATCTACTCCCATCCTCCACCTTGTCAGATTTCCCTAGGGAAGACTCTTCTGCCACAAGAATGAATGGGGGTCAGTGGGATCAAAAACTGTCCTTGCATGGGGAAAGGGGCTGCCAATCATTTCCTTGTCACCCTAGCCCTAGGATCTCTTTTGTCTTTAGCTGCTTATTTCTTGACATTATTGTACACTCCCTTTTGACCAGGGATGGGTTCTGACACCTTAGTTTCCTTGCTTTTTCCTCACACTTCTCTGGCCACTTTCTGATTGATTGAAAGTGTCACCCCAGTCCCTGGCACCCACCCTTGGAGCAGGAATGGAGCAGGAAGCTCCATTTCAAGTCCCTTCCCCCTGGGAGTTGACTTGTTCCTTACTCCACCTCCAGGAAAGCCTGCCAAGAGCTGACCCCTCCCCAAGGAAGGTCAGGACCACCCTCACAAGCTATTTAGGCTGCCACCCAGAAAGGAACATGTGGTCTCCAGGTCTTGCGTGGTCTTTTCTGCTCTCTCTCCCTTGTCATGCTTTCCTGGTGCCACCTGGGAGCATTGCATTAAATGTGGGCATCTTTTATTCGGTCTAATTTGGTCTGATTGGAATTATTTGTGTCGGTGTAGAGGCTCGTCTGACACTTTCCTCAATCTATCTTTCAGTAATCTGTCAGTCTTCTGACATTCTTGCGTGGGTGTGTCATTGTGTATGGAGGTCAGAGGGCAACACAAGGTGTCTTCTTTAGTTGCTCTCTACCTTATGTTTGGAGACTAACTTTCTCACTGAACTTAGAGCCCATGCACTTACTCTCTTCTCTGTGGCTAGCATGGGAGATGTGTTATTCTTTTGACCCTTTAAGGGACAAGCCACACCCACTCCAGGGGACCCCCCTCGCCCCGCCATCTTGGTGTGTGCGCGTGTCTCTCTGGTTCTCTCTCTCTCTCTCTCTCTCTCTCTCCCTCTCCTTCTCCCTTTCACTCTCTGCCCCCTACTCCCTTTCCCCTTCATAACCCCCTGAATAAATATTTAACATGTTGAGTCTGTCTATGTCTCCTGTCTCCCGGACCCACCACAAATTGTCTTTGCTGGCTCACTGCATCGCGAGCAACCCGCCCTGCCGGGGACCTTGGAGCAAGCAGCTGGAGATCCGCTGGGCTCCCGCTGCTCTGTGAGCTCCCTGCCTGCTCACATGGCCCCCACAGTCGTCTCTGCCCTGGGACTAGAGTCCACTGCCTGCCTACAGCTGCTGCCTGGGGCACGCCAGCATTTTTTAAATCATAAAAAGATGTGCTGCTACCCCTGATTTTATGTGACTGTTGATGATCTGAGTTCAGACCCTAGCTTATAGAATGTGGTGGTTTGAAAAACAATGGCCCCCACAGACTCATATTAGAATGCTTAGGGAGTGACATTAGGAGGTGAGACCTTGTTGGAGTAGATGTGGCCTTGTTGGAGGAAGTGTGTCACTGGGAGTGGGTTTTGGGGTCTCAAATGCCCAAGATAGGAGGTCTTCACCGTCTTTAGCCTGTGGCCATTACTCCATGTCTCTCTTCACACTATACTCTTGTATTTTCTACCAAATATACTAACTCCAACATGATCAAGACTTATCTATTTTCCAAGTTGTAATCGCCATGGGAATTTAGGATTCAGAAATGCAAAGAGAGAGAGAGAGAGAGAGAGAGAGAGAGAGAGAGAGAGAGAGAAGATTTTTACAACTCACATAAGAAGAGGCTAGGGGGATTAGAGAAGGAGAGTTGCTTATCCAAGATCACATGGAAAATGGGGTGGTTCTTACAGGGACACCCTTTCAACGACATCCCTAGCTACCATCACAATACTTTAAGGACTAATGGATGATAGCAGATATTCTTAGTACTCCATTCAGGATTCATTTGATTGGCATGAATGTGCCATCTTGTGTTCTCCAGTGGCTGTAGGCATTCATTACTATCTTCAGTCTTATATGAACCAGGAATATACTTGGTAGATGGACCTATGTGCCCAAGATGGCCAAAATATTAGTCTTTCACCTGAGGTGAAACCTATGACTGAGGTATTGTGTGGGAGTAATGGCCTGTTTTTCATTTGAACTGGAAACTCTCGGTGTCCTCTTCTGGTTTCCAGAACAATGTCCTGCACTGCTGCAGGAAGGTTTACAGCTAGCAATTACCCACCTACTGGGGCGTGGCCTCATATACTATTTACCCAAATGCTGAAGCATGTCTGGCCCTTCTCTCCTTCCCTCTGGCTCCCATTTACTCATTTGGATTGTTTGAATTCCATCTCCATTTACCATTCAAGCAGAGAATCCTGATTTGTAAGTTTCCCCCTAAATAACTATTTCTCTCTCAGTTCTGAGCTAGTGTGGGGTTTCTTTTAAGCGTCCAATCTCTTCACCATCACTTGGCACCCAACGTGGGTTTAATCTACATGCCCACCAGGCTGGAGACTTAGTACTTCCATGGCCTGGACAGATTTGCTTTTGTCTGAATGTTTTATTCATTTATTTATTTATTTATTTATTTATTTATAAAATCCCCTACAAAACAGAGTTTGCAGTGAGGCAGCCTAAGTGCAAGTAGAAGTGCTGTTTGGGAGCTAGTGTAGGATTATTTTGTAACTTCCATTATCATTTGGCACCCAAAGTGGGGCTTGAACCTGTGACCCTAGGATTAAGAGTCCCATGCTCTACTGACTGAGCTAGCTGGATATCTCTTTATAGTCTCCTTAGCTTGTTGTCATGTAATAGAAAACTCTTTCATTAAACCTTTGTTATTGACATGATGTATTTTATGAAATTCTGAGGCCTGCAACATGCTTCCAATCAATAATTGATCATTTTCTGCATTACCTTGTACTAGACAACCTGGCAGACCCATATGGGATTGGATGTGTTTTATGTACATCAGACAAAGCCTATTCCTGATTATGTCTTGCACATGGATAAACAATGAAGTCAATTTTGTGTCATCTGATATAAATTTAGTGATTTCAATATGCATATTGTATGTTAGTAACTATATTAAGAGGTTCTTTAAAATCTCTTAGTACCATAAGAATGGCATATAATTCTGCCTTGTTGACAGAATTATAAGGGCTTTGTTTCCCCACACTCAATTTGTCTGATTTGTAACCTGCCTTCCCTGATTTATTAGTATCAGTATAAAATGTACAGGTTCCAGTTATTGCAGCATCATGTACAATTCGAGGAAGAATCCAAGAAGTTCTATTTATAAGGTTAGCTCTATCGCTTTTGGGATAGTTGCTATTAATTTCTCCCAAGAAATTTGCACAAAAAATAGCTCTTTGCCATGGTTCATTGTCTTCCCATAACTTTTTAATTTCATCAGTAGTGAAAGGCACTATAATTTCTGCAGGGTCTCAATTTACTGTTCATAATTAATTCAGAGACTTTTTCCACATAAGTGTTTAATTTTTTACTTTGTTTATGTGGTAAAAAATCCATTCTAAAATAATATCTTCCCTCTGCATTAAAATTCCCTTAGGAGAAATTCTGGAAGACAGTATGACTAGAATACAAATAAGATTTGGATTCACCCTATCCACATGAGCCTCCTGTAATTTTTCCTCAACCATTGTCAGTTCCTTTTCTGCTTCAGCTGTTATTTCTCTGGGACTATTCAAATCTTTATCAGCATCTAAGGTTTTGTTTAAATGAATTATTAGAACAGGTGTTATCCCAATAGCCGATCATAGACTGGAAATGTTTTCTAACATTCTTTGAGAGTCATTAAGAGTCTGTAACTGGTCCCTCTCTAATTCCAAGCCTGTTGTTAAGAGAAAAGCCCAGAGTTTCTGTCTCATGTCAGGAGCTATAATATGGGACATAAAGAAAAAATAATTTAAAAAAATCTTTATTTTTCTTCATATCTATTTTTGTCTTTATCAGACCCTTCATTGAATTTATATGTCTGTATATGTCTATATAAATAATGCTTAAATTTTCCACTATGAACAATAAATTTTCTTGCAGTAATCTTTGAAGTTTCCAGGAAGAAGATGGGGCCCCACAACAGCAATTCCACCTGATTGATAAGACATTGTGATGCTTATAGCACTACTACAAGACCTGTTTTGGGTACCAGCTGCACAAGATGGTTCCAACTTGGTTAGCTAAAATGGTGCACATTTTCATAACATTCTGGCCAGACCTCGACAAAATACTCAGAGACTATTTACAATTATACCAGAGATTAATCTTGAAACTTAACCATCATTTTACTTTCACTATGTTAGGAACATCATTTAGGGTTGATTTTAGTTAGTATACGGTTGAGGATCGGGGGAATAATTTTATAGACTCAGGGATCTCTCTCAAAAAAAGGGGGAAATTGGATGGGATAATAGATTGGTATTTGTGAGTTATTATTTATAGACAATTATATTGGTATAGATTCTTGTATATTAATACAAAGTTAAATTATGTTGAATATTGTATGCATTCATGCTTCTACCTCTGTTTAAAACATTTTTATGTATTGATATATATATATATGTATATATATATTTACTATATTGCTGTGTACATTTCTACCTCTGATTAAGATACTTATACATTGTTTATATTTGGAAATTATCCTCATTTATTGCACAGTTGTTTATTGTCTTAGTCTTTAATTTATATAAGTATTAAGAATACTTATAAGTATTAAGTATTATAAGTATTAAGTATTATAATACTTATAAGTATTAAGATCAATAGTCATACTTACAGTTAGACTAATCAGGTTCTTTAGATACATAGAGATTATATTCTACATAGATAGATAATCTTCAACTACTTTCAGGAGTTGTAGAAAATGGCATTTAAATCACTTAGAGTTCTGTTGAAGTGAGACACAGTTGCTCCTGGCAGCACTGATCTTTTCCTAAGGGAATGTTAAGCACCAAAGACACTCTATTTGTAGCTTGTTTTCTTCTTGGCAAAACTGGCATTTGGACAAGGATTGCTTATACCTCAACCAGTGACAAAATATGTAGTATCCGAAAATGGATAAGCAGGACTGTCCAGTCTTGCCAAGACAGGGTAAGACGGTTTTGAAAAATTTCTTGCATTTGAAAATAATCTGTCAGTTATTCTAGGCCTTAGCCAAAGTTGGTTGCTTCAACATTACAAATGTGACTTTGGGTGATTGTACAGGTAGCCAGTTGTCTCTGTGATTTATTGCATGTTTTGGAAGTTGTTTGATTATACTTCCCACTTACTTAGGTAACATTACTTCCCTTCTTGAATCTTCGATGGGGTTCAAGACTAGATAAGTGTAGTTACTTTTCTCTCATGACTTGACCACATTATTTATTATACAAGACTTAAGCTAGCTAGACTAGGATATTTATTCTTATTGTATATAAGTTTGTATTAGGTTTAGAACTATGTTATTTAAACAAAAGGAGGAGGTGCTGCAGGAAGGTTTATAGTTAGTAATTACCCACCTACTGGGATGTGGCCTCATATACTATTTACCCAGATGCTGAATCGCATTTGGCCCTTCTCTCCTTCCCCCTGGCTCCCATTTGCTTGTGTGGTTTAGATCCACATCTCCATCCACCGTTCAAGCAGAGAATCCTGATTTGTAAATTTTCCACTAAAGAAGTATCTCTCTCTCTCTCAGTTTTGAGCTAGTGTGGGATTTATTTTAAGCATCTGATCTCTCCACCATCACTGCACATAGCAGCCACCATGCCGAGAGTGCTCATTGAGTGGGAATCTAGAAAGATGGCGTGAGGAAAAGCACTGCAAAACAAGATAGCGATCCGATAGCTGCTACAACAGCACAAGGCAGAGCACTCTCAGGCCTTGGAATCAGTTAGACTTGAGGCAGGGGTCAATTACCCTCCAGTCTGTTGTCAGAGTGTTCTGAGGGTGAGTCTCACTATGAGAATGACCTAGCACAGTGTGAACACATCACTTAAAATTCTGTTTAAACTTGTATTGACAGTGTCAGTATACATGTCTGTATAATCTGTGTGGAAATGTCTGGGTCCTTGTTCATTATCAACTACTTAGAACTGAATGGAGCTGAGTTTGCTTTTAAAGACCACAGCTGGGAACTCCAGGCACTCTTTCTGTCTGAATTTTCCCCTGATGTTGGTAGTGGATGCCTTGTTATTTTTACTTTCCGTGGAGCCATCCAGTTGAGTTCCTCGCTGGAGAATATAAGCAGTAGTTGGAAAGCTGGGATAGTTCCCACGACTTTGGTTCTTTTATTTTCTCAGATGTCTCCAAGAAAAACTCATGGTTAGAGCTAAAGAACTGTTGAAGGAAAATGCTAATTTTTTCTTGTGGTTATTTGCCTGCTGACATCGTTCCCTATCTGTTCATAGTTGGTTAGAATATCCCTATAGGTTCTATACTTAATATACAATGCAGTATGACAGCGTGTGTGTGTATGTGTATGTGTGTGTATGTGTGTGTGTGTGTATGTGTGTGTATGTGTGTGTGTATGTGTGTGTATGTGTATGTGTGTGTATGTGTGTGTATGTGTGTGTATGTGTATGTGTGTGTATGTGTGTGTATGTGTGTGTATATGTGTTGTGTGTGTGCATGTGTGTGTATGTGTACGTGTTGTGTGTGTGTTGTGTGTGTGCATGTGTGCATGTGCACATGTACATTTTTGTGTGTCTAGGCTTTGGGCTGATTGGGACACAGAATATTTAAGAGTCAAGTAAATGCATCAAGTTATTAGTATGTTTTAAGTTTAATTTCAATTGGTTCATGTGTCTGACTGACACAACTCTAGTAATTTATTTCACAAAGTAAAACTGAGCTAAGAAATGAATTTACTGTCTGAAATGAACCAAGTAAACATCAGTAAAAACATTTCCTTTACTATCTCCCAAAAGAGCCTCACACCTCTGTCTTTACTGCTGGGTGCTGAAAACATGTTCCCAGAACTTAGAAGCCCAGGTTATTAGGGAATCAGTTTTCCCTTTACACATGTCTTCTCGTGAAATGGGCCTATATCCCAGTGCTTTCTGAATCTACTCCTCAATGTTCACCATCTATAGCTCTTAAAATGTGTGAACAGAGGAAATGGAAGTAGAAATTAAACAAACAGAAAGTGTTTGATTTATCTGGCTATCAAAAAATGGATTTTGCCATTTATCTCTGCTGAACAGTAAAATTTAGAGGCCATTCACTGGACCAAGATCTTAGGTTTGTGAACAGCACACTTAGGCAATGTGTGTAGCAGCGGAAAGTTGTTTGGCATGTCTAGAGCTATATCTTATCTGATGGCTCAATATTTCTCCTAATCAGGATAGAAAATGAAGAAATAATCTAATGAAAAAAATGTAAAGAATTCCTGGTGAGTCAGGAATTGCTAGGTAGTGTTGTCCGTGGTATGTTGCATTGAGACTAACTTCCCATGTTGGAAAAGTTTACTTGTGAAAGCAGTACATGGTTGTTACAACATGATCATAATGATTATAGAATCATAAAAAGCAACACTGTGTTGCTAAGAGGGAAAATACACTTCCAACTGTAGCATGTAATTACAAAGGGAATGTCAAAATACACATATATGACAAAGGAGAAAGTAGAACTCTGAGAATCTTTGCAAAAAGGTTAGCATGTGTATGCATGTGTGTATGTGTGTTCTGTGTGAGCATGCTATATAACTGTGCACCTGTGTTGATAAAACAGGCTTCCCCTTAAAATATTATCAATATGAAACACAATAGTAGAGGGTAGAGAGAATTAAGATTACATGTTGCAGTATTTTAGAGTTAAATAAATGGATGAGATCTTGGGCATGCCTTGTGGGATCTCAAGTGAGTTATTCAGTTTTTGTACTGGTAAAGCAGAGATGAAAACAAAAATGTGCTTGTGGGCAGTGATACAGTGAAATGAGAATTTACCCCAAGCTTGACCTACTTCACAGTTAATGGTCTGGTCATTTTCTATTATTTTTTGTGAGATCAACCTGTCTGTCTACTGTTTGTTTACTTTTACATTTTTCTTCTATTTACTTATGCATTTATCACATATATATATGTATATATATCAACCTATGTATTTATCAGTATCCATTTATCTAAATCTATTTTCTACCTACTTACATATTATCTATCATACCTATCTCTTATCTACCTACTTATATATATATTACCTATCTATCACCTACTATCTATCAATCAATAATTTTTCATGTCCTATTTATTGTCTAACCATTATCTTCTTATCTAGCTATTTTCCTATATCTTTCATGTTGGAACAATCTTCTTTCCTTCTTTCCTTTAAGTTATATGTTTTATATCCTGACTGCAGTTTTCATTCCCTCTTCTCCTCTCATTCCTTTCCCACCTCTCCTCTACCCCTCCCCCTCAATCTATTCTTCCCCTGTTTCTGTTCAGAAAGGGGCAGCCATCCCTTTCTACAAAGCATAGCATATCAAGTTCCATTAAGACTAAGCACCTCCTCTTGTATTAAGTCTTGGCAAGGCAATCTAGTATGAGAAACAGTGTCCTAAGAGCCAGCCAAAGTCAAAGCAGTAGTGATATCCCCTGTTACCCATTGTTAGGAGTTCCATAAGTTGACCAAGCTGCACAACTGTCACATATATGTAGAGTGCCTAGGTCAGTCCCATGCATTCTCCCTGGTTGTTGGTTCAGACTCTGTGAGTTCATATGAGCTAAGTATGTTATTTCTGTGACTTTTCTTGTAATGTCCGTGACCCCACTGGCTCTTAGAATCCTTTTTCTCCTCTCTTCAGCAGGATTCCCTGAACTTGGCCTAATGTTTGACTGTGGGTCTCTGCATCTGTTTACCTTAGTTGCTGGATGAATGCTCTCTCTGATGACAATTGGGAGAGTCACCAATCTGATCACAGGAGATGGCCAGCTCAGGCTATGTACCCACTATTGCTAAGAGTCCTTGTAGATTTGTGGGAGTTTCTCTTGCCTCAGGTTTCTACCTGACCTTGAAATGCTCCCTTTCAACTCATCGCTTTCAGTACTCTCCTCCTCCATCCATCCCTTAGCCCAATCCCTCATGTTCCTAACTCTACTCACTCCTAGTTCACCCAGGAGATCTATTCTATTTCCCTTTCCCAGGGAGATCCTAGATCCAGAGATCTAGCCTCTCTGGGTCTGTAGATGGAAAAATATCTATCGGACATCCATTTACTAAAAATCATTGGTCTAAAGTTATTCTGGCCATCACAACCCATTGCCAGTGTTGATATCAGCTCATGGAAATCAATAACACACAAGGAAGGAAACATTTTTAAGTCTAGGCAGCCCTCACCTCAGGATGAAGATAGCATCAACAGTGGCAAAGCAGAATTATGGACTCCAGATGGTATTACTGAGCCTTTGGAAGAACAACATTGAAGTTGACACTGCCTCACTTCCTCCAGAAGATAAAATTCACATTTTCCTTATTTTGTTCAGCTTGAATTAAGGTACTCTGTTACTTGTAATAGTAGATCCTGATACAATCAGAAAGAAGTGGTTATTTTTTGAGAGATTGAATTTTAATTGTAAGTCACCTAGTTGGCCTGCCATGCTGTTGTCATGCTACCTTTTGTATCATGGAACTCCAGACTTTTCCATAAAGTCATACCTGTAAATTTACTGTCTACATAGATTCTCTAAGAGATTTGGGAAAAAAATGAAAATTCTACCATTCTGAGGGTCAAACATCTGCAGTGTCATTGGTTTATTGAGTATGAATAGCCAAATGTTAGTCACTCATGGCATGCTATTCATATATGAACTGTAAATTTTATGCTAAATTTTACCTATCCTTTAAAATTTAGAATATGTATTTCCTCATAATATTTTACACACTTCCTTTGATTAACATTAATGTCTCCTTTCTTATGTTCTCCTAGTTCACCAGATACTAAACAAACAATCACTCAACAGTTCTTCACTTTGACACTGAATTCAGGGGCTTTCTTGCAAGGAGTTGAGAGAGATGCTGCCTGGTTCAGGTATCTGTATAGTATATAATCCACCTCAAATCCTATAGGTGGGGTAATCAGAAGAGGAGAATTCTGGGAAGAAGAAATGAACAGTGTGCAGTCATCATTCAGATACAGAGGAAGCAAGATGAGAACACCTTGCTGATATAAGGTACCAAGCCATGTGATGATGTGGGAGTCACCTCTGTGTGCTGTGATTACCATTAATGAATAAAGAAACTATCTTGGCCTGTTAATAGGGCAGAACTTAGGTAGGTAGAGAAAACTGAACTGAATGCTGGGAAGAAGAAGGCATAGTGAGGGAGACTCTATGGAGACTCTGCCTGAGTCAGACATGCCAGAAATTTGTTGGTAGGCCACGACCTCATGGTGTTATACAGACTAATAGAAATGGATTAAATTAAGATGTAAGAATTAGTCAATAAGAAACTAGAGCTAATGGACTAAACAGTGATTTAAATAATACAGTTTCTTTGTGGTTATTTTGGGGCTAAGCTAGCCGGGTGGCCAGAGTGAATAAGTGGGCCCTCCTCCTACAATGTGGCTAGCACAGATAAGAATTATGGGCTAATGTTAGTTATAAAAGTTAATAAGAAACATGAGCTAATAGATCAACCAGTTCATAATTAATATAGACCTCTGTGTCTTTCTTTGGGACAGAATGACTGCGGGACCAGGGGGGACAGAAACCTCAGTCAACAAAACCCTATCCTGTGGCAGATTCGTAAGTACTTTGTACCCACACTGAGTGGCTGAGTCCTGTGGCACCCTGGAAGTTGAGGCAGTAGAAGAGAGAGGAATGTATATACTTATATTTATGTGTATCTGTGTATGGGGACAGTAAGTTCTACTGCCCAACACTTGGGAATTTTGGACTAGGACATTTCTAGTTAAGTTTAGGGGGAGGGACTCAGCCAGACATACAGACACAGAGGTTCCTCAGTGATGTCTTTCACAAGATTTAATTTTCTGCAAGTCTCTTTTAGGCACAAATAATTCTTGTCTTAGAGTGTTTTATTTTAAAATGCATTTATCTAAATTAAAGTGAACACACCAGTGGATGGGGAAAGAAGTGGACAGCTGATCATACCGGCAGCAGGCAGGAGGGGTGTGGGCCTGCAGCAGCTGTCTTCTGCATCTGCCTGCAGATGGTTCTGAAAATCAGCCCTCCAGCTGGCCTCCTCCAGGCTACCTGGCTAGGAAGAGTTTGAAAGAAAATTAAAGCAGATGCCTGCCATTTTGTGGTCCGTGTCTCTTTAATAGTTTCCTTTTCTTTTAAAGATAAGTCGAAAACATCCTGAACTGACAGATAAGATGTTTCTCCTGGAAATCCAGTATGCAAACAGATGCTGGCTGCGGCCTGGGAAAACAGAACAAAGGCAACTTTTGAAAACATGTGCAACCAGTGCTGCTGACAAGATTGGAAGAAAGCTAGACAGAAAAGTGCTCCAGCTTCCGCAGTCCTTTCCATTTTCATCATAGAAAAATGTGTAGTCAACTGTGTTGCTGTCCTTAAGATTTGACTTTGGGTCTTTGTTTTAAAAACAACACTAGCAAAAAAGAGGTGTAGCATGGGGGCTGCAGATGTGTCTCAGTTGGTAGATTGCTTGCTTAGCATCTATAAAATATTGGGTTTGAATTTCAGCACAGCACACACCAGGCAGGATGGTACTGCCTGAAATTCCAGCCCTGGAGAGCTGGAGGCAGGAGGACTTCAGAATTTCAAAGTCATCCTCAGCTAGGTAGTGAGGGTGGCCTCAACAACAGAAGACTCCTGAGGGCAGAGAGGAGAGAGAGAGAAAGTGAGGGGGAAGAAGAGGGTTAGAGACAGAGGGAAAGAGGGGGGAGGGAATGAAAAGGAGGAGGGAGGGATGAAGGTTGTATTTAATTTGTAGTAATCAACCATAAAGTTACAAGCAGGCAAATCTCACAGTAGCAATTTAGGATGAAATAAAGAGAGACATGTACAAGATCACATTTAATACAAGTGAAACTGTAAAAGTAAAGGATAAATGAAAAAATGGAAAGTGAGGAGGATAGAAGTGCTTAATGAGAGGAACAAAAGTAGATGGAGTGAGGATGGAAGGTAAAGAACAAGTCTTCAGGCAAACATGGATCACTTCCTACCAATGCAACCATGTTCAGAAGTATCTGTCTTTAATTTGTGCTATAATAGTCCAAGTGTGCTTTCTCCTACATCACTAAGAGAACTTTTAATGCATAGAATCTTCTTCAGTGACTGAAAGATTATACAATGATACAAGATTCATCTTCACGTTGGTAGCCTTTCTAAGACAATATATTGATCCCCATATCCAGAAATGTTAAAAGAAAAAGAAATTGAGTAAGACATGTAAGAATTATCTTAAAAAATAAGAATCAATAAATATTTATTTTTTATACGTCGAAGAACAGAGTATTGTTGCCTCCACTGCTGTAGTGGGGTAAGATGCTGTGAGCCTACTATGGGGGTTCAAAGAGGCTCTTGGCAAATTACCATGTGTTACAATCCTGTGGCCACCTGGATCTTTGGTTAATAAGCCTGTGTCATGGTCTTTAATTGTTTTCTGGACCTGAAATAAATGTTTCAATCACTCTTCTGGTAGTTAACTCCCACACTCATCCCACAGTGTTTGCCCTTCAATTACCCTGTTTCCGTGTGTTACTCAGCATATCAGAAATTCTGTGCCTTTTCCATGCTGCATAGAAGGAAAATTCCCCATGAGCCAATTTCAGTGGTTCTTAGGCACAACTCGAGAGTTGTCTGAATGTTGGGAGGATGAGCCACTTGGAATTGGTCGTGATTATGAGTGATACTATACTCCAGCTTGGCTCTGTCACTAATGTCCCAGGCTTCCATTTTGCAACCTGTCTATATGTGACCTCACTTTTTAATTTCTAAGTTGTTCACTGTAGCATGACTAATAAGAACCCAAAGACAGATATTGAGATTCAACCTGAAGATCAGAAAAGCAAAGTAGCCAGTCATTGGCTGCTGCCTATACCTCAATCCAAATTGACAATCTTTCCTCCATGAATCCTCAGAATGAGACTGACTTGAGAGCTGTCTTCTCTCATCTTATATTAGTGTGTTATTTTAAAAAGGAGGATATAAAGTTGGGAAGGGGATGTAATAAAGGGAATGTGGGCTTATTTGAGGGGAAAATGGAGTAGATATGATCATATTTCATTGTATACATGTATGAATGTATACAATATTTAAAGAACTCCTTAGAAGAGGTGTCTGCCGTCAGCTCCTTTATGCCTCACCTCTGTCTTTTACAGCCTAAACTCTTCTTTCTCTGGCCCTCTATCCCCTCTGGATATGAATACAAAGATTATCTCCCAGATCTCCCCAAAGTTTCATGAAAACATGACTTCCAAGTGATTGCAACTAAAGATCTCATTACATGTCTTATGGTCATTTGAAGTCACAGAAACTCTCCATTCCTCATGGCCTTCCTTTGTTTCATTATTTCAGTCTCACTTGACTCTCCAGTTTCTAGCTAACTCTACCCAGGCTCTTATTTGTCTATTTGTACAATACTGGTTTTATTACAGCTTTCCTCTGGGAAGATAGGTGAAATTTTATTGGTACATGATGTTAAATGGTCTGAGGACCCAGATGCACCTGAACATTTCTCTGTTATCCATCCCCATTCAATGAACTGCCTGAAGAAGGAAGGATGTGGGGAAAATGTCACTTCACTATGAGCAAGTCAGTGTGTATTTACCATAGTGCACACGTTGGACAAACTTGGTTTGACCTGATTGCTTCAAGTTTGAGCATAGATGACTCCTATCTTTCCTCTCTGGTCTAGATTAGCTACAGTATTGCCCCTTGGAGAGGTTTATGTAATGGAGCTTCATCCTCACATGGTAGTGCTATTTTTGGAGGTCCTGGGAGTCTTTGGGGTAGGGTCTAGCTAGGAGAAATAGGTCACTGAGAATGTGTTCTTGGGGAAAATTGTTCCTGGCCTGTTGGAGGCCACAGTTTTGAATCCATTCTATTTTGACTAAAGGTCAGAGAGTTGAAACCTATTATTGCTCCTCAAGGACAAATAACAGGATGTTTGGCCAAAGGTGTGGCTACTGAATGTCTGCTGCGGAGCATCTTCTGCTGCTTCAGCCAATAGTCGCTGAAGCACGAGCCCATGGTGCTGTGGGAGGGCCTTCCGCTCCGTCAGTCAATAGCTGCTGAAATACCAGCCCACTGGGGCGTGGTATATTTCTCTTTTAAAAAGAGCCACAGATCTCGGCTCGGGCCTCTTGGTTCCGGCGCTTGGTCCCGGCTCCTGCTCCAGCGACTAGGCTCCCTTCCTGACGGTTTATGGTGTATGTAAGTTTTACCCCCCAAAATAAATAACCCCTTAAAACATAACTGGTGTGGGATTGATTCGCCGTTATTTGGCGCCCAGCGTTTGGTTTAAGAACCACCCCATTCCCCCCACCCCCCTACCCTCAGCTCGGCCTCTGACTTGGCTACCTGCTGCCAGCTCGGCTTGGCCAGCTAGGCTTGGCACGAGCCCTCCCTCAGCCATAACCTCCACGCCTCCCAGGATACACAGGTCTGGACAGTCTTTGCCGGCCTACTTTGCCCTGTTCTGCACGGATTTTTAAATTTTTCCTTGCAATGTGAGTCAAAGAGCTCACAGCGCAAGTTCCCTTTGAAGTTCCAGCAAGCTGTTTGAAACCCCTGCCATCCGCCATAACTGATTGGGAGTGCTGCAAGCAGCTTGACCCTTAATCCCAGCGCAGGGACATGGGGCCCAAAGCACTAGGCCTCATTAGCAACAGTGCAGTGGCTGTGTCACGACCCTCTGCATTGGGTTGAACAGAGCGGCAGGGCAGGAGAGCCCAGCCAGGGTAGGCCAGACTGCCTTGTTTATTTGCCACTAGAAGCTCTCTGACCTTTTGTGATCTGTGAATTTAACCTCTGGATTTGAGTGTATATATTCTAGAGTTTACTTCCTGAATCGATGGCATTGCCACGTGGATTCAGGTGCGCCCCACCTCCTACTGGCAGGCAACAGTCATTACAGGTAAGATTTTTCTTTTCGGTTGAAAATACATACATACATACATACATACATACATACATACATACAAGTACAATTTCTTTTGATTGAAAATGTCAGAAAATACTACTATCCAAAAGTTCAATGGTTTTTTAAATTGCGCTATGGAGGATATTCTGAAGAATGTCTCTGATATTCCTCTTACTTTGTTATTCCTGGGATCTGTTGCTTTTTTTGGTGTTTGACTATTTTATAAGAAAGATACAGTCCTTACAGACTGAATCTACAATGCTGAGGGCAGAGATTAAAACTTTAAGAACAATTCAGACTGATACCAACCTCCTCAAAAAAGAGTTTGGAGATTTCAAGGAGGAAACTAGATCAGAGTTTGGAGTTCTCAAGGAGGAAACTAGATCTTTGTCTGATATGACTCGGTCGACTGACCAAAATATCAAGAAGGTACAGTCTGATATTGCTTCTTTAGAAGGGAGCTTCACTGCTCTGGAGGAGGGGACAACCAAAATGGCTTGTAACCTCCAGTCCATGACTGTAAGTGCTGAAACATTAGCTGAGAGGATTATAACCATTGAATGTGAAAATCGGACTTTATCAAAAGGGTATGATAGATTAATTGACAGGATTTTCATACAAGAAGGCACAGTACATGCCATGAGGATTATGCCCAAGGAGGATATGGTATCTCTAATGGACAAGCTCCACGCCTTAGAATTATCAATGAAGGTGATTGTGTCCACGGAGGAAATGGTGTCTCTGACGGACAAGCTCCATGCCTTAGAATCGTTAATGAAGGTTTTGGAGCGTAATACTGGACAGGAGATTCAGAAGGCAATGGTGAGCAGATTTACTAAGATTGAGAAAATCATAGACTCTGATGAACAGGAGCAAAAGGTAGAAAGGCAACATTCACCTCAAAAAACTCTCAGTCTACATAGAGTTATACCTGCCTTTCCAGTAATAACATCAGAAAAGATAACCGGCTCCAAAAACCCTAAGGTCATTAAAGAACATACGTATGAATGATCTGAAAGAATTTAAACAAGCAATTGTGAATTATGGACTACATTCATCCTTTGTTAGGGAGATGTTAAAATCCTGGGCTCTGAGCAGCAGGGCCACCCCTCAAGATTGGAACCAGCTTATGTCAGCTGTCCTAGAAAACGGACCTTTATGGCATTTCAAATGCCTATTCAAACAAGAGGCCAGACTTTTACAACAACAAGAATCAGTGAAAGGAATTGAGGTTTCTCTAGATCAAATTCTAGGGGAAGGACTTTACTCTGATCCTCAGGAACATGCTCTTTATGATGAAAACATTTTATCCATATATGCTACAGCAGCTTTAAGGACCTGGGACAGGGTTCAAGACTCAGGTCAGAGAGTAGAATCGTATGTCAGGGTCAAACAGGATCAGAGAGAACCCTTTAGTGACTTTTTACAATGACTAACTAAGGCTGTACAAATAGGGATACCTGATCCAGAAGCAAGAAATATAGTAATTGAGTCTTTGGCTTATGAGAATGCCAATGTAGAATGCAAAAGGATCTTGGGGCCTTTAAAGTTCAGATCAGCGCCTTTGGATGATTGGGTTTTACATACAATGAATGTTGATACATTTGATTATGGCAATGAAACATGGGTGCAAGAAGCAATTTCCAAAGGTAAAAGGAGACATCAGATTACAAAATGCTTTCATTGTGGCAAAATGGGACACATGAAAAGGGACTGCAGACAATGGAATTCCAGGAATAATGCCTCTTCTAGGAATAACAGGAATAGGAGGACTGAGCCTTCAGGTTTATGTAGGAGATGTGGAAAGAGCAGGCATTGGACGAATGAGTGTAGGTCAACAAGAGATAAACAGGGCAACCCATTGCCATCAGGAAGCTCAATAGGGGGCCTCTCGAAGGCCCCCATGGCAAATGTGGTCCAGTCATTTCCAATCACTGCAGAGAACATGCCTCTTCAGGGAAATTAGATTGCCCCATGCCTACTGTTAAAAGCAATAATGGCCTGAAGGATGAGTTAAATGTGGTGAATGAATTAAGAAATCTAAGAGGACAAAGTAAACAAATATTCTGGCAGACTTCTATAAATGAACAAAGACCACAGCTAAGAGTGTGTGTAAATGGCAAATTTATTACTGGGTTACTGGACACAGGTGCGGATGTAAGTATCATTACTCCAGAATCTTGGCATCCGCATTGGCCTCTTCAGGAGGTAGATATTCAGTTCTTAGGAATTGGAACCCTATCTCGAGTAAGACAAAGCACAAGATGGGTCAATTGTATAGGTCCAGACGGACAAATAGGAAAACTAAGGCTGTATGTAGCAAATATTGCAGTGAATTTATGAGGCCATGACCTATTGCAACAATGGAATACCCAAATTAATATTCCTGCTGCTTCCAGAGCCTATATTTCTACGGACAATATTACAAGATATTACAGATGGTGGAAACCAGCCATTAGAGCTATACAAGAACACAACACAATTGATGGCCCTTCAGAGGTGCCAACAGCTATGCCTCTACAATGGTTGACTGAGAAACCAATATGGACTAAACAGTGGCCTTTAGCTGAGGAAAAGTTACAGGCTTTAGAACAGCTGGTACAAGAGCAATTAGATGCTGGACATATAGAAGAATCTACCAGCCTTTGGAACTCTCCTGTATTTGTTGTTAAGAAAAAATCTGGTAAATGGAGAATGGTGACAGATCTTAGAGCTATCAACAAGGTCATTCAACCTGTGGGCCCTCTGCAATCTGGAATTCCTCTGCCCTCCCTGTTACCAAAGGGATGGCCTCTTATAGTTATTGATCTGAAAGATTGTTTTTTCACTATACCATTACAAGAAAAAGATAGAGAAAAGTTTGCCTTCACAGTGCCTACCTATAATAACTCTCAGCCTACAAGGAGGTACCAGTGGACCGTCCTCCCACAGGGAATGTTAAACTCTCCCACCCTGTGCCAATATTTTGTAAGCCAACCATTGAAAATTATACACAAACAATTTCCTAAGTCCATAATATACCACTATATGGATGATATCCTGATATCTGATCAAAACAAAGACACCTTAGAAAGGCTGTTTGAAGAAGTAAACATATTACCTAAATGGGGATTGCAAATTGTTCCTGAAAAAAATTCAGAGAGGAGATTCTGCTAATTATTTAGGTTATAAAATAGGTTTACAAAGAATTAAGACTCAAAAGGCACAAATCAGGAGAGACTGGTTACGAACTCTTAATGACTTTTAAAGATTATTAGGAGACATTTCCTGTCTATGACCAGATGTTGGGATAACACCTGATCTAATTATTCATTTAAACAAAACCTTAGATGGTGACAAAGATTTGAATAGTCCCAGAGAGTTAACAGCTGAAGCAGAAAAAGAACTGACGGTGGTTGAGGAAAAATTACAGGAGGCACATGTAGATAGGGTGGATCCAAATCTTAGTTGCATTCTGGTCATATTGACTTTCAGAATTCTCCTACGGGAATTTTAATGCAGAGGGAAGATACTATTTATAGTGGATCTTTTTACCACACAAACCAAGTAAAAAATTAAAAACTTATGTGGAAAATGTCTCTGAATTGATTATAAAAGGAAAATTGAGACTTCGTCAATTAGCAGGTATAGACCCAGCAGAAATTATAGTGCCTTTCACTGCTGATGAGATAAAAAAAAAAGTTGTGGGAAGACAATGAACCATGGCAAAGAACTTGTGCTAATTTTTTGGGAGAAATCAATAACAATTACCCAAAAAACAAGAGACTTAACTTTATAAAGAGAACTTCTTGGATCCTCCCTCGAATTGTCCGTGATGCTCCAATAACCGGAGCCCATATATTTTATACCGATGCTAATAAATCAGGGAAAGCAGGTTACAAATCAGAAGAATTGAGTAAAGTGGAACAAAGTCCTTATGATTCTGTCCAGAAGGCAGAATTATATGCCATCCTTATGGTGCTTAGGGATTTTAAAAAACCTCTTAATATAATTACTGACTCACAATATGCAGAAAGAGTTATCTTGCATATTGAAACTGCTGAATTTATATCTGATGATACAGAATTGACCTCATTGTTTATCCAGGTACAAGACATGATCAGGAACAGGCTCTGCCCTATGTATATAATGCATATCCAATCCCATACGGGTCTGCCAGGTCCTCTAACACAAGGTAATGCAGATATTGATCAATTATTGATTGGTAGTGTGCTGCAGGCATCTGAATTTCATAAAAAATATTATGTCAATAGCAAAGGCTTGAAAAAAGAGTTTTCTATTACATGGCAACAAGCTAAGGAGATTGTAAAGAAATGCCCTACTTGCTCTATTTATAACCAAACACCATTGCCTGCAGGGACTAATCCAAAGGGTATTAAAAGGAATGAAATTTGGCAGATGGATGTGTTTCACTTTCCAGAATTTGGCAAATTAAAATATGTACATCACACCATTGACACGTACTCAGGTTTCCAATGGGCAACTGCTTTAAGCTCAGAAAAAGCTGATTCAGTAATCACTCATTTATTAGAAGTTATGGCCATCTTGGGTATACCTACACAGATAAAGACGGATAATGGTCCAGCTTATGTTTCTAGGAAAATAAAACGATTTTTTGCTTATTTTAATATTAAGCATGTTACAGGTATACCATACAATCCTACAGGTCAAGCAGTTATAGAAAGATCAAATTGAACTATAAAAGATATGTTGAACAAACAGAAAGGGGTGGAAAATACCCCCAGGAATAGGTTACATAATGCTTTATTAACCTTGAATTTTCTCAATGCCAATGAGAAGGGGACAACGGCTGCAGAAAGACATTGGATATTGGAAAAGTCTGCTGAATTAAATCAACCAATTTATTTCAAGGATGTGCTGACCTCACAGTGGAAGCCAGGAGATGTGCTGCGTTGGGGAAGGGGTTTTGTTCTTGTCTCCACAGGAAAACGCTCGTCTTTGAAAAATTCAAAGGACCCTGGATGTTTGAATACTGACAGATGGAAAAATAACTACCCAATATGGATTATCAAGAAAACTGAATAGGTTCTGTGAGTATGAAGCTCTGGAATATACTAAATCATATTTCTGAATTTATCGAGCTGGTTTTGGAGTTGGACTCTTGGCTCGGTCCATCTGTTGTTAGGAGAAAAACCCAGAGTTTCTGGAGTTTCTGTCTTATGTCAAGATCCATGATATGAGACAGAAAGAAATATGAGTTTAGAAAACATCTTTGCTTTTCTTCATATCTATCATACTTTTCATTGAATATGTCTATTATACCTTTCATTGAATATATGTTTGTATATGTCTATATAATTAATGTTGAAGTTTTCCACAATGACAATGAATTCTTTCTGCACTGACATTTGAAGTTTCCAGGAAGAAGATGGGACCCCTATAACAACAACTCCACTCGGTTGATATGACATCATGATACTGATAGTGCTATTACAAATACTGTTTCGGGTATCAGCTGCACAGATGATTCCAACTTGGTTAGCTGAAATGGTGCACATCTTGTACAACATTCTGGCCAGACCTCCATAAAATACTCAGAGACTGTTTGCAATTTTAAAAGACATTGATCTTGAAGTTTAACCATCATTTTACTTTCACAGGATCCTCCAGAAAGAACCTCACCCCCATGACAGCTGGAAGTAATTCTAGAGGACGATGTCCCCTCTCTCAGCAAAGTTTGTCCTCAGGTTTAGGAACGATATTTAGGTATTGATTATAATTAGTATATGGTTGAGAGTTGGGAAAGGAATTTTATAAGCTCAGGGATCTTTTAAAAAAAAGGGGGAATAATTGGATAGATAATAATGGTATTTGTGAGTTATTGTTTATAGATAATTACATCGGCATATATTGAATATTGTATGTATGCATGCTTCTACCTGTTTAAAACATTTTTTATGTATTGATATATATTGTATTGATATATGTATACCATATTGCAGTGTACATTTCTACCTCTGATTAACATACTCACATATTGTTTATGTATTGATATTTATTGTTTACATTTGGAGGTCATTGTCCTCATTTATTGAACAGTTGTTTATTCTCTTAGTCTTTAATTTAGATGCATGTTAAGAATTGTAGATCAATAGTCATCTATGTCTGTCATATTTATGGTTAGACTAATCAGGTTATACCTATTGTATATAATTGTGTAGGTTTGTACTTACTGTATATAATTTTGTAGTAGGCTTAGAACTCTCTTACTTAAACAAAAGGGGGAGGTGCTGCGGGAGCATCTTCTGCTGCTTCAGCCAATAGTCGCTGAAGCACGAGCCCACGGTGCTGCGGGAGGGCCTTCCGCTCCATCAGCCAATAGCCGCTGAAATACCAGCCCACTGGGGCGTGGTATATTTCTCTTTTAAAAAGAGCCACAGATCTCGGCTCGGGCCTCTTGGTTCCGGCGCTTGGTCCCGGCTCCTGCTCCCGGCTCCTGCTCCAGCGACTAGGCTCCCTTCCTGACGGTTTATGGTGTATGTAAGTTTTACCCCCCAAAATAAATAACCCCTTAAAACATAACTGGTGTGGGATTGATTCGCCGTTAAATGTCTTGATACTTAATGGCCAAAGAACATAGGGCATGGTTACTAGGTGTTTTGAAATGTTAGGAGGTAATTATACTTATTTGTTTCTTGTATCATGGGAGGGAAGACTTTTGCTCTCCCCTGTAGATTGGGGTATATAATGACTATGAATAGTAAACATGAGGCAGATACAGAATTCACTGAGAGCCCTCCTGACTCTATCTTCTGTCTCTTGTCTATTTCTTTCCTCAATCCTCACTCCATTTTTTCAGGAATGTGTGAATAAGCCAGACCAGACCCAAAAATGATGCCTGTGGGGGATGCCGTTCCATGCCACCCACCTCCAACGAGTTCATATTGTCCTAGGGGTTAAAGAACATAGACGCACACAACACAGACAGAGTTTCGAGTCATCCTCAAGAAGAGAAATCTCAATTTATTCAGCTTAATCCAGGGTTAAAAACCTTTTGGCCCCAGTAAAGAAAAACTCCTCCCACCCAGAGGGGGCTGGGGAAACTGGCGCCTGTGAGAGCTTCTCCTCAGGCAGGTGGTCGAGGGTGCAAGGCAGTGTCAGACAGGTAAGATGGACCTTGGCGCCTGGGCCCTTCCAGGCAGGTTGAGAAATTACCATTTTAAAGTGATATAGAGCCCTAGGCTATTTTACCAGGCTAGAGCAGAAGCAAGCACGGAACTTAGCAGGAAGCTTAGCTGGTTAACATAAATATTTCTTGCATCCTGTGCTTTGGCCTCGAGGAACAGGGAAGACAGGGCCTCACAGTGCCTGTATACTGGACCTGAAAATGGGGTAAAGTGAAAGATACCACAGGTGAAAATGAGCATTCAGGTAATAATAAAGTAGAATTCCAATGCATGACTTGGGGCAAAATCGTAAATATGGGGCAGGGTTATAGTAGTCAGCTGTTTGTACATTTGCTTGAAGATATTTTAAAAGCCAGAGGAGCTAAAGTAGAACAGAAACAAGTACAGAAAATTTTGGAATTTGTGTAGTAGGTGTGCCCTTGATTTACCTGGGATAGTTTAGATTTTCACACACACACACACACACACACACACACACACACACACACACACACACAGAGAGAGAGAGAGAGAGAGAGAGAGAGAGAGAGAGAAGAAACCTCCTTTTCCCTTCTCTGCATTGGTGGTACAGTGTTGGGCCAGGGCTTCCAAGTGGCGGGCCTACTCTACTTGACCCTGGCCATATGCCTACCTTGAGGAGCCTGTGTGGGTAAATCAGTGGCCTCTAACATATGAGGATATAAAAGTTGCCCAACAGTTAGTGTAGGGACAACTAGATAGTCACCATATTGTACCCTCAAATTCCCCCTGGAATTTTCCTGATTAAAAAGAAATCTGGAAAATGGGGATTATTACAAGATTTAAGAAAAGTTAATGAGGCCATACAGCTAATGAGAACTTTGCAGCCTAGATTGCCTTCTCCTACAGCCACACCAAAGGATGCCTGTAAAATAATTTTAGATTTAAAAGATTGTTTTCATACTATCCCTTTGGCTCCCCAAGATTGTCAAAGATTTGCATTTAGCATTCCTTCAGTTAATTTAAGGAACCCATGGGGAATACCATTGGAAGGTTTGGCTCAGCGTACAGCCAATAGTGCTACATTGTGTCAGAAATTTGTGGTTCAGGCTATACAGATTAGAGATCAACTTCCACATGTTTATTGGAACATTTATTATATGGAATAATATGTTCCACAATATTATTCATTGTATCAATGATATTTCACTTGACTATAAAAATGAAGGAGTTTTGTTTGTAACATATGAACAGTTTAAGCAGAGCCTTGCCTATGCAGGGTTAGCTATTGCCCCCGAGAAAGTGCAAAGACAGCCCCCTTTCCATTATTTTGGACATATGCTTCATCTTAAAGAAACTAAGCCTCTGAAATTGGAAAAGGAAAGATAGCTTAAAAACTTTGAATGATCTTTAGAAATTATTGTGAAATATTCAATGGCTATGGCCCTATTTGAAGTTGTTTATGGGAGATCTTGATTCCCTCGATCAGATTCTTAACAAGAGTAGTGATCCTAGTTTCCCTAGGCATCTTATAAACGGTGCTATATATCATTGGCTCAGAAAGAGTGTAGCATGAATAATATAAACCCAGAGACAGATACTGGAATCCAACCTGAAGATTAGAAAGGCAAAGCAGCCAGTCACTGGGTCTTACCTCTACCTGAGACCACAATGGTGATCCTGCCTCCACAAATACTCAGAATAAGACTGACCTGAGACCTTTCTTCTCCTGTGTTATATTTCTCTCTAGTGCTGGGATTAAAGGCATGGATCACTACTTCCAAGCTTCTATGGCCAACTAGTGTATTTACTTTTTTTGTGGCAAAAGTAAGTCACTGGGCAAGATAATGCCCTTGCCTTGACTTCTGACAAAATTCTATCCTAAATGGGCAAGCAGAACACAAACGTGAGTGACTGTAGAACCTTGTCAATATAAGGCAGAAAAGTCCTTCAAAATTCCTGCTTCATTGGAAAGCCTGTCATGTATGCCTTTATGCTGAAGATGGATTCCCGAATGTTGCAGAAGAATTTTGGTAGTAGCCATAGTTTTTTTCTCCCGTGGAAGCAAAGCAAAACCCCTTTATTTTCTTAGAGCTTTTTCTGAACCCAAAGCAGTTGCCCATTGAAAAATCAGAATAGTTATCAATGGTATGGTATACATATTTTAGTTTTCTAAATTCTATAAAATGAAACACATTTATCTACTAGATTTCACTCCTTTGAGTACCCTTTGAATTACTTCCTGCAGGTAGTGGAGTTTGGTTGTATAAAGAACAAGTAGGGATTTTCCTTATAATTTCCTTGGCTTCTTGCCACATGAAGGAAAAGTCTTTGTTTTAAACCTTTGCTACTGACATGATAGTTTTTTTTATAAAATTCTGAGGCCTCTAGCACATTTCCAATCTATTATTGATTGCTATCTGTATTACCTTGTGCTAGAGGATCTGGCATATCCATATGGGATTGAATATGTGTTATGTAGATGGGATGATTCCCATTCCTGATTATAACTTGTAATTGAATAAATAATAAAGTTGATTATGTATCATCTGGTTAAAAATCCAGCTGTTTCAATTTGCAAAATAACTCTGCACATTGCGATTTGGAAACTATGTTAAGAGATACTTTAAAATCAATTGGTACCATGAGAATAGCATATAATTCTGAATTTTGACAGAATCATAAGGGATTAGATCTACTTTACTGAAATTTTCTGATTTGTAACCTGCCTGATCTGATTTATTCTTAATAGTATAGAATGTAGGGCCTCTAGGTATTGGTGTTTCCCATACACTGTGAGGAAGGATACAATTAGTTCTTTTTATAAGTTGAATTCTTTTGCTTTTGGGATATTTGTTATTAATCTCTCTCCCCAAAATTACTACAGGCTCTTTTCCAGGGTTCACTTTCTGCCCATAATTTGTCAATTTCTTCATTAGTGAATGGTACTGCAATCAATGATTCCCAGCTTCTTGAGACACCTTCTGCACCAATTTACCAGATCTTTTGAGTTTTAATTATTCTGGATCTGGTCAAGGAACACTTATTGAGTGATTGGTCATTTTATCCATACTTTGTCTTGGGACATGAAGGTCACTTTTGCCAGTATAGTCTTCATCTGATATTGAAATTGAAGGCCCAGAGAACACATGCCTCAGAAATTTCCCCTTTGTGGGAAAGAGACTCATTGGAATAATCAAACATTCTTATGGAGGTGATGTGTGACTAAAGCTTCTCTTCAGTACAATGTCACTAGAATCCAGAAATATCTGGTATACTTGTCAAAAAACCAAATTGGAGGTACTGAAGAAACCCCTCTCAAACTTTTGAGGAGAAGTGGGGAAAATGTTTTGCTGTTGGTATTCAGTACTTGGGGACTGGAATAACTCAAACATATATTTGAATGTTGATAGCAGCAATACATTGGGTTTTATGAGAGGGAAAAGACTCATACCTCACCTACCATAAAAACATTTCCCTTGATTGGATCTAAGTCCTGAAAATTATAATTTAATCAATGTGTGTTGATTGTTAATAATCATACTAGGATTATGGTACAGACCTGTTATTGTTTGTAGCCTCTTCTGTTCACTATGAAAGTATTAATGGATGGAAAAAGTTAGAACTCTTCATATAAGAGGAATTTGACATGATGCCAATCAGTCCTTAGATTTGATTTGGCTAAAAAAAGACAAATTTGGATTTGTATGCAACTATAACCGCTGAAGATATCCTGGATCAATTTGTATAGTCATCCTTTACTCCTTTATTATGGAATATTATAGTCATAGGCTCATGTATATGGCATGGAATTATTTGCTTTCCTATGATTATTGTGAAGTCTCAATGAAAAGTTGGCTCAGAGGTGCATGGCATTGAGTATGTACCCTCCCTTAACCCTTTATAAACAGAGAGTGGTAGTCAGCAATGGGTAAGATCTTTTTACCTCCAGTCAGTCTAAGAAAGGACATGCATGATTGAATGTGTGTACCAATGATGGGTACATCTGGAAGATTGAAAAAGATAACCTAAGGCAGGCATAGTCCTCTGTCCTAAGGTAGAAGAATAAGATATTAAAAAATAACTTAGATAGGGGGAATTGTCAGAGCCCACAGTTTTGAATCCATTCTATCTTCACTAAATGTCAGGGAGTTCAAACCTATTCTTGCTCCTCAAGGACAAATAACAGGATGCTTGGCCAAAGGTGTGGCTACTGGGTTTCTTGCTACTCAATGATCAGATGACAGTATATTTGACTTAGAGCACAGTTACTTGGTGTTTTGAGATATAAAGAAGTAATTATGCTTGTTTGTTCCTTGTATCATGGGAGGGCAGTCTTTCCCCCACTTTGATTATGTGTGTAAGGATTGGGTATGTAAAGATTATGACTTCCCTCAATGATGAACTATGACCACAAAGTATAAGTCAAATACACCATTTCCTCTCATATGTTACTTCTGGCCACAGTGTTTTTTTTATTTTTCATTCTTTTCTTTTATTAAAAATAGATTATCTTGTATATAATATATTCTTATTATAGTTTCCTCTCCCTATATGCCTCCCAGTTCCTCTACATAATCCATAGGATCCACCTCTTTATATCTCTCATTAGAAAAGAACAGGCTTCTAGAAGATGACAACCAAACATGACTAAAGAAAATGTAAGTTGAAACAAAAACTATCATATTAAAGTTGGATATGGTAATCCAACAGGAATAAAAGAGAACCAAGAGCAGAAACAAGAGTCTGAGACACACTCATTCTCATAAACAAGTGTACTACTATGCTATAGCTATAGTATATATATACAGAGGACTTGGTGAAGACCCGTGTAGACCCTGTACTTGCTGCTTCAATCTCCATGAGCTCATATGCACCTTGGTTAGTTGATTCAGAGGTTCTGCTTCTCCTGTTATTCTCCATCCCCCCTAGTTTTATCTATACAGAATACAATCTCTATGCATCTAAAGAACCTGACTAGTCTAACTATAAGTGTGATAAACATGGGTGACTATTGACCTATAACTGTTAATATAGCTTAAAAGCTAAGACTTCACATTGAAAATTAAGCAGTCTTTAAGCAGTTGTGCAGCAAATGAGGACAATGGCCTCAAAATGTAAACAATATATATATATATATAAGTATCTTTATCAGAGGTAGAAATGTACAGTGCAATATGATAAGTATATCCTGAAATTGCATCAATATACCAAATCTCTTAAGCAGAAGTAGAAAGATGCATGCATACAAAATGACAAAATAATTTTGCATAGGTGTAAAAATATTGTAACCAAAATAGAAGTATATTCAATATAACAAATATAATTTGAATTTACATCAATATACAAGAATCTATATCAATATAAGTTGTCTAAAACTAATAACTCACAAGTAGACACACTAAGCTACCTATTATCCCATCCCATTCATCCCACCCCTTTTTCCAAGGGAGACCACTGAGCCTACTTCATTTTTACCCCAACCCTATACCAGTTATAATCAACTCCTAATAGATGTCCCTTACCCTGAGGACAAACTTTGTTGGGCAAGGGAATGTCATTTTCCAGAATTACTTCCAGCAGTCATGGGGGCAATGTTATTTCTATGGAATCTTGTAAAAACTAAAATGTTGGTTAAGTTTCAAGATTACTGTTGAGTATAATTTCAAGTAGTCTGTGAGTAGTCAGCAGGGTTTTTATGAAGTTCTTATTTGAAGTTCAGGACAGAATGTTGTAAGAAGGCAAACCATCTCAACTAGCCAAGTTGGAACCATCATGAGCAGTTTGTAACACAAAACTGATCTTAGAGAGATGCTATTAGCATATGGCATCATATCAACCAAGTGGAATTGTTGTTGTGGAGCCCCATCTTCTTCCTTCAGACTTCAAACATTACTGTAGGAAAACTTATTGTTCATTGTGGAAAACTTAAACATTATCCATATCAAAAGAGAAAGTTTGAATTTCTATAGAAATATAGAAGGTACCATAAAGTCAAAAATAGGTATGGGGAGAAGTAAAATTTTTTAAAAAAAGTTTTGCTAGCCATAGTCCCTAGATTTTATCTTCCTTCTGTCCCATACCAGGTAGCTTCTAATATGAGACAGAACCTCTGAATTTTTCTTTTCACAGCATGCTTGGATTTAGAGGAAAAACCACAATCCAACTCCAAAGCCAGCTTTGATTTTTAATGAGTTGTCACTATCATTATATATACATTTAGATAGTGAGATTTTACCCTCCAGAGGATATTGGTATTGTAAGTCAAATTTCTCTCTGCTTGGTGATTCTTTCTGGATAGCTAACTTTCCTTCTTTAGGCATCTAGTTGCCCAAGGTCTCTTGATATTTCAGATTGGTATATTCTTGCAAAAATAAGAACAGAACCCTGTCCCAACCCTTAAGAGGTTTTCTTAGAACCTATAGTATTGTTATCTCTGTGGATGAGCTGTCACTTCTCTTTACTAAGAAATTTCTTTGCAAACCAAATTTTGATTAATTTTGATGGTATCCATAGCTTTGCTTCTCTTGTGAAAGCAAGAGTGAACCCCCTTCGCCAATGTAGCACATCTCCTGGTTTCCATTCTGAGGTCAACAATCCTTGAAATATATTGGAAAATAAATTCTGAAGTTTTTTTCTATTATCCAAAGTCTCTCTACTGTCAGTGCTTCTTTCTCATTAGCCTTAAGAAAATTCAGTTAATAATGCATTATACAGTCTATTTCCAAGGGTCTTTTTCATCCCTTTCTGCTTGTTTAACACATCTTTTATAGTTTTATTTGATCTTTCCTTAACTGCTTGACCTGTAGGATTGTGTGGTATACCTGTAATATGCTTTATATTATAATAAGCAAAACACTGCTTAATTTACTTAGAGACATATGATGGAACATTGTCTGTCTCTATTTGTGCAGGTATTCCTATGATGGCCATAACTTCTAGTAAATATGTGATTACTGAATCAACCTTTTCTAAACTCAAAACAGTTGCCCATTGAAAATCTGAAGTTATAAATGGTATGGTATACATATTTTAATTTTCAAAATTCTACAAAATGGAATACATTCATCTGCCAAATTTTGTTCTTTTGAGTACCCTTTGGGTCACTTCCTGCAGGTAGTGGTGTTTGGTGGTATAAAGAACAAGTAGGACATTTTCTTACAATATCCTTAGTTTGTTGCCATGTGATGGAAAAGTCATTTTTTTAAACCTTTGCTATGAACATGATATTTTCTTGTGAAATTCTGAAGCCTTCAGTACATTCTAATAAATAATTGATCAATTTCTGCATTACCTTGTGTTAGAGGACCTGGCAGACCTATATGGGATTGGATGTTTGGGCACCAAATTGTAGTTGTATCAAAAAATTCCACAATAGTCCAGAATGGAATATAACAAAGGTTTATTTATTTGGGGATAAACTCACAGTAAGGGTAGTGATCTACAGTCCTTTGCATACACTGAGACCTGGAACTGAATCCATCAGAAAAAAAGGTTCATACATGCTTTTGATATATACTTATACATAAGAGATCACACCCAAAGTGGGCTAGTATCATAAAGGCTGAAGAAGTTCTCATAACACCTACTTAAATCTAGTTCTTTCTTATAGTAACATAATAGGACTTCACCATATTAACCCTCTGAAGTGAGGCCATATAACATTCTTCACATAATTCAGTGTGAAACTCGGGTCCTACAGTTATATGGAACAGAAATTTCAGCTGATGCAACAGACATGCTGCATAACTCTGAAATAAATGCTTTGAGAGACCTCTTTGATGTTTTAGAATGTTTACTACTGAAGCATAAATTAGTTAAGTCCATCTGATTACCTGAGAGCAGCACAGGGTCTGAGAAACAGTTATTTTAGTCAAGTCTTTTGACTGCAGAGAGCTAGGAAACTTGGAAATACCCGTGTGCATTATTTCTTAATATCCTGTGATGACACCCACTTTAAATTGCCAATTAGTGTTTTGGACTCTGGTCAATCAGATTACTCTTATTTTGTAAAACATATTAGTCCATTTTTGCTGTTATAGCAGAATACCTGAGGTAAGATTATTTATAAAGAACCTAGATTATTTTCTACTCTTTAGTGGCTGAAAAGTCCACAAGCATCACGACTGCATCTGGTGAAGAACAGTCAAATCTCACAAGAATGTCAGAGGATATGACACTGTAAGATAGAATAAGGCTGTGAGTGCTCAGGTCTCTGTTTTATAAGCCACTAATCCCATTATTAGGACTCCAATCTTGTGACTTCATCCAACCTCAATTTCTCCCATAGGATACCCTCCAAATACCATCAACAGAGGAGCCTGAGGGTCAGGTTTTCAGCATTCCTATTGAGGTGATCCTATCCTTGTGCATTCTGCCCCCATCTCCATGCTGATGTCTCATTGATTCTTTTACTTTTTACATAGTCACACTTGTGAGTTGCAGATGTATAAAACGAACTGATTATTAATAACCAACACCTGTGAGCATTATGGGTATCTAAAGTGCAACACATCAAAAAATTAGCTCATGTCTCTTGCCAAATTGATATTGCCATTTACATTTCTCATTTCAGTGATGCTACTGATTAACCTGTAAAGCACGCACAAAATACAGCAATCATCCACAGCCCTCTCTTCTTTTAGCTCCACGTACAATCTGTCACTATGTTCTATGAACTCTCCTTTTGGAGCATCTTTAATTTCTATTCCACTACTATGACTTGATTATTTTTTTTCATCATTTCTTGGCTGTAATATTCCAGTCACCTCTAGCTTATTTACCTGGAGAAAACTAACTCCACATCAATCAGGATTTTATTTCTAAAACATAATGAAGTCTATTCAAATCCTTTCTTCAATGTATTTAGTGCCTCCCTTTACTCTAACTGTTCATACAACCCACACTGTCATTTTCTGACTGCCATTGGTGACTGTCCACTCTCACCTTTTCCCAATCTCCTTTGAGAACCGCATACGGACCCATAGAGCCTTTAGTGATCCTCTCTCATCACAACAAAAATCAAATTCCTTTTGTCAGAGGTTGTCCACACATTCTAAGAATGGAATATTCTCCAGTGTCTTCTTTTCCTGGCCTTGGCCTTTTGCTTCTGCATCACTCAGTGCCAGTGTCTTCAGGAAACCCTCTTCTCAGCATGACTCCAGTGAGGTCCCCTTGGCGCAAATTCTTCTAATGGCCTTATTACATGGTAGACACACCTTCCTGAGCAGAAAACCTTTGCAGATGGTGTCTCTTTTCCTTATTCTGTATTTTAAATCCAATTCACTGAGAAGGACTATAACCTGCCCACAATTCCTTACTATCAGGGCTTTTGAGTCCAGTAAAGTAGGTCATGAAAGCTGCCATGGTGTGTGGGGGGTCATCATGTTTTCATGGACCAGACATTATTTTTCTGTATTTCTGTTCCAACTATTTAATATCTACTCTGCCCTAACCATTTTTAACTCCATGAAACTCTTCTTTCAGAAGCTTCTGAATGCTTCATTAATTCATAGATTTATTCTTATAACCTTCTCCCAACTTACTTATGATGAAGTTGATGTCACTGATCCTAGGCATGAGAATTTGAGGATCTAGAAGCTAGTAAAAACCTGGTATTACAAAACTCAACAGAGAAGTAAAGTTTTCCCAGAGAATAATTCATATGTAAGAGGATATAACAAAGAGATCCTTGTCCTTATTAAATGTAGCACCATGTATCTTAATTATTAATAATTGCACGCATGATTTTGTTACTTGATAATTTGAGTCAGCAAAGATGTTTTAAGTAGAAACAGAGTATTTGTACTTCACAAAATACAGAATTCAGTTAAATACTTATAAAAAATATGAAAATATATTAACATAAACATCTTAGAGATGAAACACGTTTTTAATGCTTATTGTCACTCTGAAAGAGTGTCAAACATGGAGCAAAAGCGCCAAGACATTAGTGAACATTGACTGTTACAGCATTACAGGAACTTTGATCACAGGGGCGTTTGTTTCAGAATCCTTTTCTATAGGGTTAAATGATTTGTCCATGGTCGTACAGGTGATCTAACTCATCAGTAATGCTCCTTTCAAGTGAGTGTGAAAGAGTAAAAGGAAATAGCTTTGCACCTGGGAGACCTATCTTGCTCTCCCCAAATTACTAAAAATCAACTTTGAAATTTTTCAGCACTTTCTGAATTGTTTTTCAAAGTCCTAGGTTGCTGTTGTTGGATGTGGGAGAGGATTTGATCTTTGGATCTGACCCCATGGGTGTGACACTTCTTCATAAATGGTCCTAAATCTCAAACTGTAGTTTTGCATGGGAAGAAGCTCAAAGCAACTTTGGATCTTAAGTCCATTCCCTGTTAGATGAATTAGAACTCTGAGGAGGAGCCCTTGGGTCTACAGGTTTCATTTTTTTTATTTTTTTAAAGATTTATTTATTTATTTATTTATTGTGTACACAGTGTTCAGCCTCCTTGTATGCCTGCAGGCCAGGAGAGGACACAAGACCTCATTGCAGATGGTTGTGAGCCACCATGTGGTTTCTGGGAATTGAACTCAGGACCTCCTGAAGATCAGCCAGGGCTCTTAACCTCTGAGCCATCTCTAGGCCACCTGAACTGGGATTGAATGAGCATGTAATCAAACTGGACTCTCTGAATGTGGCTGACAGTGAGGGCTGACTGAGAAGCCAAGGACAATGGCACTGGGTTTTGATTCTACTGCATGGATTGGCTTTGTGGGAGCCTAGTCTGTTTGAATGCTCACCTTCCTAGACCTGGATGGAGTGGGGAGAACCTTGAACTTCCCACAGGGCAGGGAACCCTGACTGCTCTTAGAACTGGAGAGGAAGGGAGACGGGAATGGGGAGAGGGGGAGGGAAATGGGAGGAGGTGGAAATTTTTAATAAATAATAAAAAAGAAATAATAGTTGAGACTGGAATCTAAAGGATGGTCTACAGGTTTTAAATTCACATGTTAAGACTCAGTTTAAGCCGGCGGGTCGTGGTGCACGCCTTTAATCCCAGCACTCTGGAGGCAGAGGAAGGCAGATCTCTCTGTGAATTCGAGGCCAGCCTGCACTACAAGAGCTAGTTACAGGACAGGCTCCAAAACTACAGAGAAACCCTGACTCGAAAAACCACAAAAAGAAAAAAAATGAATCTCAGCTCAATGAACCAGTGTTTTCAGTGCCAGCATCCACAGGAGGCTCCAGCAGATCTGGACTCCTAACTTCACTGGGATTATTGCACGCCTTGTTTCATCTTTTTGAGTCTCAGTGTACTTACCTGTAAAACAGGGAAACAATAGTCTCCATCTTTGCATCATTCACTGGGAGAATATATAAAAAAGCTTTGTCAATGTTTGCCATTCAGTGAGAACTCAGAACACCAAGTGGGATCCATTCATTTGTTTGGAACTTGGTGTTTGCTTAAATAGGAACAGGGTCACTTTTGTTTATGTCATGTCTCTTCTGTGGCATAAACTCTACAGGGGCGGTACGATATTGGAGGAAGACTATAAACTTTGAAATCCAGATTTTGTCAATAGGGTTAATTCTGAGGATTCAAGGACACTGTAATTCTCAACTGCCTCTCTTTTGTGTCCTGCATTTTTCAAGCACTTGGTAAATGGTCATTGCCATCCTTATATCTCCTGTGATGCTCGCCATCACAGATCAGTCCTCTTCATCATAAAATGGAAGTAGCACTGTATTTAGCTAAGGAACTTCCTGTGATTCTGATACATTTTCTTCAGAATTTCTATTCATTAATGCTCCTTCCCAAGGGGTGTGTGTGTGTGTGTGTGTGTGTGTGTGTGTGTGTGAGAGAGAGAGAGAGAGAGAGAGAGAGAGAGAGAGAGTGAGAGAGTGCATGCACTTTTTAAGACATCAGCTCTTCAATTCTGCTTCTCCCTGATCTCAGCTCTGGTCTGATGATGCTAAGGAAAGGAGTATTTCCTTGTTAATTTTCTTTTTTTCTAGAGCTTATAATAAAATTTTAATAGATTTATGGCATACATCATGGCACTTTGGCATATATATGTGTTGGAATGGCTAACTTATTTAACTTACAGGCATTCATTGACTTAGATTCATTTATTGTTTTTTTTTGCAGTTAATCTTCAAGTCATTTAAAGTAGACAACACATGGTTATTAGTTGTAGTCACTGTGTATACAACAGGTCTCATGAACTTATTTCTCTTGTGTCTAAAATTTTGTTTCTTTGGAGTAATAGCTTCTTCTCTGAGTTCCAGCTAACAACCATCCCACATGTCTTTCAGGTTGATCTATGATGTCATAAATGGTAGGATTTCTTTTTTTTACAAGGTTCTCTCTCTCTCTCTCCTCTCTCTCTCTCTCTCTCTCTCTCTCTCTCTCTCTCTCTCTCTCTCTCTCACACACACACACACACACACACACACACAGAGGAGATTCTATTAATCATTAATGGAGTCATTCCACTAAGGGATCAATTCCATTAATTCATTGATAGATCTTTCAGTTGACCATTTCTTCACTGTTGTGCTACAAGGAACATAAGAATGCAGCTGTCTCTTAATGTACTGGTGTCATTTCCACACATAGGAATGAGGTTGCTGTAACAAATGGGAACTGGGTTTCTAGTGTTTAGTGATCTGCTAGACCATTTTACTACATGCCATTTCCCATCAACAGTGAGTAAATATCCATCTCCTCCACAGCCTTGTCAATATTTGTTTTCTTCTTTTGTTTTGATAGTTGTCACTATAACAGACTTGGGAATTGTTTTCTTTATTTGAATTGCCTGATGATTGCTGATGCTGAATATCTTTTCACATGACTGTTTGTATGTTCACATTTCATTTGTATGTTTTCCTCGGGGAAATACCTTTTAAGGTTCATTGTTTATTTTTTTTCAACAGACTGTTTCTTACTATGTCATTATGGGAGGCTCTTCTGTATTCTACATATTAGTTCCTTATCATATTCTCCCTCTCGAGAGGCCGTGCCTCTAATCTGCTATGCAGAAGCTTTTGAGTGGGATGCTATTTCACTTGTCTTTTTCTGTTTTTCTTATTCCTGTTTTTGAGATCACACCCAAAAGTAATTGTTAAATCCCAGGTCACAGAATTTTACCCTAATGTTTTCTTGTATCTGTTTTATAATATTAGGTCTTAAGTTTAAGTCTCTAATCCATTGAATTGATTTTTATATAAAGTGCGAGATAAGGAATTAGTTTTCTGCATTCAGCTTCATGTGTATAGAATGTCAGACATTCCTAGCCTCACCATATACTTTCATTCCTTATCTCTGTGTTTGTTAATTGAAAACTCATGTTTCTATGCTTTTATGGTGTGAGTGATCCTCATAGTAGATGCTACCTTCCTTAATTAAAAAACAGCACTATACAGAGCAGAGATTTTACAATTACGTTTAATATGACTTTCTGGGTTATTTTGTACTAGAAGCTTTAGTCAAATTAGCCTCAAACTTTTTGCCATAAAATATTCAACTGTGCAAAAGTATGGATCAGGACCATCATCTAGAATGTTCTGTGGTGATGAAACTGTCATATAATCTGTTCCATCCCTAAGGAAGTCTATAAATCTCACTAGTCTATTTGAGCACATGAATTGTATTTTGTGTGACCAAGTAACTAAACTTTTAATTATAGTCTATTCTAATTAATTTAAATTTAAATAGAATTTAGCTACATGTGCTTACTAACACCACTGTACAAATCTTGGTATGAAAAAATCCCTATGTTTACTATGCAGAACTTCAGGAAGGCAAAGCATTGCAGATACATTTCACATTCCCTACTGTAGAAGGCTGCAACCACACTCTCCACCTTAGATGGCACTGCACCGCCAGGTGAGCTAGAAAGCTCACACGTGTTGGTATTTTTCCACTACTCCCAAGGTATCACCTGGGACTGGGAGCAGTTGACCAATCCAAGAATGACACGTCCGAAGCAGGGTCTGTTTCCTATATAAGGGATGGGTTCCATCTTATCTGGGTCTCCGCCATGTGGCTTATGCTCTAGCTCCCAAGAGACATAAAGCTTTTCTGCAGAAGGATCCTGTGTCCCGCGTGGTTCTTACAGGTGAGACGGTAGCGTGGGACATCTGGTGCCATACCCGGGAGGAAGAAGAAGAACTTTGCACCGCCAGGAGACCCCTTGGACACAAGAAGGATTCAGAACTGCAGGCATGCATACTCAGAGAGGTACGCTCTAAAGTCCAGAGAGCATATCAGAAACTGAGCAGCAGTGGGAGGTTGTGCGCGCACCCAGATAAGTTAAAAATGACCCTCCGGTAAAGAATGGGGGAGACAGAAAAGAAAATAAGTTAAAAAGGACCCCCAGTGATTTTTAAAAAAGTAAAAATGGGGGAGAAGGCTGATTTACTAGGTCAAAAGCTTTATGTTATGTTGTTCATGTTGTTTTTTATGTACTGGACAGGAGAAAGATATTTGAATTTAGGAACTGCTAAAAAAGGTAGTTTAAATTTAAAACATGGGCTTAAGAATATGATGTTTTGGAGGAGAGGTTCTGTTTTCGCCTCCACAGAGGATGGGAGCCTAAGTATGTGCTTGAGATCCACGTGGTTTGAATCACCGAGACCTCCTGAAATGTTGTAGTGTATACCCCTGAAATTCAGCGGCCCAATAACAGCAGGAAGCAGCCAAAGAGACTAACGACGCCCAAATTCCCTAAAAGATTAAATGAGGTCCTTTCAGTGATCGCAGATCTGCAAGCCTGCTTCTCTGAGTTCCGCTTTGCTCCGTACACAGGTTTGGGCGCAGAGTGGGTGCAGCTGGGGCTGGAGGGCGGCTGGAGCAGAGCTTTGCTCTGTGGCTATGGTGGGGAGCACGTTGCGCGGGCTCAATTGGTGCGGCTCGGTTGGTGCCTGGCCTGGAGGATGTCACAGCGGTGCCACAGGCAGCCGGGCCAGAAGACTTACAATGTACCTAAAACTGTGAGGGTCTCTGAGGCAAAAATGGCTCTGATTCCATTTGGCTATGCTAAACGATGCTGACTTCAGGCAGGGCTGGTCGTATTTATCATAATAAAAGCGCAATTAAGGTTTAGACGCAGTAAACAGGCAGTACCGTATTATATCTACATAGTGCGACTTAAGTTTTTAAGAACTGCTTAACATTTTCAAGAACTCAAGTCCTCCTGAAAGATTGCTATGTGTACGCTTGGCTTGTCTGGTGTTTCGGGTTCCACAGGGAGATGGATGCGAAGGGCCCTTGGATTTCGGGGTGATTGGGTCGTTGGCTGGATCTGTGAGAGTTTACAGCCGCTTTTGCTGTGGCACAGGTGTTGAGAGTTGGCTAGTAGGAAAGCGGCCCTGTTCGCCTCCTCTCCCATCGGCCCCTTGAGCCGCAGCGGCTCTGGCGCGGACCTGCCTGTGCCGCCTCGGTCTGGGTGTCGGCTCCCGCCACACTCCGCCACCAACACAGCCTCAGAGAACTAGGCTAGCCCCGCGGGGAAGGCAGGGGCGCCTGGGGGTGGAGCCGCCACTTCCTGGCCTGGGACACATGGGAGCCGTGCAGCCGCACACAGCCCTTGGATGGCGGGCGGGCTCTGGAACCCAAGGCCACCATACCGGCAAGAAATATGGGAGCCAATAAATCTTAAACCTTATATCAACAAACAGGGCCTGGGTTTTTCCTAGGTGCCACTGGGGCAGCACGGCCTATATCATAAAAAACAAAGACCCTCAATCAGTTATCGACCACAGTGGCTACAGCCCTAGATCAGCAGGCTACCATAGATACATCTATTAGAGGTGAAATAATGGTTCTTAATCAAATAATTGACCTAATGCAAGAACAGGTGGATAGCTTATGGCAGCTTGCCCAATTGGGCTGTGAATGGAAAACTCCAGCCTTATGTGTGACCAGTGTACCATATGAGAACTTTATAAAAGTGGCTAACTTGTCCCGAGAATTGTCTTTGTATCTTACAGGAGAATTTTGATGATTTGCTGTCCTCCTTGAGATGGTCCATCATGACAATCAACTCCACGTGAGTGGACATAAGCCTGGCCAAAGGATTCCAGTCCTGGATTGTGTCCTTCATCCCCTACTTCAAAGAATGGGTGGGGGTGGAAATGTTTTGGAACGGTCCTACGCTATGGAATAGTGTTCCTCCTCTGGATGGTCTGCTGACTCAAATCCCAAAGTCTTAGGGACAAAGTGGTTTTTGCACAGCGCTGGCTGCCCTAAAACAGGGAGCCTCTTTTGATATGTGGTTATCTATGTTAAAGCAGTAAGGTTTAAGCCAACCAGCTCCTGCACCCCTAGGACTGTGGTCCATTGCACAGGGTGGAGTGCTTGGCTTAGCTAGCCCTAAAGGTTGTCGAGCTGAAGAGCATCGCACAGAGAATGGCCCTCTCTGAGAGATAAGTTGCTCTGCATAAGGGTTTCCTGCCGTATGTTCCCTTTCCCAGAAAATTGGCAGAGGGCAGGCCGGATAGGTTCCAGGTGTCATGAGCCTAGGGACAGATTCCGTGTAAGCCCATTTTAATGTTTCTACTTTGGGAAGTGCGACCTCTATCTTTACCTTCCTAGGGAGTTGCCTTTCTGCAAAGAAGTAAATTAGGGGGAGATGTAGAAGGCTGCAACCACACTCTCCACCTTAGATGGCGCTGCACCGCCAGGTGAGCTAGAAAGCTCACACGTGTTGGTATTTTTCCACTACTCCCAAGGTATCACCTGGGACTGGGAGCAGTTGACCAATCCAAGAATGACACGTCCGAAGCAGGGTCTGTTTCCTATATAAGGGATGGGTTCCATCTTATCTGGGTCTCCGCCATGTGGCTTATGCTCTAGCTCCCAAGAGACATAAAGCTTTTCTGCAGAAGGATCCTGTGTCCCACGTGGTTCTTACAGGCGAGACGGTGGCACGGGACACCCTACCACACTGTATGCCTTCTCCATCTGAAGTCTCCTTTCTGCACCAGGCATAACCACTCTTTTGAGCATAGTTCAACTTTTCCATGAACATTTATAGACTTGCACTCTATATTTATGCATCCATAAGCAAGATGTTGTTTTCAAAGGTGGTTAACATTGTGTTTTATGTAACTTTCTACAGATTGTGCCCTTATATGTTTTTGAGATGCATTCCTTTCACAAAGGTACTGCCATCTTACT
The DNA here is from genome assembly GCF_982192425.1 of Myodes glareolus. Classification (NCBI taxonomy): domain Eukaryota; kingdom Metazoa; phylum Chordata; class Mammalia; order Rodentia; family Cricetidae; genus Myodes; species Myodes glareolus. The sequence continues at coordinate 2,242,185 of NC_142047.1, read as the reverse complement.
GTTTTGGCCTCTGGTGTTCCATTCCCTTTAATGAATATTTCAAGATTTATTTACCCTTTTTCCTGTAAATAGAAATTTGACCAGGCTCTAATTTTTCCTATTTACTATTGTGGCAATAAAGCTACATAAAATATTGGTGGGAACAGAGATGAAAGGCATGACCATTTTCTTTTTCTTAAAGTTTTTTTATTGATTCTATTGAGTTATACATTTTTATTCTGCTCCCCTTCCTTCCTCTCTCCTTCCCTTCTACCCTCTCCTAAAGTTTCCATGCTCCCAATTTACTCAGGAGATCTTATCTTTTTCTACTTCCCATGTAAATTGGATCCATGTATGTTTCTTTTAGGGTCCTCATTGTTGTCTAGGTACTCTGGGATTGTGATTTCTAGACTGGTTTTCATTGCTTTATGTCTAAAAGCCACTTATGAGTGAGTAAATATGATATTTGTCTTTCTGTATCTGGGTTACCTCACATTCAAAATGATGTTTTCTACATCCATCTATTTGCCTGCAAATCTCAAGATGTCATTATTTTTTCTGCTGTGTAGTACTTCATTGTGTAAATGTACCACATTTTTCTTATCCATTCTTTGGTCAAAAGGCATTTAGGTTGATTCCAGGTTCTGGCTATGACAAACAATGCTTCGATGAACATAGTTGAGTGTGGAGGGCCGGACCACATTCTCCATTGCTTCTAGGAACAAAGGTAGAGATTGACCTCTGTGACCCCAAGGTGTGGCGGCACACGCCTTTAATCTCAGCGCACGTGCTTTGTAACTCTCTACCGCTGCGTCCCTGCCTACTCCCGAGGTTTCACCTGGGACTGGGAGCAGTCAGCCAATCCGGGAATGACACGTCCAGGGCAGGGTCTGTTTCCTTTATAAGGGATGGGTTCCATCTTATCTGGGTCCCCACGGCCGTGTTGGCTTATGCTCTGCTCCCAAGAGACATAAAGCTATTCTGCAGAAGGATCCTAGTGTTCCGTGTGGTTCTTGCTGGCGAGACGGTAGCGCGGGACATCTGGTGCCGAAACCCGGGACGCCGAGGAATCTTGACCACCGCACCGACGGGGATCTCTTGGATTCACTTTGGATTCAGGAAGGATTCAGAACTGCAGGGTCTGCATATCAGAGAGGTAATGTCTGTTCCTGGATTTTTCGGTTTTGAGCTCGACTTGTCTCCGCATTGGGAAGGTTTCATACAGGCCTTGATGCTTATCTTAGCAATTCTCTTATTTTCCATCAAAAATTGCTTAAAAGATGAATCTTGCCAAGCGGTTGTTGCAAGGGCGGAGGAAATTCAGGACAGAATATCAGAAACTGAATGCAGTGGGAGGTTAGACGCGCGCGTGAGAGAAAAAATTAAGGAAAAAGGACCCTCCAAGAATTCTAAGGAAGTAGAAATGGGGGAGAATATTGGCCCACAAGGCCAAAAGTCTTCTGCAGGAGAAGAGGAAGGAGAAATGGATACAGAGGAGGAAGTAGAATTAGCCAACGGCAGGGCCATGAGGTTATCCCAAACGGTCCATCCGCCTCATTATAGGCTACATCTTCCCTCAATTGCCCCTTCGGCGCCTCCTTATGAGGAAAGCCTTGGGCCAAAGACCTTTTCATTTATCCCTGATAAGGTCAAGAGAAAGCTACACTTGGCTTTCCCCGTTTATGAAGGGGAAAACGGGCGATTACATGCACCTGTGGAGTACAATCAAATCAAAGAATTAGCAGAGTCAGTCAGAAAGTATGGAGTGACTGCTAATTTTACCTTAGCCCAGTTGGATAGATTGGCCTTGTCTGCCATGACTCCAGCGGACTGGGAAGCAGTTGCAAAAGCATCGCTCATCAGCATGGGTCAATATTTGGAATGGAAAGCGCTGTGGCACGAGGCAGCCCAGGAACAGGCCAGAGCTAACGCTCAGGCCTTAACTCCAGAACAACAGCAATGGACATTTGACCTCTTGACTGGGCGAGGGCACTATGCCGCTGCCCAGACAAACTACCCTTACGGTGCCTACCGCCAGATAGCCAATACAGCTGTAAGTGTGCTTTCTAATGAATGGAAAGGCCCGGATCCCATCTTATTGAGATCCAGGGGAGCTGTTTGTGTTTTCCCACAGGATCAAGAAAGCCCATTCTGGCTGCCAGAGCGATTGACCCGAACAGTGAAGAGTGATCCACAACACACGGATTCGCCTGAGGACCTGGCTGCTGTTCCTCCTGCCATTTTGCGGATGGATGACAGAGCACCGATGGAGGACACTCTCAGCCTTCCTGAAGTTGTTACTAGTCAACCATAGGATGGCTGTGTCTCCCCGATTTTTTACAACCAATAAGATTTTGGGCCCCCTCCCTACTGTCCTAGAGATGATTTATAAGCTTGGCCGTAGGACTTCAGTCCTGGGCCGTGTCTCTCATTCCCCTACTTCAAAGAATGGGTGGGGGTGGAAATGTTTTGGAACAGTCCTATGCTATGGATTAGTGTTTTTCCTATGGATGGTCTGCTGACTCAAATCCTAAAATTGTAGGGACAAAGTGGTTATTGCACAAGCGCTGGCTGCCCTGAAACAGGGGGCCTCTACTGATGTGTGGTTATCTAAAGCAGTAGGGTTTAGGCCAACCAGCTCCTGCACCCCTAGGACTGTGGTCCATTGCACAGGGTGGAGTGCTTGGCTTAGCTAGCCCTGAAGGTTGTCGAGCTGAAGAGCATCGCACAGAGAATGGCCCTCTCTGAGAGATAAGTCGCTCTGCTTAAGGGTTTTCTGCTGTATATTCCCTTTCCCAGAAAAATGGCAGAGGGCAGGCCGGATAGGTTCCAGGTGTCATGAGCCTAGGGACAGATTCCGTGTAAGCCCATTTTTATGTTTTCATTTTGGGAAGTGCGACCTCTATCTTTACCTTCCTAGGGAGTTGCCTTTCTGCAAAGAAGTAAAAAAAGGGGGATATGTGGAGGGCCGGACCACATTCTCCATTGCTTCTAGGAACAAAGGTAGAGATTGACCTCTGTGACCCCAAGGTGTGGCGGCACACGCCTTTAATCTCAGCGCACGTGCTTTGTAACTCTCTACCGCTGCGTCCCTGCCTACTCCCGAGGTTTCACCTGGGACTGGGAGCAGTCAGCCAATCCGGGAATGACACATCCAGGGCAGGGTCTGTTTCCTTTATAAGGGATGGGTTCCATCTTATCTGGGTCCCCACGGCCGTGTTGGCTTATGCTCTGCTCCCAAGAGACATAAAGCTATTCTGCAGAAGGATCCTAGTGTTCCGTGTGGTTCTTGCTGGCGAGACGGTAGCGCGGGACAGTTGAGCACATGTCCTTTGGTATAATTGAGCATTCTTTGGGTATATACCCAAAAGTGGTATTACCGGAAGAAGATTGTTTTATACTTTTCTGAACACTTGCAATACTGATTGCCAAAGGGGCTGTACCAGCTTGCACTTCCACCAGCAATGGAGGAGTATTCCTTTTACCCACATCTTCTCCAGCATAAATTGTTATCAGTGTTTTTGATCTTGGCCATCCTTATAGGTGTAAAATGGAATCTCAGAGTTGTTTTGATTTTCATTTCTCTGATGACTAAGGATGGTGAATATTTCCTTAAGTGTCTTTCAGCCATTTTAGATTCCTCTGTTGAGAGTTCTCTGTTTAGGTCTGTACCCCATTTTTTTTACTGGATTATGTGTTTTTTTGGTGTCCAATTTCTTGAGTTCTTTGTATATTTTGAAGATCAGCACTCTGTCTGATGTGGGGTTGGTGAAGACATTTTCCCATTCTGTAGACTCCTTTTTTTGGTTTTGTTGAACATGCCCTTTGGTTTACAGAAACTTTTCAGTTTTGGGGGGGTTCCCAATTATCAATTGTTTCTCTCAGTGTCTGTGCTACTGGGTTTGTATTTAGGAAGTGGCATGATCATGTTCTTGAGGTTCTCATGTTGGTTACACAGATGAAAGATGCTTCTGATGGATGAGAAGTGGAAGTGTCGTGTACATGGATGCCAGAGCATCAGGAAGAACTTTCTCATCAAAAGTCAACTTTGAGCTGACTGCAGTAGTGTTTGGGTTAAGAAGCTTGTAGAAGCACTTGTTAGAGATACACACTGGAAGCATCAAGCAAGGCAGGATGCAGACAGCAGGATGTTCAGTACCACCAGGGACCAGTTTGTGACAATTGCACAGGATACAGCAGGGCAGTACCAGTGCCTGATGGTAAGGGCTATTGTCTTTCATGTGAAAGGGCTTGTATTTCATCTTAATTGCAATGATGTGCCATTAACAGTTGGCATCTGTTGTTGCTAAGCATTCATCCTTCCTTTGCTAAAATCTTTTAATTCCATAAGTTTCTGGGAGCTAGCTAATCACATAACCTAAGCTAAAGACATTACAGTTCCATGTAATCAAAATGAACCAACCAGACTCATTTCTGCAGCTTTAAGTAACTAGAGAGGGAACTTCTGTTCACAAGTCAGGAAATCAGGTTTGTCACAGGAGATCCAAATAGCAAACCCAGAGGGATGCTGAAGATATGAGTTTGGGGAAACCTTCTGTCCTGGAGGTGCAGACTCAGAGAAGGTGCACTCAACTACTCCATTTCTGTCTTCTCTCATTCTTTAGGCCATGAAAATCAATCCTGAATCCATTCACACATTTCTACTTGTGTACCTGAAATTCATGCAAGGCCCTGCTTTCTCTCACATGCCCACTGCACTCAATTGTGTACTCTGTGTGCTTCAGAGTGATGGGCGCCAGATGCAAATATGGTCAAAGAGCTCTTCTGCTGACTCCTCCATATATTTATTTTTATACTTAGAGTATGATTTAACTTTACATTGGGATTCATGGGACAACACATATAATCATGGATCAGTGAAGAACCACGTCCTTGAGGAATTTTCAGTGGTCATTTATGAAGGTCACAGGACAGGTTGCAGTGAAAAATAACCACTATTGGGTTACAACAATGACACTTATATTGGATACCTTTATTGTATTCTTGAATGTGTATGATCTGCTTCTGACCCAGGACTTTTGTATTTGAAGGGCCATCTTCTTAGTGTCTTTTTGTCACAGGTCTCCTCTTGGCTGCCTCATTTATATCATTCAGGACTCAACTCACATGGCATCTCCTGTGCATGAGGGCTCCTAGACTACCTTACTGTTTCATTTCTGATGATAGTTCTCTGTTTCATGAGATGCCCTAGTAGGAACTTGGCCTTTAGAGGACAGGGAGTCAAATGAGTACTTCCTGAAAAGAAGGACAACTACCAGGGACACCTCTGCTATCACCACCTATTCTAAGCTCTTGCCAATTTAGAACTGTGCAGAACCATCTTCATGGCAATGATCCAGAATATTATTATTGAAAAATTTACCAAAGAAGAAAGTATCAACATGGTGATTAAAATAAATTCTGGAAGTCAGGAGATAACTGCAAATACAATCAACTTTGGTTTTCTAAAGGTCAAACCAAGTAAAATGCCACAACCCCCCCATGACCTTCCTTAAACCTCAATTTTCCAGTCTGAAAATGAGACAACTAAGTTAGGAGTCCAGTGGTGTCTTCTCTATCTTGCTTTCTAAGCACACAGAGGCTAGGGGTTGGGAGCCAGAGCAGTTCTGCATAGTTCTGGGGTGACTGCTACCAGAAGACATGGAGGAGAGACCCCTGATTCCTGCCAGAATCCACATTCACTCTTGCTTTCTCTGGGACTTGGCAGCAATCTGAGAGCCAAGAAGGCACAAAAATGAGCTTTGTGATTGGGAGACTGGGAGACTGAGGTGAGGACTGGGATCATGAGGGAAGTTTCACATTGCTTTGCAGGCTCAGAATTGGTTGAATATGAGGGATAGCCCACTACCACTTCCCAGATCTGCTGAACAGGGTCTTCTAACAACTCATAGAGATAAACAGGAATAGATTATGTGAAAGATCCAGTTGACAAGGGAGTGGTATCTTAGTCTTGCCTAAACAAACTTTTGGTCTGAGGCTATAGTATAGTCCCTAAATTTCTAAAGGAGCCAGAACCCAACATAGTCTAAATCCCTGATGGGCAGATGTTCTTCTTAGACCTGAATAAATCTGGAAAGAACAATATCTCTGTCATTGTAACACCCTCACATTTTGGATAAGATGTACCTGAGATAAGGAGCAAACCAGGACACTGAGTCAGTTTTTCCTTCATCTGCCTGTTGGGATGGGAAACTCACTTCTGTTTAGCACACCACTTTCCCTAATCTTAGCTTCTTAACTTCTTACCTGTATCTTAGCAATTTCCTGGAGTCCAGGCCCCAATGCAGGTACTCTTCCTCATGATTAACAGGCACTTTGAAGTAGTGGAATATGATTAGAATCTGAATATGGCATACACACAGGGTCCAGCCCCTTACAGGAGACTGCTGAAATCCTGTAGATTAGGTCTGATGGGTACAGGATACTGTGATGGCTGACTCCTGCAGACTGAACTACAGGATGTGGTGATGGATACCTGATACTATGCCCTACACCCACCAAGACTGTCTCTTCTTCTTATAACCACAGGAGGACACTATTAAGTGTCTCACATGCTTTGCACCAGAGTCCTCCAAATTTGTCTCTTGAGAGGGCCATTGGGTGAGTGAACACTAATGAGACATTGCTGAAGAAACTGAGACCCTTAGCCTTATTGGGTTGCAGGCTGGTTGAGGATAGAACTATTTACTTTAGATTAGAGTACGACTTGGTGCACAGTAGGGCATGCAAGACAAACTCCCTGAAGAGTGTTGAGATGATATGAAAAGCAGAGACTTATACATTCTGATTCAGGACAGCAAAGCCCTTGTGCTTCCAGCCATCATTTTTCCCCACTTCCTCCAGGTGTGCCACCTCCTTACTGTTTCTTTTATATATATATTTTTTGTAGAATTCCTTTTAAAATTATTTTTGTTTTTTTGATTGTTTTGTTTTTTGAGACAAGGTTTCTCTATACCTTTGACTCTGTCCTGGAACTGGCTCTTGTAGATCAGGCTGGCCTCGAACTCACAGAGATCCACCTGCCTCTGCTTCCTGAGGTCTACATTTTTTCTCTGCTCCCCTTTATGCCTCTCCCCTCCCCTCTTCAACCCTCTTCCAAAGTTCCCATGCTCCTGATTTACTCTGGAGATCTTGTCTTTTTTTATTTCCCATGTAAATTAGATCTATGTAAGTCTCTCCTAGAGTCCTCATTGTTGTCTAGGTTCTCTAGGATTGTGATTTGTGAGCTGGTTTTCTTTGTTTTATGTTTAAAAACTACTTATGAGTGAGTACATGTGATAATTGTCTTTCTGGGTCTGGGTTACCTCACTCAAAATGATGTTTACTAGTTCCATCCATTTGCTTGAAAAATTCAAGATGTCATTTTTTTTCTGCTGTGTAATGCTACATTTTCCTTATTCATTCTTTGGTCAAAGGGCATTTATGTTGTTTTCAGTTTCTGGCTATGACAAACGATGCTGCTATGAACATAGTTGAGCTCATGTCTTTGTGACAATATTGAGCATCCTTTGGATATATACCCAAAGGTGGTATTGCTGGGTCTTGGGGAAGGTTGTTTCCTAATTTTCTGAGAAATCGCCACACTGATATTCAAAGGGGTTGTACCAGCTTGTATTCCCACCAGCAATGTAGGAGTGTTCCCTTTACCCCAAACCTCTCCAGCCTAAGTTGTCATCAGTGTTTTTGATCTTGACCATTCTTACAGGTGTAAGATGGAATCTCAGCGTTGTTTTGATTTGCTTTTCTCTGCTGGCAAAGGATGTTGAACATTTCCTTAAGTGTCTTTCATCCATTTTAGATTCTTCTGTCAAGAGTTCTCTGTTTAGGTCTGTACTCCAATTTTTTATTGGATTAGTTGTTCTTTTGATGACCAATTTCTTGAGTTCTTTGTATATTTTGGAGATCATACCTGTGTCTGATGTAGGGTTAGTGATCTGGTGGGGTAAATTTCTGTAATGTCCACATAGGTCACTACTTCACTTCTCATTAGAGAAGTCTTCCCTGGACACTGGGTCTAAAGTTGTCCCACTTATTCACTCCAGCCTCTATTCCCTGGCTTAATTCCTCTTTGTTGTCTGTACTACCATGTGTCATAGGAGACTATTTGTTTATACACTTGTTTGCTTTCTGTCTTCTCCAGCTATATTGTAAGATCCAACAGGGAAGGCTTAGAAATTGACCAACACTAAGCCCCCAGTATCTCCAAGATTACCTGTCATTTATAGACCAACTGGTATATGGATACCTGTTCAATGAATGAATGAATGGTACAGAGGGTTCCAAGCTACTGTCAAGGTCAGTTCCTTCTACTGACCTTGAATAAAGGATGGTATGAGTTGGGTAGACTTTCCAAAAGAAAGCTTTGGGGTAGGCAAAAGCATGGAGCAGAAGTGGAGGGAAAGCCAGGAGGTAAAGGATGATGGAAGGAGGAAGGACAGAAAGTCAGCGGCCATGGTAAGGTAAAGAAACATTCTTGTATGTGGAGAGAAAGTGTCACTTCCTCATGTGATTTTCTTGGGTCTCTTCCATTCAGCTCATGCATTCCTCCTTCTCTACTCACCTCAACTCAGTCAAATCCTCACCTTCTCAACAGTCTCGTGCCTCAGAATAACATAAATTGTCTTTAACTTTGCCTTTGGTACCTACTTCCTGAGGTGCCTTGTAGTGTCCCTTCTCAGGGATTAGCTGGTCTCTATTGCCTGCACTATCTATTGCCACGGTGCTTCCTGGGATTGTCTCAGTGTTTCAGGTGATTTGTTTGATCTCTCATAAGCTTCTCCAGGACTGAGTCCAATTCATATCAAAATTGCATAAAGGCAATTAAAAAACCTGTCTTAGGTTTGGAAGGCAAGCAGAGGTGAATCTTATTTCTGCCTCTACCCTATCGCCAACTAAGCATTTGGGTATTTCACTTCACTTTTCAGGACCTCAGTGTCCTCTCTAAAATAGGGAAGAAAACTATCTTGTACAGTTTCTTGAGGCTTAAACAAATAAAATTCCATTTAAAGTGCTTAGCAAGGAGAGGTGCTCAAAACAACCAGAGCCTCCTCTCTCGAACAATTCCCACTCATAACCTTATCCACAGGTTAAAGTTCCACAGGTTCCAGTATGGATCTTCCTATGAGGCTAACTCCACAGTTTTCCATAAGGCCTAGACCAGCCCAGGCAGCTAGGGTTTTTTGTTAATTAATGGATTGAATTTTCAAGCAATTTGAACCTCTCAAAGAAGATCCTTAGCTCCATTAATCAGAGGGGTGTCATCCTGGTCTCCTGTAGGCAGCCTCAGGTATCATAAAATTCATCATAAAAATCCAAAATGAGATGACAAAAAATGTTTTCATTTGAACACTCTGATTATGCATTTGCTGATGCAAGCTGGTGCTCATGAAGGGTTGACAGTCTTATTTATTTATTTAGTTGTGGGTTGGTGTTTATTCTTTTGGTGATACTTCTGTCTTTCTTCCAATGGCTCTTTGGCACCCATCCAGCAAGTGGGGTATGCTTGTTTACTTAGAATCTAGTTACAGTGCAGAACAGTCAGGGGTTGCACCTTGCAGTTTTTTGTCTGTTTTCCTTCCAAAGCACTCAGAAAAGTGGAGGGGATGGAAATGTTACACAGCAGCCATCTCACTGCAGTTGATAAATAAATGGAAACCAGAAGATAGGCACAGCTAGCTTCTGAAAGAAAGAAAAGCTGATTCATTCCTTTTGTTTGCAGACCATGGAAACACGTCAGACTCTGCTTGCACAGTTAGAGGAATCTCTATCTCCAGCTCTAATGTGGAGAACATTTTCTCCTTCCTATAATTATGTAGTAACAGACAGCAATCCTGGGCACTGAACTCAACTACTTCCTGGAATTCTTGTAACATTCTTAAAAGGTGAGTAGTCTTACTATTTCCAGATTCTACAGAGGTTAACTTGCCCAGGGTCCAAGAATAAATGCTAGAGCATATTCAGTCAGACTTGCCCCAAAGCAGCATTTTAATAATTGTATGTTAATATAATGGAGCACAAACAATGATTAATGTATTACTAAGTTAAAATATTAATTAACAGGTAACCAAAGTAGAAGACGGTCATTGTAGCCAACACATGTGCTGGTGTTCTCCCAGTACTTTTTGCAGCAAAGTGTAGGCATGTGGACAGTTACACTGAAAGGCTAGACTAGACTAGAATTCATGGGTGTTCCTTTTATACTTCTTAGGTAATAATAAGATTGAGAGCCAGAGAGATGGCCCAGTGGGGAATGGAAACCACCACAAGCCTGGTGACCTTAATTGTCCTCTGAGCGCCACATACTACACATGCCTTTATCCTATAAAAATAATAAAAGTGATTAAAGTTTATTTAAAAAATGACTACATCTTCTTAACTTTATCATTTTTTTCCCCTCTGATTGAAAGTCTGTTGACTGGAGATGCCTTGAGAAGATCATGTTGGGGGAAAAGCTATCCCATTCCTTTTACCCCAGGCCTGGCTTTCATCAATATTTAAGATTATTTATTTATTTATTTATTTATTTATTTATTTATGTGTATTGATAGACCTGATAGTTGTAAATAAATGAACCAGACTAAAGGAAATGAAGATCATTACCTGTTTGAGTCCTAGAATTGTTAGGGTGAAGTCATAAGATTGAGGCATCAGAGCTGATGTCTTTTGAGGTATCACATAATGTAACAGTGAAATCACAGGCATCAGTATCCCTCTTTGACTGTTGTTTGTAGATGGTAGTGTGTGGCCTTTGCCCTCCTTGTTTGGCATCTTTTGCTCTTTGGTACCAGATACCAATAGAGTTCTGATTGACTTTTGTTGCTATGTGTTGGTGCTGAGGACTGAACCAAAGACCTCAGCATCTGAGATATGTGCTCTCTTTCCAAGCTGTACCCAACACCCAACTGTTTTTCAAAGGCTGGGGTCAGTGGTACATGACTTTCAGAATGGGAATATTGTAAACAGAACATTTATGATTAAGGTGCTCCTTGACCATTCCTGAAAAGGATACCTGTGTATGACATCCAAGGAACAATGACATGAAGTAAAAGTCATTTAAATATAATTTATTTCCTACAAACATAGTTGTATGAGGTTCCTCGCCCTCTTAATCCAGATGAAAATGTTCACCCCTAGGAGGACAGGACTTTGACTTTCCTTCTGTCATCATTTACTGCTTTTGGTCAGCGTAGACAGTCATCATTTCATGTGCAGATGACCAGCGCGGACAGTCATCATCATGTGTAGATGGTCAGAGTGTACAGTCATCATTTCATGTGTAGACCGTCAGCGTGGAGAGTCATCATCATGTGTAGATGGTCAGCGTGGACAGTCATCATTTCATGTGTAGATGGTCAGCATGGACAGTCATCATTTCATGTGTAGACCATCAGCGTGGACAGTCATCATCTTGTGTAGATGGTCAGTGTGGACAGTCATCATTTCATGTGTAGATGGTCAGCATGGACAGTCATCATTTCATGTGTAGATGGTCAGCATGGACAGTCATCATTTCATGTGTAGATGTTCAGAGTGTACAGTCATCATTTCATGTGTAGACCGTCAGCGTGGAGAGTCATCATCATGTGTAGATGGTCAGCGTGGACAGTCATCATTTCATGTGTAGATGGTCAGCGTGGACAGTCATCATGTCATGTGTAGATGATCAGTGTGAACAGTCATCATCATGTGTAGACGGTCAGCATGGAGAGGCAGTTGGCATTTCATACATAGACGTTTGTGCCTCATGATGTCATCCCAAAGACTCATAGGTGGCTATTAAATGATGATTCTTTCCTTAACCTCTAGCTATGCAAACCACTCCCTCTTTTCACAATTTATCAATGAATAAAAATTAAGTCTAGTCCTGTCCTCTCCTGATTCTTTCGTCTGATAGTTCTCCCTGGATGACATTTGAGTGGCAGAAGAAGTTCTGACAGACAGCATCTAAAGAATAATAAACTTAAATTTGTCATCTACAAACCCCAACACTGGCAGGTCACATATTGCATAACTTATCTCCAATCTAGGATTAGTCTATGTACATGAAGAGTGGCATTTTCAATACCAGGAAATGTAGCTTGACCTTGAAAATGGCATTACCAAGATGATGATTTTATTTGTTGGTTGGTTATGTATATACAGGAGGCCTGTGTTGTATTCAGTAGACAGCTTTTACATCTCCAGCACGGGTTTCAGTACATTCTTGATTTTAGTGGGAAAACAAGTTTAATCAAATTAAGAAACTCTAGAGCATGTGCTGCATGTGTGCTAGTGTGTGTGTGCGTATGTGCATTTGTGTGTGTGTCTATGTTTGTAATGCAAAAGCTGTGTTCTGGTCTTATTATAGAGGCCTCACTTGTGGCCTAGGGACTCAACTCTCATGACGGTACCGAAATGTCATTATTTTGAGGGTTAAAACTTCAACATAAAAATTTTAGGGATTTTATAATTTGGCCTATTATTTAAAGCTCTAGTTCTGCCACTTACTGGTCACAGGCACATCTCCTCCAAAGGCCAGCTTATTTAACTGGAGGTCCTTGTGATATTGGAGGCCAGGGAGTGTTCCTTTTAGCCTCTCTCCCATTAAAGTCAGTTTATGTGTTTCTCTAGCTTTTCTCTCTAACTCTTAAACTTTACCTTTCCAGATTGGGTTGGTCAGAGAAGGAGACATTAAAGCAGCAAGGTTTTGAGGCCATATGTGTGGATAAAACAGCACCATCGTCCCAGAAACCATGGAACTCATTGTTCATGCAAACACATCATCTCTGGTTTGCAGTGAGTCTTCCTAAATCTTATCAGTTGTTCCACACACTTGAGAAAACAGTCATAAGGAACTCCCATTCAAGACTCTCGTTAGTATCAAAAAGTTGGTTGTGAATCAAAACAAACTTCTGAAATGCTGGAGATAGAAAGACCATGATGAGAATGTGGACCCCTTAAAACATATTTATTTACTTAACACTTATTTACTTAGAATCTTTATTGGATTTCAGTGCTGAAGGTTGAAGAGTTATAATCATGAAGGCTATAAAACATCATATTATCTCAGGACACCTTGGATATCCTTCTTCCTGGCCCCCTCATCTGACCACCAACAAAATTACCAATCAAAACTATACATAAGTCACATTCTGCTTGTCATCTTCCCAGTCCCTAAGTATAGTAATTTCCTGTTTTGTGTTCTCAGAGTGCTTATTCACTCCCTCATTGCATGACCTCATGATGGTTTATTAATGAACTGTGAACTCTTGTATTCTAGGCTAGGTATAGTGCTTAAATGCTTGTGTTTTGAGATCCTGGAGATCTCAAAAAAAGCATAATTGAAAGAATATAGAGAAAGCCTTCATACTGGAGAACTCCAGGTTTACTAGTCAAAGTGCATCGATCTACCTACTATGTGTAGATATGATGTATGCCAGATTTTATCATACTTTGGTGTCGGAGGTCCTTCTGTCTATGTGTTTTTTTCATTGGTTAATAAAGGAACTGCTTTGGACCTATAGCAGAGCTGTACAGGAACAGAACTAGGTGGGGATGGTACGGGAGAATTCTCTGTATTCTGTCAATCATGTTTTAAATAAACACTGATTGGCCAGGCAGGAGGTATAGGTGGGAAAACCAGATAGGAAGTGGAAATGATGCAAGGAGAGCAGGAGAATTCTGGGGAGGAGAAAGTTGATTCCTCCCACTCCTGCCCAGATCACTGAAGCCGCAGGATGTGAGCTGCCCCACTGAAAAAGGTACTGAGCCACATGGCTAAAATAGATCAGAAAAATGTGTTAATCAAGATGTGAGAGTTAACTAATAAGAAACCTAACCTAAAGGGCCAATCAGCATTATAACTTATAGAGATCTCAGTGTGATTTTTCTCTGGGACTAAACATCTGGGGGGCCAGACGGGACAGAAAACCCCCAACAAGTAGGCCCCCTCATATTACAGAATGGCGCCCACATGGATAACTGCATCTACAAAAAGCCTGAGAAAGCTTGGGAAAGACTAGACTAAAGCACTTCAGTTTTCAGCCGTAGCAGGAACAAAGCTGCGCTGTTTTAAAATGCCGGCTTTCTGGGCAGTCCTGCCAGGGAAAACTCTGACTATTTCAAGCGGGCGTCCCAATGGATACAATGTTGCAGCTTGCTTCCTGGCAAGGACCTTGAAACACCATAGGAGCTTTTGAGTGTTGTCTTCTCCATATTCCTTAGCAAATTAAAGACACACGTGGTCAGAAAGAGAGAGGGAGAGAGACAGTAAAGAGAGATTCAAAGAAAAAAAAACCTCTAAATGGTTTAAAGTCCTTAAAAAAGAAAGAAAGAAAGAGAGTAGTTGGATGTGGTGGTACATACCTTTAATCCCAAGGCTTGGGAGGCAGAGGCAGACAGACCTCTGTAAATTCAAGGTGTGGTGGCAGACACCTTTAATCCCAGCACTGGGGAGGCAGAGACAGACGGATCTCTGGGAGTTCAAGGATAGCTTGGTCTACAGAGGGAGTTCCAGGACAAAGATAATGCAGAGAACCTGTCTCAAAGAGCCAAAAATTAAAAGTAAAAATGAAAGAAATAGAGGTTAAAATAGAGCCACGTAAAGATGGAAAATACACAAGGAATCTTGATACTGTATGCTATTATGTTCTCTTTGAATTGTTTAAATGCTGAGGAAGGAGCAACAGCTGCTAAAAGATACTTGCTTATAAATGCTGCAGAATCAATCCAAGAAAGGTATTTTGAAAATACCTTGGCTTCAAAGTTGAAGTCAAAAGGTATGTTACTTTGGAGAAGAGATTTTGCTTTTGTTTCCACAGAAAATGAGAGGCTCTGGATTTATTCAGAGTTAAGAAAAATCATCTTTGACCAAGGGAGACTACCTGAGAAATCTCTGGTAGAAACAAATGGCCCAGATGTCTGAGTTCTTCATCCAGAACAGGTTCAAGACTGCTGCCTGAGATGATCAAGACTCACAGGATGCTTCAGTCAGGACTTGATCATAACTCTAAATTTTCTTTAGGTCCCCATAAGATTATCAGCATCCCCAACCAGCTGGAAGAAGCCTAGAATACTATGCCCACATTCCCCCCAAAAATGGACTATGGATATTTTCCTTTGTTTTTTTTAAAAAAGAGGGGGAAGTGATACAGGAGAATTCTCTGTATTCTGTCAATCATGTTTTAAATAAATGCTGATTGGCCAGGCAGGAGGTATAGGTGGGAAAACCAGATAGGAAGTGGAAATGATGCAAGGAGAGCAGGAGAATTCTGGGGAGGAGGAAGTTGATTCCTCCCACTCCTGCCCAGATCATCGAAGCCGCAGGATGTGAGCTGCCCCACTGAAAAAGGTACTGAGCCACATGGCTAAAATAGATCAGAAAAATGTGCTAATCAAGATGTGAGAGTTAGCCAGTAAGAAGCCTGACCTAATGGGCCAATCAGCATTATAACTTACAGAGATCTCTTGCGTGATTTTTCTCTGGGACTAAACAGCTGGGGGGCCGGGTGGGACAGATACCCAAACAAACAGACCCCTTCATGTTACATGGGGAAAACTAAAATAAATGCTGGGAGGAGGAAGGTGGAGTCAGAGAGATGCCATAGAGCCACAACAAGAGTCAGAAATGCTGAAACTTTGTTGGTAAACCACTGCCACATAGCGATACACAAATTAATGGAGACGTGTTAAATTCATTTGTAAGAGTTAGCCAATAAGAAACTAGAGCTGATGGGCCAAAGCAGTGATTTAATTAATATAGTTTCTGTGTGATTATTTTGGGTTTAAGCTAACTAGATGGCCGGGATGAACAAGCAGGCTCCTTCACACTACAATACTTGGTTTATAGAGGGAATTAGACCTGTGCAAAGGTTGTTTTAATTACTTTTCTCTTTGCTGTGATAGAATACCTAGTAGAGGGAGGGCTTTGTTTTGACTTATGTTTTAGGAGATATAGTCCGTCAGGTAGATGATTGGGGAAGCTCAGTCCATGCTGGCAGCAATTTTCAGGGGTGAGTTCCTCCATGGTGCTGACCAGGAAGAAGAAAGTTTGAGATGGATCTAGGATAGGGTGTAAAGGTCAGTGGCCCTATCCTCTGTCACCTACCTTCACCAACCTTGCCTCCTACCCACAAATTTCCATGATTTCCCCAAGTAGCACCTCCAACTGAGAACTATGTGGGTGAACACCTGAGCCTACAAGGAGTATACCACATTCAAGCTGCAGCAGGCTAACAGACATGCTCAAGGCCACATGGTAAGTAATTAGCTAACTGGAAGTTCACACCAAAGCCAGTCCTTTCCCATTGTGTTGTGAACATAATTAACCACAGTAAAGTGGTGTGAGGAGTCTGATGGTCCTGTGAGCTCAGATGGAACCCACATTCGACAGGACTGAATGTGGTTCAGGGACGTCATAAGATTGTAGCTTCTTTCGCTGGAAGTGATTTAGCATAGAATTTTGGAAGGTAACTCTGATTCAAGAGAGGCCCTGATGTGGTTGGTGATTACCTGCCTGAAGTAAGGTCATCAGCTTCTGGATGGCAACTGTGTCAGCTTGTTCCCCTAGGCATGTATATGAACTAGGCCTGTTCCCCTAGGGTGGCTATCTGAGAGGACTAGAAGGGTCTGTGAATCAGCATCAGACCCAGAATATCCATTTGGTAGAGTGAAAATGCCCTGATGTTTGACCCCATTTACCTGAGGAAGACATTATATCCAGGTGTCTCAGGTTTTAAATTACATGTCTGAGGCAATTTTGCTTTCTAGACATGACTGGGGGCCTTTTCTTTTAAGGCAGCCTATATTAGCTCAATGTTCAGCATCTCTCTCCTTCAAAGAATGAAGATTCTTAGTTTTTTTCACTCAGTGAACCTACACTGAGCATTTCAGCAATATTAAGACCTGAGGTAAGGATTGTGGATCCAGACACAATGAAACTTGTTTCCTGAGTGTAAGGGGCTCAGCAGAACATTGCTGATAATTTCCATCGGTTCCTTCCTTCCTTCTGCAACTGTGTGTGTTGTCTCTGTTTCATGATAAGCACTGTGTCCAGTACTTGGGATTTATCAGGAAAAAGGCTAGACAGATCCCCAAGAGGGACAGTACATAACAAGCATAACACGTGACTATGTAATGTGCTAGACAGGGATAAATATTTCAAAAAGCTTTATTTTTATTATAAATAGATTCTTCTCTCACACACTGCATCCTGATCACAGTTTTGCCTTCCTCTCCTCTTTGCAGCTCTTTCCTATCTTTTCTTTTCCTCAGATCCATTTCCTCTTCAGAAAATAATAGGCCTCCAAGAGATAATAAAAGAGGCTGGGTGGAGCCCTGTGTGATAACACAAGGCTTTAATCCCAGTGCTCAGATCTCTGTGAGCCCAAGATCAGCCTGATCTACAGAGAAGTTTCAGGTCAGGCAGGGCCAAAGAAAAATTCTGTCTCTAAAAACCAAACAACCCCCAAGTTTTTTATAAGCCAAGTTGTGGTGTACATGCCTTTAATCTCAGCACTAGGGAGGCTGAGGTGGGAGGATTTCTGTGAGTTCAAGGCAAGCCTAGTCTATGGAGTGAGTTCTAGGACAGGTTCCAAAGATACACAGAGAAACCCTATCTTCAAAATCTCAAAACCAAAATCAAACCAAACCAACAACAACAGCAAAAATCAGTTGTATGGTCTGAAGGTAAGAGCAATAGTTGCAAATGGAATGTGGGGAAGATTGTTTCTTCAGAAGGCATGTGATGAACGGGTGAAGGGGGAAGTGAACTGGGAATGTATATTTGCAACCAAAGAACAGGTCGTGTAAATGCTTTTAGGTGGAGTGCACATGGGATGCAACAAGACTCCTGTGGCTGGGGAGGAATAAAGAAAAAGGGGAGCTGGAGATAGAAAGTAGGAGTGGGCACAGCACATGGGACCTGAAAGGCTATCGCCAGAACCTTGGCTTTGATGCAGAGTGAAATGGATTGCTAGATGTTTTTGAGAAGCTGACAGACCCTGGTAGTATTTGTAATTGGAGAGGTTCTCTCTCAAATATCAGCAGTCATGGAATAAGGGAGACAGTTGATAGGGTTGTTGAATAATCCAGATATCTTGGCCTGTTTTAAATTATTGTAATAAAATTACAGATATTTGATAATTTATAAGGAATAGAAGTACTTTTTCTGCCATTTTG
The DNA here is from genome assembly GCF_982192425.1 of Myodes glareolus. Lineage (NCBI taxonomy): Eukaryota > Metazoa > Chordata > Mammalia > Rodentia > Cricetidae > Myodes > Myodes glareolus. Next base: position 2,224,029 of record NC_142047.1, on the reverse strand, counting down.
AAACTAGAAAGCCCATAGTAAAGACTTGCAGCTGGTGAAGACTTTTTGTTTTATCATGGTGGAAGAAGGAAGGGTAGAAGACAGCAGGGAAGCAGAGAAGGCTGAACTCACTTTCATAACAAACCTACTCTCATCATTAATGATCCTGCAGCTGCAGTATAATTATGAACCCACACATACTTCCTGATAGTGTAGCATGGGAGATGAGGTTTCACAAATAAGATCTTTGGAGGGACACAGTCAACCTGGGGAAGATACACTGGTGAGCTAGTCATTTTGAGGTCCTTGGAGGACTGAGAGATGTTTGGTTAGACTCTGAAAACAGAACCAATGAAATGTCCTGGTGGACCAGATGGCATTAAGAGTCAGGATTTCATTTAATTTATTTACTTTGTGTGGAATGGTATGTGTGTGTGTGTGCGCGCGCGCACGCACGTGAGCGTGTGTGTGATAGGTTTGGTGTATGCTTATGAGTGTGCAGGAGGACACACCAGTGTGTGCATATGTGGTAGTCAGAATAGTGTATTAGGAGTTGAATGATATTACTCACCCTTTGTCTGACTCCCTTGAGACAGGGCTTCTCACTGAACTGGAAGCTTACTGTTTCAGACAGACTGTCTGGCCCATGAGTTCTTGGGATCCCCCTGTCTCCACCTCATCAATGCTGACATTAATATTAAGGCATGCCCAGCCTTAATATTATATGGCATTTTATATGGGAGATGTGGATTTGAATTCAGGTCTTCATGCTTTTGGAGTAGGCACCCTTACCTACTGAGTCATACCCGAGCCTAAGAGAGAGAGAGACTATGAAAACTTGGCCTTGTTACCCATTGAGACTGGGAAAAATGTGTCACAGCAACAGGGAACTAGTATTTAGTTGTGGTTTTCTTTTTTTAAAGACAGGATCTCCATGGTAATCTCAAATTCACTGTGTGACAGGGTTGGCCTTGAGCTCTTGTCCTTTATGTCTTTGTCTCCCACTGCTAAGACCTCACATGTGTGCCATCCTGTTTGGTTTACACATTATTTTGAAGCTGTTCATTCAGCATCCAGTAAAAAAAAAATGAGTGTATGGTTGGTACAAGCCTAGATCTCAGTGTGGATATAGACAGTTTGGGGGTTGGAGAGGGCCTAGACTGCATATGTAAATTAATAGAGTGTTTGCTAATCGCCAGCACATTTTAAATATATCATCTGATATTCCTTAAATTTCCTTAAATTTTAAGTGACAAATAATAATTATATATATTTATGTGTTTACAATGTGTTTTGATATATGCACAGATTATCTAGTAATTAAATCAAGTTTCACTTCACATGCTTATTTTTTGTGGTGTAAACAGTTTAAATATCTCTTAGCTATTTTGAAATGTAAGCTGCATCATTATTAGCTATAGTCATCAACATCATCATTCAAAATACATTTCTTTTAAATGAAACTTTGTGCTTTTTGATTTTGGTCACTAGATTCTTTTCTTTCTCTCTTTTTTGACAGTTAACTTCCTTTTATTATTAAAACAATCTTTTATTATTTTACATACCAATCGCAGTTTGCCTCCCTCCCCTTCTCCCATCCACCCCACTATATTCTTCCTCCTCCCATCTGCTCCTCAGAGAGGGTAAAACCCCTCGTGGGAAATCAACAAAGTCTATCACATCATTTGAGACAGGACCAAGCCCTCCCTTCCCAGTACCTAGGCTGACCAAGGTATCCTTACACAGGGATGGGCTTCAAAAACCAATCCATGAATTAGGGATAAGTCCTGTCAGTGACCCACAAACTGCCCAAGCCACACATCTGTCACCGATATTTAGAGAGACTAACTTTGTCCTATGCATGTTTTCCAGCTCACACTGGCTCAGGTCAACTGTTTCTGTGGTTTCTCCATAATGGTCTTGACTCTTTTGCTCATATTATTGTTCCTCTGTCTCTTCTAGTGGACTCTGGGAACTCATCCCAGTGCTTAGCTGGGTCACTAGATTCTTAATATGGTCCTGAGAGATGGAATTTTCCTATTTTTTTGACTGAGAAAACCAGTTATAGATAAAGGTCTCAAACTCAGCAATCACCTGGCCTGCACAGCGACCACTGTTGCAGTTGGTTGACAGCCTGGGATCTGCAATGTCGGTGGTTACACTGGGTGATGTCTCCTAGTGTAGAAGCAGGTATTTGGCAGAGTAGATCAGCTAAAATATGCGGAAGCAAAACAGGGTATTCTGCTAGGATTAAGGAGGAATGAGTTACACACCCAAATCCACAAGAGTTTTAGGCTGTTGTATCAGATTTAAGAAGGATTGGAAGTAGAATCAGGGTGGTGTGTGCCTCCAAGCTGCATTTTCCTCTGGTGACTCATTCTCTTTCCTGCTTTTCTACTAGTGATCCTTCTAAGTCCATGTTGGAGACTCCATCATGTAGAAACATTTGTTTATTTATTTTTATTAGTCTATGTATGTGATGTGATGTGTGTGTGTGTGTGTGTGTGTGTATGGGTGAGAGGGGGGAGGGAGGAGAGAAGAAGGGAGGAATCTATATCTACATTTATCTATCTATCTGTCTGTCTATCTGTCTATCTATCTATCTATCTATCTATCTATCTATCTATCTATCTATCTATCTATCTATCTATCTATCTATTGAGATGTGGGAGGGCATTTTTAGTGTGCTTGTGTAGAGGTCAGGCAACAAATTGTGGCTCTGGTTCACTCCTTCCACCTTTACATATATTCTGAGGATTGAGCTCAGGTCATTAGGCTTTAGGGCAAGTCCCTTTTCCCTTACTCTGAAGCCTAATGACCTGAGCCATCATGTCAAATGGGCATTTTTTTAAATAAATTAAATTTTGTAAAAGCATTCTTTTCTAATTTTACATAACGATCTCAGTTCCCACTCCATCCCTCCTCCCACTCTACCCAACATTCCCCCACCCCAGCCCCATCCACTTTTCAGAGAGGGTAAAGCTTCCAAAGGGGAGTCAACACAGTCTGACAAGTCACTTTGAGGCAGGACCGAGGTCCTCTCCTCTATATCTAGGCTAAGCAAGGTATTGATCCAAGAAGAATGGGCTCTAAAAAGCCAGTTCAAGCACTAGGAATAAATCCTGGTTCCACTGTCAGTGGCCTCACAGAATGCTCAAGTCACACAACTGTCACCCGCATTCAGTGGGTTTAGTTTGGTCCTATGCAGTTTTCCCCACTGTCAGTCCAGAGTCAGTGAGCTCTCACTAGCTCAGGTTAGCGGTTTCTATGGGTGTCCCCATTAAGGTCTTGACCCCTTTGCTCATATTATTGCTTCTCCTTCTCTTGGACTGGCCTCTGGAATATCGGCCCATTGCTTAGCATCTGCTTCCATCAGTTGCTGGATGAAGGTTCTAAGATGAAAATTAAGGTAGTTATTAATTTGATTATAGGGGAAGGCCAGTTTAGATACCTCTCCACTATTGCTTAGGGTCTTAGCTGGGGTCATTCTTGTGGATTCCTGGTAATTTTCTTAGTGCCAGTTTTCTTGCTAGCTCCATAATGGCTCCCTCAATCACGATATGTTTTCCTTGCTCTCCCTCTCTGTCCTATCCCTACTTCAACCATCCCATTTCCTCATGTTCTGCTCCTCCCTTCCCTTTCTCCCTCCCCATCTCCTTCTGCCTCTACATAATCCCAGTTTTCTTAGGAGTTCTTGTCTAATTCCCATTCCTGGAGGGATCCATGTATGTCTCTCTTAAGTCCTTGTTACCTAGCTTCTCTGGGTCATAGAGTAAAGGCTGATTATCATTTGCTTTATGTCTAATATCCACTTCTGTGAGAGTAATACCATGTTTGTCTTCTGGGTCTGGTTGCCTCATTTAGGATGCTTTTTTTCTAGTTCTATCCAATTGTATGCAAATTTCAAGATGTCATTGATTTTTACCTCTGAGTAGTAATTCATTGTGTAAGTGGAACACATTTTCTTTATTCATTCTTCAGTTGTGGGGCATCTAGGTTATTTCCAGGTTCTGGCTATTACAAATAATGCTCCTATGAACACAGTTGAGCAAATGTCCTTGGGGCATGAGTGTACTTCTTTTGGATATATTCCCAAGAGTGGTAGTGCTGTACCTTGAGGTAGATTGATTCCTAATTTTCTGAGAAACCATCATACTGATTTCCAAAGTGGCTGTACAAGCTTGCACTAGCAATGGAGGATTGTTCTCCTTACTCTGTGTCCTCTCCAACATAAACTATCATTGGTATTTTTGATCCTAGACATGCTAACAAGTGTAAGATGGTATCTCAGAATCATTTTGATTTGCATTTCCCTAATGGCTAAGGATGTTGAGCAATTCCTTAAGTGTCTTTTGGCCATTTTCAGTTCTTCTGTTGAGAATTCTCTGTTTAGATCTATACCTCCCTTTTTATTGAATTATTTGGTACTTTGATGCCTAGTATCTTGAGTTCTTTAGTTTAGAGATCAGTTTGATGTGTAGTTAATGAAGACCTTTTCCCATTCTGTATCTGCCATTTTGTCTTGTTGACTGTGTCTTTTGTCTTATAGGAGCTTCTCAGTTTCAAGAGGTCCCATTTATTGGTTGATGTTCTCACTGTGTGTGTGACTGGTGTTATATTTAGGAAATGGTCTCCTGTGTTCAAGAGTACTTCCCACTTTCTCTTTAATTAGGTTCAGGTGATTAGATTTATATTGAGGTCTTCGATCCATCTGGACTTGAGTTATGTAAGTAGGGATAGATATGGATCTATTTGCATTCTTCTACATGTTGATATCCAGTTATGCCAACACCATTTGTTGAAGATGTTTGCTTTTTTCCATTGTATAATTTCAGGTTTTTTGTCAAAAATCAGATGCTGATAGGTATTTGTATTACTATTAGGGTCTTCAGTTCAATTCCATTGGTTCATCTGTCTGTTTTTACGCCAATATCAATCTGTTTTTATTACTATACCTCTATAATAGAGATTGAAGTCAGGGATGGTGATATCTCTGAAGATTTCTTTCTTGTACAGGATTGTTTTGGCTATCCTGAATTTTTTTTTTGTTGTTTTTCCTATGAAATTGATTATTGTTCTTTCAAGGTCTGTGAAGAATTGTGTTGGGATTTTGATGGGGATTGCATTGAATCTGTAAATTGCTTTAGGTAGGATTGCCATTTTTATTATGTTGGTTCTACCTATCCAAGATCATAGGAGACCTCTCCATCTTCTGATATCTTCTACAATTTCTTTCTTCACAGACTTAAAGTTCTTTTTGCAAGGTCTTTCACTTCTTTGGTTAGCATAACCCCCAAGATATTTTATGTTATTTGTGGCTATTGTAAAGTGTGATGCTTCTCCGATGTCTTTCTCAGCCCTTTTATCATTTATATATAGGAGGGCTACTGATTTTTTGAGTTGATTTTGTATCCTGCCTCATTGCTAAAGATGTTTATCAGTTGTAGGAGTTCTGAGGTAGAAGTTTTGGGGTCACTTATGTATACTGTCCAAAATCATCTGCAAATAGTGAAAGTTTGACTTCTTTCTTTTCAATTTGTATCCCCTTGATTTCCTTTTGTTGTTTTTATTGTTCTAGCTATAACTTTGAGTACTACATAGAATAGATATAGAGAGAGTGGACAACCTTTTCTTGTTCCTGATTTTTGTGGAATCACATTGGGTTTCTCCCCACTGGATTTAATATTGACTGTTGGATATATATATATCTTAGTTATGTTCTTTGTATCCCTGATCTCTCTAAAACCTTTATGATGAAGGTGTGTTGGATTTTGTCAAAGGCTTTTTCAGCATCTACTGAGATGATCATATGTTATTTTTTCTTTCAGTTTATTTATATGGTGTATTATATTGACAGATTTTCATATGTTGAACCATCTCTGTATCTCTGGAATTAAACCAACTTGATTGTGGTAGATGATTTTTTTGATGTATTCTTGGGCTCTGTTTGCCAGTATTTTATTGAGTATTTTTGCATCAATGTTCATGAGGAAGATTGGTCTGTAATTCTCTTTCTTAGTTGAGTTTTTATGTGGTTTGGGTATCAGGGTAACTGTAGCCTCATAAAAAGTTTGTCAGTGTTCCTTCTATTGTGTGGAATAATTTGAGGACCATAGATCTTAGTTTTTCTTTGAAGTTCTGATAGAATCCTGTGCTGAAACCTTTGGACCCTTTGGCTTTTTTAAATTGAGAGACTTTGGATGACTTTTTCCTTAGGGATTATATGTATATTTAAATTGTTTATCTGTTTTTAGTTTAGTTTTGGTGTGTGGTATCTATCCAGAAAATTGTCCATTTCTTTTAGATTGTCAAATTTTGTGGAGTACAGTTTTTTTTATTCTTTGGATTTACTCAGTGTTTCTTAGCGCCTGTAACACATCCAACCAGGAGTGTCTGGATTTCAGTTTCTATTGAGAAATCAGGTGTTATTCTGATGGGTCTGCTTTTATATGTTACTTTACCATTTTTCTTTGTAGCTCTTAATAATCTTTCTTTATTCTATATGTTCAGCATTTTGATTATTATATGGTAAGGGGTCTTTTTTATGGTCCAGTCTATTTGGTGTTCTTTAAGCTTCTTGTACCTTCTTAGGCATATCCTTCTTTAGGTTGGAAAAGTTTTCTTCTAGGGTTTTGTTGAATATATTTTCTCTACCTTTAAGATGAACTTCTTCTTTCATCCCTGATATTCTTGGGTTTGGTCTTTCATGGTATCCCAGATTTTCTGGATGTTTTGTGTTAAGGATTTGCTGGATTTAAAATTTTCTTTGATTTACTTTATCAAATCTTCCACTCCTGAGATTCTTTTTTTCATCTCATGTAATCTGTTGGTTTTGATTGTATCTGAGGTTCCCGTTCGTTTACCCAGATTTTCCATTTCCAGAATTCCCTCAGTTTGTTTTCTTTATTTTCTCTATTTCAGTTTTCAAGTCTTGAACTATTGGAACTGTTTACTTCACCTATTTGACTGTTTTGTCATAGTTTTCTTGGCTTTAAGAGATTATTAATTTCTTCCATTTCCATTAAGAAATTATTAATTTCTTTTCCCCCATTTCTTTAAGGGAATCTTTCATCTCCTTTTTAAGAAAATTCTTAAAAATTTTCTTTTAAAGAAAATTTAAATTTTCTTTCATTTTCATAAAGTTATATTTAAAGTCATTTTATTCTTCTTCTGGGTTAGGGTGTTCTGGTCTTCCTGTTGTAGGGATGCTAGGTTCTGTGGTGCCATATTACTCTTTATGTTGTTGAATGTGTTCTTACACTGCCATCTGCTCATCTCTTTCTCTAGTGGATGTAGGTGGGTCCTGTGCTTCAGGGGTTCCCTCTTCCTGTGGTTGATTAAGGTGGGATCTGTGTCTCAGGTGGTTTCTCTTCCTCCAGGTGCAGTCAGGTCCATGTTTCTTGCAGACACTGATGGTCCTAGGCTTCCTCCAGGTGTAGGCGGGGCAAAAGCTCTTTCTAGGACCAGTCAGAGATACAACTCTGGTGATCACAGATGCAGTGGGAGAACCATTGAATGTGTGTAGAGTCTGCCCCAGAGTCTCCGGTGTTTGGTGGGCAGTGGTGGGTCATGGAATGTGCCTGCCAGGGCTAGGGCCTAGAGATTAGAGCCCTCTAACTGGGAACCCAGACACTCACCTCTCCAGAGACAGTCTGGGTAATGGTTTTTTTGGGCACAGATGCTGTGGGGGATGGTTGCACACATGGGGAGGCTACTTCACGGTCCAGGGACTTTGTTTTAAATTGTTCTCTACAGCAGTGGTTCTCAAGTTGTGGCTCATAACCCCTTTGAGGTTGAATGACCCTTTCACAGGGGTCCCCTAAGACTATTTAAAACATGGGTATTTGCATTACAAACCACAACAGTAGCAAAATTACAGTTATGATGTAGCAATGAAAATAATTGTGTAGTTGGGGTCACCACAAACACGAGAAACTGTTTCAAAGGGTCACAGCATCAGGAAGGTTGAGAACTGCTGTTATATAGGATTCCATTGGTGGTCAACAGAATAGTACAGCAGGTTGAAAAGTCCTGAAGGAGATTACAGTTCAGAGACCGTGTATACAATAGTCAGTGAACAACATCCTGGTGAGATGGCAGCTCTTCAAAAGCCTCCAGCCTGGATATTGGGAACAATAAAAGGGGAAAGAAAATGTTCTGTCTGGATCATTCCCTGTTTTATTTTCATGTGGGAAACCATGTGTGTGCTTTTTCTTACTTTTAACCACTGGGGATTGGCACACCAAGGACTGATCTTACCTGTCTTATTTCACCTTTGAGGTGAATGGACACTAAATTTCCATTTGTGCTTGTACATTAAATTCTCTCACCAAATTCCAACTTCTTTTGAGCTGTGTATCTCTCATCTGGGAGATAGAAGTGCCATCTTTTTTTAAATAGGTCTCTTATGGATCAAATGAGGCCAGATCATCATGGTCCATGGTGTGGCCTGTGAACTAAGTGGCCTTAGTGCAAATTTATGTTTTACTCAAAACATGAGTATTCCAGGATCTTTGAGAGAAACTCTCTGTCTTTATAGTGTTCTTTCCTATGAAAGTCAGAATAATGCTAATCTCATAAGTAGACAGTTAATGCTAGTTTTTACATCACCTGGATTGATGTGAATTAGAAAAACATTTTCCCGCTGCAGCTGGTAGTGGTGGCCCACCTGGACTGTTCGGCATACCTTGTTCTCAGCTAGGCAGGCTCTTCTTAGCACAGCATGCCTACTTGACAGTTCATTCTTGTGATGATGGGTTTCCGTGGACCCCTGGAGCATTATCTGATTCATATAACAAGTGCTCAATGAACATTAGTAGTAGTTGTTATATCAAAATATTGGTTCCTGAGGCAGTCCACTTTATCACCGGACAACTTGGACTCTTTCATTCTTTTCTTGTGAGATGGTTGGTCCTGTCTTCTTCATCCCCAGCCTGTGATCCAATGATAAGGTATCTGCCTCTCTGAGACATTTCCAGTTGGGATGTTCTGGGAGATTTATGGCAAAATGCTCCGTTTCTCCCAAGTTTTGTATTTCTCTCTGCACCTGTGTCTGTTGCTACTGATTTTCCCATCTTCTCTTGTCAGGAGGTAGGATCTATTTTTCCATTGTTTGAGTCTGGGCTAGCCTTCAGACTCAACTTTTTGTGTTTCCACTATTTTCTGGGAATTTTGCCATCACTGCCTGAACAAGGCCAGGAAACACTGCTGGATAGTAGCAGACACAGGAACCTCTTACCTCTTCTGTTTCATTGATAGCAAACAACTTCCAAATGATGATAATAAAAGATTTGTCAATCAGCAATCCCCAGTGACTCATTATCTTACCAAGATATAATAAAAAAAACCAGCTGAGAATAGCCAAATAGACTTTAATATTTGTAAGTAAACACACACATACACACACACCCACATCCACACCCCCACACACACAGAGACAGAGACAGAGAGTCAGAGAGACAGAGAGACAGAGAGAAATTAATGCTGTCTAGTATATCTTTGTTCCTAATGTTTGGGGTTGTTTGTTATGCTGTGCTGTTGTGTCTGTGAATAACTGATTTATGTTTAGGTTTGTTGTGGTTGCTCCCAGTCTGTGACCCTTGGAAAACAAAATTCAATCTATTCAGTGTCATAAGAATCTTCTTTCTCCTTTGCCCCATTGCCCACCCAACCTTCAATTTATGAACTTTGTCTTTATCTCTCTTGTGCCCTGCTCCTAAGGCCAAAGTGATTTTCTCCTTCCTGCTATTTTTTCTCTGCCACCTCCTGGATGAGATTGTGGGGACCTTAGTATAGCCCTGAGGCTTTCTTGCTGCTGTTCTCAATTTCAAAGAACATTTGATTTTGGCACAAGCACACAGTGCTGGGCTTAACGGCATCTTAGTGCTCCCACTAGAAAAGCCCTGGTTTTTCTGAGGGCATATAACTTAGCTATATATGACTCACTCCAGGGTAAAACTGAGCAAACAAGTCCTACCACCCGAAGGCGATTTTGAGTTTTAAATTATGAAATAAATCATCCTGAGCTTTTATGTTTTCTTGGGGGTTTGTTTTTGTTTTCCTCTCTTGGCTCCAAACTTCCACAGTTGCTTTCCAGTTTGAGATTATTTATCACTTGGTTCTCTTCCCTCTCTGACTGTATTTGTTTTGTAGAAAGACAAATCACCCTGTACATTGGAAGCAGGAATCTTGTGCCAAGTGGAGCATATGGACTGGGAAAGGATCAGAAGTAAAACAGTAGGAGTTAGCTTCATTCAGGCAGAGGAGTAAGGGTTCAGCTTCTTGAAGAAAATAATTCCCAAACCATGATAGTCACAGGGCAGGGCTTGGATAAAAATTTGCTCAGTGTTCCAGTCTGTGCTTGAGCTTCTCTGCTCTTCCTATTTATTAGACACAGGTCGTGGTTTCCTCTTTGAGGACTCTGTAAATAAAGTCCTCTTACTCTGAAGGTCCATTCAACTTTACAGCATGAGTGTCATCACAAAAATTAGGGAAAACCCTTCACTCTAGGGTTGTAAAGGTAAAATATTTAACCCAGTGGTCAATCACTATTTGGAACCAACAAAACTTTTATTAAAAAAATGGTTCTCATAAGCTTGGGTGCTCTAGAATTATTTGTAGAACATATAGATATATTTTTTCACAAATTCATGGTTGTCATTTCGCCACCTATGTACACTCACCAGCTCATATGTTACATGTTGTTTTGAACAGTGTGACTTTTAAAGCATTTCTAAACACACCATGAATTTTTGTCACTACACACCTGTTCAAAAAATATTAAAGACACAGCAATCTATTATGAGGGATGAGCCTCATTTTATTTTATTTTTTTTAGGTTATGAAGGAGCATTTGTATGTGCAACTACAGGAAACAATGTCCAGATATGAAAGGTGTCAGAAAATACGGGTATCCATTTAGGTTTCTGAAATGCTTGTAGAACTGAGTATTTCCCTCTTGAAGATATTGTCTAGGTTTATAGATGGGACTTATGAAGGCTACAAAAGTTGTCAGCATGAAAATCATAACAAAAGAGACAGTGACAGGTTTACAACTGGCTCCAAGTTTGCAACAATTACAGTGCGAAGATAGCTAACACATCAGAGGTGACAATCTTTCTACTCATTGAAGTTGCCATCACATTATGCTTAACCTTGGCTTTCAGTCTGGTGGATTTAGTATCACCTAGGAAATAAACTTTTGGCTTCACCTGTGAGGGATCTATAGAGATTTAACTGAGAAAGGAAGACATACCCTAAATGTAGGTAGTACCACCCCTCTGACTACTGTCCTAAGATGAATGTAAAGGAGGAATTTCTTGATGAACCAACCTCCATCTTTGTCTGCTTCCTAATTGTAGATGTTATATGAACAGCTGTCTCAAGTCCCTGTGATCAGGCCTGCTCTACCATGATGGACCATATCTCCTCAAAACAAAAGCCCCAAACTCTTCCTACTCGAAGTTTCTTTTGCCACAGCAAGAAAATAATGATTATACCTGTGGTGGTTTGAATAGTAATAGTCACCATAGATTCATGTGTTTGAAGGCTAAGTGTGTATGGAATGACACTATTAGGAGATGTGGGTAGGTATGGCCTTGTTGGAGGAAATGTGTCACTGTGGAGGTGATCTTTGGCCTCATATATGCTCAAGCCATGCCTATTTGGACAATTCACTTACTGGTGCCTGTAGATCAAGATGTAGAACTTCTAGCTACTTCTCCAGCACCATATTTGCCTGCCCACAATAATAATGAACTAAACAGCTAAACCATTAGCCAACCCCAATAAAATATTTTCACTTATAAAAGTTGTCATGGGGCCCTTTGTCTCCCACGTCCTGGGAAGACCAGCTAGCCCTGTTGCACTGCTGAGGAGCTCTTCCCAGAGAGGTGAGTGGGTGCTCGCCTGGGCGGCCTGCCTGTCCGGGAAGAGAATACAGCCCCTCCCCCCTCAGCTTCTGCTGCAGGGTCTTCGGTGTTCCACGGGACCCCTCCCTCCCCCCACTGCTGCTGGCCCTTTGTCTCCTGGGTCCTGGGAAGACCAGCTATCCCTGTTGCACTGCTGAGGAGCTCTTCCCAGAGAGTGCTGAGGAGCTCTATCCAGAGAGTGCTGAGAAATCCTACCCAGAGAGTGTTGAGGAGTTCTATCCAGAAAGTGCTGAGGAATTTCATCCAGAGTGGAGGAGATGGGCAGGCACCAATGCAAAAATTCCTCCAATAACCTGAGAGGCAACATGACATCTCCAGAATCCAGAATTTCGAGCTCCAGAATCCAGGGAGCTCGAAACTAGAAGAATTGAACACCCTACTCCAGGAGAAATAGAAGAAATCGACTCTAAGCAGATCTTTATGAAAATAATAGAGGAACTTAAAAAGAGGTGAAAATCTGCCATAAAGAAATGGAAGATAAGTATAACAAAAAGATTGAGAAAATGAATAAAGAAATGGAAGAGAAATATACCAAAAAGTTTGAAGAAATGAGTAAATCTGTAAATGAAATTCTGGGAAACCAAGAAAAAACAATCAAACAGGTAATAGAAACAGTTCAAGATTTGAAAACTGAAATGGTGTCAATGAAGAAATCACAATCCGAGGGCCGGCTGGCTATGGAAAATCTAGGTAAACGAACAGAGATTTCAGAAACAAGCATAACCAACAGAATACAAGAGATAGAAGAAAGAATCTCAGACTCTGAGGACACCATAGAGAAATTAAACCCTCTGACCAAAGAAAACAGCAAAACCAACAAATTCTCATCACAAAACATTCAGGAACTGTGGAACACAATAAAAAACCAAATCTAAGAATAATAGGAGTAGAAGAAGGAGAAGAATTGCGATTCAAAGGTCCAGAAAATATACTCAAAAAAATTATAGAAGAAAACTTTCCCATCCTAAAGAACGATATTCCTATGAAGGTTCAAGAAGCATACAGAACACCGAATAGACTGGATCAGAAAAAAAATCCCCTCGCCGTATAATAATCAAAACACAAAGCATTCAGACTAAAGAAAGGATATTGAGAGCTGCAAAGGAAAAAGGTCAAGTAACTTATAAAGGTAAACCTATCAGACTTACACCAGACTTCTCTATGGAAACCATGAAAGCCAGAAGTTCCTGGATAGAGGTACTGCAGAAACTAAGAGACCATGGATGCAAGCCCAGACTACTATACCCAGCCAAGCTATTGTTCACTATCAACGGAGAAAACAAAATATTCCATGATAAAAACAAATTTAAGCAATACGTAGCTACTAATCCAGCCTTACAGAGAATATTAGAAGGAAAATCACAACCCAAGGAATCCAACATTCCCAACACTGCCTACAGTAACTCAGACATCTAGCGACCCTTCACAAGCACAACTCAAAGAAGGAAAACACATACACTCTACTACCCAAAAAAATGACCGGAGTCATCAATCACTGGTCATTAATATCACTTAATATCAATGGACTCAACTCACCTATAAAGAGGCACAAACTTAGAGATTGGATATGAAAACAAGATCCAACATTCTGCTGTTTACAAGAAACACACCTCAACCACAAAGACAGACACCTACTCAGAGTAAAGGGTTGGGAAAAGGTTTTCCAAGCAAATGGATCTAAGAAACAAGCGGGTGTGGCCATTCTAATATCTAACAAAATCAACTTCAAACTAAAATCAATCAAAAGAGATGGAGATGGACATTTCATACTCATAACAGGAACAATTCATCAGGAAGAAGTCTCAATCTTGAATATCTATGCCCCTAATATAAAGGCACCCACATATGTAAAAGAAACTCTTCTAGAACTCAAGGCAGTCATCAAACCACACACACTAATAGTAGGAGACTTCAACACACCTCTCTCACCAATGGACAGGTCAATCAGACAGAAACCTAACAGAGAAATAAGAGATTTATTGGAGGTACTGAATCAAATGGACTTAACAGACATCTATAGGACACTCCACCCAAATAGGAAAGAATATACCTTCTTCTCTGAAGCTCATGGAACCTTCTCGAAAATTGACCACATACTCGGTAACAAAGCAAACTTCCACAGATACAAAAAAAATATTAGTAACCACCTGTGTCTTGTCAGATCACCATGGATTAAAATTAGAATTCAACAACAATGGCACCCCCAGGAAGCCAACAAACTCATGGAAGTTGAACAGTCAACTACTAAATCACCCCTGGGTCAAGGAAGAAATAAAGAAAGAAATTAAACTCTTCCTTGAATTTAATGAAAACAAAGACACAACGTATTCAAACCTATGGGACACTATGAAAGCAGTGCTAAGAGGAAAGTTCATAGCACTAAGTGCCCAATTAAAGAAAACGGAGAAAGCACACATTGGAGACTTAACAGCACACCTGTAAGCTCTAGAAAAAAAAAGAATCTGATTTACCCAGGAGGAGTAGAAGACTGGAAATAATCAAACTGAGGGCTGAAATCAACAAAATAGAAACACAGAAAACAATCCAAAGAATCAATGAAACAAAAAGCTGGTTCTTGGAGAAAATCAACAAGATCGACAAATCCCTATCCAAACTAATCAAATGGCGGAGAGAGAACTTGCACATTAGTAGGATCAGAAATGAAAAGGGGGACATAACCACAGACACAGAGGAAATTCAGAGAATCATTAGATCTTACTACGAAAGTTTATTTGCCACAAAGTTGGAAAATGTAAAAGAAATGGACATTTTTTTAGATAAGTACCATATACCAAAGTTGAACCAAGAACAGGTGAACATTCTAAAAATAGACCTGTTAGTTGCGAAGAATTAGAAGCTGTTATCAAAAATCTCCCTACCAAAAAAAGCCCAGGACCAGATGGTTTCAATGCAGAATTCTACCAGAACTTCCAGGAAGAGCTAATACCTATACTCCTTAATGTATTCCACAATATAGAAACAGAAGAGTCATTGCCAAACTATTTTTATGAAGCTACAGTTACTTAGCTGTAACTGTAACTTACTTAGATACCAAAACCACACAAAGACACAACCAAGAAAGAGAATTACAGGCCAATCTCACTCATGAACATCGACGTGAAAATTCTCAATAAAATACTGGCAAACGGAATCCAAGAACACATTAGAAAAATTATCCATCAAATTGAATGAAGAGAAACTCAAAGCCTTTCCACTAAAATCAGGAAAACGACAAGGTTGTCCACTCTCTCCATACCTCTTCAATATAGTGCTTGAAATTCTAGCAATAGCAATAAGACAACATAAGGGGATCAAGGGGATTCGAATTGAAAAGGATGAAGTTAAACTTTCATTATTTGCAGATGATATGATAGTGCACATAAGCGACCCCCAAAACATGTAAAAGTAGATGGTCTTGAAACACACATCAGGAGTAATAAGTGCTGTGATCTTAGTTTCTCGAAACTTACTCTGCATTTTCCAACTGCTCCTTGTTTTCCCCCAAAATACAACTGCTCACATTTCAGGACTCTGAGTCAAAGGCTCTGCTGTTTGTTTAGCAGGTCCTTGCTCCATTCTCTGATTGTAGAACCTCATTTACAACCCTGCTTGAATCCTTCCTCTAGGTTTCTACAGCTATTTTTCTGCCTCTTTAGCTTCAGACAAATACATTCTAATGCAAAATATAGTTAGTTAGGGGTGTATTTATGTCTATTTCTCAAGTACAAGTACAAAACTCATTGCATAAGTTTTGCAATTCCATGGTTCAGTCTTTGTCCATAAATTTGGAAATGATCTCTACTTCATAGCACAGAATCTGATTTAACTTGAGGCAGGATCTCATGTGCCTCAGACTGGCCTTGAATTCACCCTGTAGCTAGGATGGCCTTGACCTTCTGATCTTCCCTCCTTCCTCTCATGAATGCTGAGATTATAATTGTGTTCACATCAGTTTATGTCATTCTGGGGTCAAACCCACAGCCTTTTGTATTCTAGGCAAGCATTCTGCATTCCAGCTGATGAATATCACGAGGCAATATTGGGCATGAAAGTGCTTACAGGCAAGACTGTAGAGGAGACCCTTCCCCTATGTTTTTTTTCTTGTAATTCATTTTGATCTGTATGCTAGGTAAACTTGATATTCATTCCCTAGGTATACTAACAAATGGAGCTGCCCATGGAACTAGGAAAAGACCAGTGGGGTGCATGTGAAAGTCTTTGCTTGGCTCTATGTAGCAACTGAAGTGGGAGAATCTGTTTTACAGCATTGTCATTTGTGAGTTCTGTCCTTTGTGGTAAAAGCACTTTTAATGGAGAGTGTAAATGTCTACTTGTGTTTGCTGAATTTGAATCTCTATTGTACTATGATTCCAAGGGGTAAGAACTCAATACAATTCACCTGTCTACACTTGCCATCAATACAATGCCCATCACCCAGGAAGGCACAAACCATGTTGGGCTGAGTTACATTCTTTCTATTCCTTTCAGTAAGAAACTGATCACATCTAAGCACTCCCACAGCTTTTAGTGTGTGCTTCTGTCTGTCTTTTGCACAGAAACCACAAGGTGATAAGTTTCTTTCCTCCAAAATCTTCTATAGTTCTCCATAGATCTCATAATAAATGAAGAAAAAAGGAAAGGAAAATCCACATAGATGGGCAAATGTGTTTCTTAACAACTCGACAACAACCTGTATTTCTAATGTTATCTCCCTCTGCATTCCAGCCAGTCCTTGGCACCATGCATTCTGGTTTCTTCTCTTTTCTCCAAGCAGATACGCTCCCACACCATGCTTCTGGTCTGGAATGCCTTCCTGTCTGTCTCTGCTCTATCCTTCCCCACTCTTTGGTTTAAGGTGGAAGACAAGCTGTGCTTCTAGATCTGTTTGTTCCAGCTAGTAGGAGTGAAAGCTTGTTTTAAAAGGGTGAGGTGGATCAAATTAAATTAAATTTTAATTTCATTAAATGAGAGAATCAAGAGGATTCAGAGGCTGGCAATTGAGCCATAGACTGTCAGACTTCTCACACACAACAGTGAGTGCAGATATACAGTGATCATTTAGAAGGTGCCATAAAATCTGCCCATTTATTCAAGCAAGAGGAATCATCTACTAGTCATCAGCGAGGACATTTGCATTGTAAAACTATGCACTCAGAAGCTTTTGGGAACACACAACAAACATATCTCACTGCTTGAACGGTAACTGCTATGTTGCGTTCCCACCTAGTCAGAGCTCCTTCTTCCAAACGCCTCCAGTTAAACATGATGAAAAAAGAATTATGCCTAATTGAAAAACTGTTTGTACTCTCATGAGCTGTAAATTCTCTGTTTCAGTGCAGGACACATGCAAGTGAGGTCTTCTAGAAATTCACACTTCCCAGAGTCAGTGCTTGGCTCCTGCAGTCAATGAATTGTTTACTGCTGCTGCTCAGAAGGGTGTGTGTGAGTAAATGCAGGCATTTTATTGGTTTACTTGGAAAAAGGAACCAGATGAAGGTGCTTGAGTGTGTAAAATAACCTTCCCTTCAGGTTACCATGCAGAGTGAGGGAGAGCTTACCTACAGCAATCCATGACTCTCACTCTATGAGAGTGCCATCTAGAAAAGAACTTCTAGGTGAAGGCTGAATGGCAGGTGATTTTAACTAAAATGTATATATATATGTTACACACACACACACACACACATATCTATCTATATATCTATAACTATATTAAAATATGATAGAGAATAATTCAGCCTACTTTCATGCCTCTGTTAGGCTAGTATCTCACAGGTTCTCTCATTCAGGGTCTAAGGCTCAAAGAGTCTCCTTTCTCCATGGCACAGTCTCTAAACCATTTAGCAGCATGTGAGGCTGTATAATGTCTAAGGTCCTGGGTTAGTGAAAGGTAAGCTACACACACCCTTTGGTAGAAGCAGAGGTCCTGGGGTTATTCACCCCCCAGAGCTCACAGAATCAATAACAGGCAGCACTGGAAGTAGAATTCAGTTTATTTGGCATCCAAGCCCACATTCCCTTATTATTATTAGATCAGGGGCCACACTGCCAAGGTCTTAGCTCAGTGAATTTTTGTGTAGATTCCCGATCCTCACTCTCTTTCTTCTCTCTTGAGACTTTCTGGAGTCTACAATGTGTGCCCCACGTTTTAGCCCTTCTTTACATACTGAGTGGTTCTTAACTGATCCAGTAAATTACACTGGGCCAAGGTTTTAATGAATATCTTAATGTTTTGTGGAGCCCAGACATCTAATGAGCATTTTAACAGCACCTTTCAGTTCAGTACTCCTCATCTCAGCTTATTACAACTGATTAGAAGAGGTGAGGATGTTGGGGACACTTAGTTCAGTACTATGGTGGATACACAATGAAACAAGCGTGGAGTGTTGCTATGAAGCCTGCCTGAAGGCTGTTGGGTAGGAGTAGGAGAAAACCTAAACAATCAAGTGGAACACAGACAAATAAAAAACAAGGTCAAGTAAAAATTTGTAAACAAAACAGCATTTTTGTCTCATTGGTTTATTGTTTATTTGTTCTGAATCTTGTTTTGTTTTTGGTGTGTGTGTGTGTGTGTGTGTGTGTGTGTGTGTGTGTGTGTGTGTGAGAGAGAGAGAGAGAGAGAGAGAAAGAGAGAGAGAGAGAGAGAGAGAGAGAGAGAGAGAGAAAGAGAGAGAGAGGAGGGGAAAGAATGAACATAGTGAACATAGATAAAGTTGGATGAAGAGGGGGTTGTTCTGGAAGGAGTTGAGGGAGGGGAAAACATAATCCAAACATATTTTCTGAAAACATTTTTTTTTTAAATTAAAAAAATGTAAGGATGTTATATATGAACAAAGAGGATTTTGGTTTAATCCAAATTAATGGTAAAGGACATAGGAGGAAATGTGCTTTATTTCCTAACCTGGGTTAAGTTCAAATGTGTAAGAAGTAAGGAGGCCTCAACTGAACATGGGTTACAGGGCTTTGAGTCTAGGTTTCCAATGAACTCCCCTCCACTCACTGTAACAGCTTCCTCCTCCAGTCTCCTCCATGGCTCCCTGCATTTCCTTTTCTGCTAGCTCAGTCTCCTCTCTGCAGAGCTCTGTGAACACATTGCTGTTAGGCCAGCACTTGAACCTTTGTAGGAGCACGAGGTGACAGACAAATGACTAAGACTCCAGCAGGTTTCACTCCCACTCAGGCATGCACCATCATGCAGCACCCAGAAGTTTATGTGCCTTTTGGGGTCTGTGCTGTAAGAGTACCCTGAGGTTACATAAAGAGGTCAAGCCTATATCACAGAAGGAAGAGATGAAGGACAAGGATATTTTCCAATGAGAAGATGAAGAGATGAGACAGCAGGAGGAAGTACGGAGGTTTAGGGTTTAAACTCAACCTTTAGACCATGTGTGCAAGGAAGGGAAACACTGTTCTTTTTTAGTTTAGAAGATAAAACCAAGGCCAAGTGTCAAAAGTTAACAGGAGTAAGACTGGGGCTTAAACAGAGACTGTTCCAAAGTTCAGAGATGCTCTTAGAAGGGCACAGGTGTTTGGAGACTTTAGTGAAGGTTACTTTTTTGGATCTCTCTACTCATTGTGCACTTTCTGGATTACTTCCCCTTCTTATTACAAACTTGACCTAGAAATATGGTCACAGTTGAAATTCTGAACTGATCTAAAGTCCTGGGAGAGACAAGATCTTGAATGAAACAATATTTATTATTATTGTAGATATGTGTTAAGCTTCCAGAGAGTTGGTTTGGCTCAGAATAGGTGATGACTTGAGTTGGAGAGATGTGGTCTGATTCTTTAGGTATTTGATGAAACAGCCATGAGGACTTCCGGATGATCTGAGTATATAGTGTGAGAATAAAAGAAAATTTGAGGATGGTAGGGAAGTTGTGTCATCAAATTGTTATTCTTATAGGTGGGAACCACTGAGCATTTAGATATTAGGGAAAGGGACTTTAATGAAACAATTTAATTTTGAGCAGCTTGTGAGATATCAAAAAGAGAAGATGAGGAAGTGGAAGCCAAGATTTCAGCACCTGGAATTACTAAGTGTGAGCTATGTTTACAGAGAAATCTCTGTCCCAGGAGTTGTAGTTCTAGAGAATCTGATGAAGAGTTGAACATTGAAAAATTAAATATGGGTCGGTGACAGTGGCTGTCCCATCAGGTGCTGTTGTCTTGTTATGTTGTTGCGATCTCAGTTCACTGTCTCTGGTATTTGCACAATGAAGTTATGTAACAATTCATCTCAAATGACTATAAACAGTGAGAAAGTCTTTTGGGATGAGAAAATTATTCTTTATGTAGGAATATCTTTAGTATGGCTGTGCATCCAGAGTCCCTGTCTCCTACCCGTCTACTACTGCTAATCCAATGACAACGGAAAAACACTTCACTGCACCTTCAGAATGTCCCCGAAGGGGTGTGGCAAGGTCCTCCTTAAAACTTCTGCTTGCATGGTCTACTCCTGGCTTTAATAATCATGAGCTAATTATTGATCCCCTAGTCTGTGTTGTCAGGCTGGGTCTTTCTTAAACTTCAGACATAATTGATTGTGAACCTTCTGCTTGAACATCTTACAGGCAGCTCAAACAAGCTTAACATGTCCAAAGCTTCATTCATCCCCTTGTCCTACTTCCTTGACAGACCTTTCCTATTGTCCCTTAATTCTACCCCCAGACACTTGCTCAAGTCACAAAACAGAGCATCATCCCTTAGCCTCGCCTCTAACTCAGTCAATTACACATTATCAGTTCTACCCTTTACATCTCACCAAGTCACTCCTACAGCCATTATTCAAATGAAGACCACCCTGTGGGCCATCACATCAACTTCTCACAATTTTCTTATCTTGGGTCTTGATTCCTTCAAACCATTCCCCCATCAAGACAGCTAATGAGGCCAGGGAGAGTCTGATGTGATCATTATAACCTTTCTTAAAACTGAGAAGTTATTTATTATCTTCAGGGTAAAAGCCTCTGGACAGCTGTATAATCTGCCTTCAGTGTTGAGTATCTCCATTCTTTCTTCCCAGTACCTTTGGGAAGCACACTTTTGCTTCTCCTTCTGAATCTGTGATAAAATCCCTTCTGCATGCTTTCAGAGGGCCTGGTTCTCTCCTGGAGAGTTTTAAGTCCATCACAACATAATTGCTATTTTGTTTGTACACTGTTAGCTCAATTGGAATGATACAGAGGTAGGGAATCTTTGGCTTGTTTCCTCTTGTCTCTCCAGACACTGTGACGTGGGAGAGTTCCCAGAACATGGAAAGTTTAAAAAAAATGACTGATTGTGAAATGAATGAATGAATAAGTAGTTGGGCAGTATGTTTGGATAAGTGGTGAATGTAGGGATAATATTCAAAATACATTTATTGGGAAAGGGTAGCTACTAATGAGACTAGATGCTTACTATAAAAACACCACAGCATTCTAAAGTACTCCACTTTACCAGGTGACTTGCCTTGTACTATAAACCTGGCCAAGAACCTGTGCTGGGGAGCTCACAGCCTTGAGGAAGAGTCTCCTATTGTTGTCTTGCTAAATAGACATGGTGTCAAACCATCTTTAAATATTTAATCTTTTCATTATTATTAAAAATTTTCACCTCCTCCCCTTGTCCCATTTCCTTCCCCTTCTCCCCACTTCCCCTCTATCTCTGGTCCAAAGAGCAGTCAGGATTCCCTATCCTGTGAGAAGTCCAAGGTCCTCACACCTCCATCCAAGAAGGTGATGCATCCAAACAGACTAGGTTCCCACCAAGCCAGTACATGCAGTAGCATCAAAACCCAGTACCATTGTCCTTGGCTTCTCAGTTAGCCCTCCTTGTCAGCCACATTCAGAGAGTCTGGTTTGGTCACATGCTCCATCAGTCCCAGTCCAGCAGGCCTTGGTGAGCTCCCATTAGATCAGACCCGACATCACAGTGGGTGGGTGCACCCCTCGCGGTCCTGACTTCCTTGCTCATGTTCTTCTGCTCCTCATTTGGACCTTGGGAGCTAAGTTCAGTGTTCCAATGTGGGTCTCTGTCTCTATCTCCATCCATCACCAGATGAGGGTTCTATGGTGATATGCAAGATATTCATCAGTGTGGCTATAGGATAGGGCCAGTTCAGGTGCCTTCTCCTCAGCTGTTCAAGGAACAAGCTGGGAACATCTCTTGGACACCTGGGAACCCCTCTAGAGTCCAGTCTCTTGCCAACCCTAAAATGGCTCCAGAACCTGGAAACAACCTAGATGCCCCTCAATGGAAGAACGGATAAAGTGTGGAATATATACGCATTAGAGTACTACTCAGCGGTAAAAAACAATGACATCTTGAATTTTGCATGCAAATGGATGGAAATAGAAAACACTATCCTGAGTGAGGTAACCCAGAAGGATGAATATGGTATGTACTCACTCATTAGTGGATTCTAGCCATAAATAAAGGACAATGAGTCTATAATTCATGATCCTAGAGAAGCAAAAGAAGAAGGTGAACCCAAAGAAAAACACGTAGTAATCCTCCTGGATATTGGAAGTAGACAAGATTGCCAGCAAAAATTGCGAGCTTGGGGGTAGGGGTGGGGTGGGGGTAAGGGAAGATGGGGAGAGAGAAGGGGAGGATAGGAAGAGCTTGGGGGAATGGGATGGTTGTGTTGGAGGAAGAGTGGATATGGGAGCAGGGAAGTAAACTTAATCTTTATACTCATTGCTTAGCACTAGCCTTTATCAGGAAAGATTCTTTAGTGTGTGCAGCAGTTAATACAAAGACTCACAGTTGGTCAAAGCATAGAGACCCAGTGACTGTGGAGTGCTAAATGGACACCTATATGGACTTCTCACTTCCAAAGACTCAGGAAGCATCCTAGAAGAGGGGGCAGAAATATATGTAGGAGTCAGAGGTTGGGAAGGTTTTGTGGGATACTCTTTTTGTACACTGTGAAGTGTTGCCTTGAATTGGTTTAATAAAAAGCTGAGCAACCAATAAGTTATAACAGCCAGCTAAAAACAAGCATAAGCTAGCAGCTGAGCTTTCATAATTGATGAAAGTCTCTATACTGTGATTTGGGAGCTGGGTGATGGAACAGAGAAAGACTTGCTACAGGGAGGATTGCTATAATATAGTGCCTTTTAGACATGATATGGTTATTATACTCAGGGAACTGCTAAAGTTGTGGTTGCTTGTCAAGACTTGCAGAGAACAGGGTTAATCACCATTTCATCATGCTTGGATCCAGGGTTTGTGAAGCCATACCTGAAGATCTATGAATAAAAAAGTTTATCTATATCTATACACATCATATATATACATCTCAGATACATACACGAGCGTGCGCGCGCGTGTGTGAGTCTAGGAAAGGTCTTGCTGGGGAGAAAGGGTTTCAGTGGGCTAGGGGGCTAAAAGAGAGTGGTAGTGGGTGAAAATGCCTTAAAGTTACTATATGAAATTGTCTAAGAACAAATGAACACAGTTATCGAGCCTAAGTTGTATCTTCTTACTGAATATCAGCTTTGTGTGGGTAGGTGAGTGTAGCATAGTCCTAAGAAATGAGAGAAAAATAAAATATTCAGAAATGAGCTCAGAAGAATCAATACTTATCAGGGTCTTTCAGGGAAGACATGGAAAAGATGTGATGTTAGAGGAAGACATTCTTGTCCTGGGGGGTTATGGACCCTGCAATTGCAGATGACTCATTAGGTTTGTGGATTTATATGGTATGTGGCCATTGCTTTGATTAGGTTTCTGGAGGGGTCTATGACCTAGAAAAAGGTTAAGATCACTGCTTTAAAAACACCAAATAATCAAAAGCTAACATGCTCCACTTTGAAACTTCACTCACCAGGGAAGTTTTGAAGCTGAAAAAGCTATTCCCAAAGGTTTCCACATTCTTTCAAGGAGCCTGTGCTTTTTTTTTTCTGATGAGTTATTTTTGATTTCTCTGAAGATCCCTGAGAGTGAGTCTAGCAAGTGTAAGGGGATAAAGGGGCTAATTCTAAGCCTAGAGGTCCAGGTCCATGAGGGATGGTGGATGATGGCCACATGGGACTGTTGGCCATGTTTTGCTCCCTATGTAGAGTCCTGATGAGCCGGCCCTCCAGGCAGGAAAGGCAGAAGATGCCCTTATCAACTTGGAGGTGAAGTCTATTTGACTTTGATTTCATTTAGAAACCCTATAAAAAGTTTTAGTAAAGATCATCTGGAGTTCCAGAGCCCAAAAATTGATCATGTTAAGACAGTTAACAAAGACAATGAAGGGTGATGGACTTGGCTGGTTTGGGGTAAGCTTCTGGTTTGGGGGAGAAGCAGTCACTGTTATGCTACTCTGTGTGTTCATATGTGCATTTTGTTTTGTAGAACTAATTGCTTTCATATAAACATACCCCTTTCTATGTGATTTAAAATCAAATCAAAATTGCAAATTGTAATTTGTAACCACAGGGGGCCTTGAAGTTTCCAATCTGTCAATCAGCCTCGAGCAAAATAGGGAGCAACCTGCTTTGACTGCAAGCTAATGTTTGATACTCACTAGACACTGTTCTACACTCAGCCACACACTTCCTTGGGTCCACTTACTCTGTCACACATGCCATACTTACACACACAGTGAATGATTCCCAATGTTCAGTTTCCTTTGGGAAAACACACTCTTGTTTAGTGAGCAAAGTGGACATTTCCAATCAAATCAAATTCTGCTCCTTTAAGAAGTATCAGTCTTCTGAAGCTGAGAGAAGGCACAGCACAGGCTGATTACTTGGTTGTATCCTATTTATGAATGCAATTTGTGACCTCTGTAGTTCCTTTCTGAAAGCACAAGGCCACCATCTTTAATTAACTTTCTTGATTCAACCTGGTTGTGCCTAATGAAGCAGCTAATTGTTTGGCAGGGTGGCTTTTCTTGCCGTGGTCTCTGAAATGCAGTTCATAGGCAGAGTGCCTGGTATGTATAAAGCTCTGAGTTGACTCTCCAGCATACTGGTTATGGAAATGATTCATCTGGTAAATTGCTTGCCAAGTGAGTATATGGAAATGAGTCCCAATTAAAAAAAAAACAAGAAGTAGAGAGAGGGGATGGGAGATTGAGAATGATCATCACTTGATGAGGGATTCCCCCTCTGCATGCTATGAATATGTTTTATTGCTATTGATTAAAGAATAAATCTGTTTCGGCCAATGGTTTAGCAGAGCAAATCCAGGTGGGAAATCTGAATAGAGATATACATAGAGAGTAGGCAGCATTGAAGAGATGCCATGTAACTACCAAAGGAGAAGGATATGCCAGAACCTTACCCAGTAAGCCATAGCATTGTGGTGATGCACAGATTAAGAGAAATGGATTAATTTAAGATGTAAGAGTTATTTAATATGAAGCCTGAGTTAATAGGCCACAAGTGTTGTAATGAATATAGTTTCTGTGTGGTTATTTGGGTCTGGCAGACAGGAAATGAACGAGCAGTCTCTACCTACAAGTGGCACTAGTGTGGGGCAACATTCACATAAAAACTGGGAGAACTTGAGAGGAAATTCTAGACACAAAAGAACAGAGTTAAGCATAGCTTCTTGGTAGCTGCATTTTTTTTTTCAGATTTAGACTCTGTTTGCTGTCAGCAAGCAATGTCACAGCTCCCTTAAGAGAAATCTTCCTGACTCAGTGTTAGCACCAAAAATTAAATGATTTATTTAAGATCTGACTTCTAAGTTCATGCTGGCAGAACAAACTCTAGCTCTTTCAGGAGGTTTGCACTTAATTGGAGTCTGTGAGCAGTATGCTACAAATTGCTTAATGGTGACAAAGAGCTACTGTGTCCCTGGAGCTGGGGCAGAAATGCATGACTCACAGAATTGGTGAATATGCTTCTGCCATGTTTGACTGGGCAGAGCAAACATGGAGGGCTGTGGAGTTGTTCCTTGCCACACCCACTTTGCATTTTAAAGATCATCCCTGGTCAGAAAATGATTACAAATATACAATAAAGACAGATTCAGATGAAAAGACCTTTGACTGGGTCACAGTGTGTGTAGGCTTGGGAGAGAGAAGAAAAAGAGTATAGACAGTTATAAAAGGAAATAGGCTTAAAAAATAAAAGTCTTTACAGACACAGTAAAAGTAATATTAAAGAATCACAGACAATCATAGATTAAAGGGGTAAAGAAAAATAAGCCACATAAAGATGGAATATACACAGAGGGTCTGGATTATGTATATTATTGTGTTTTATTTGAAGTTTTTGACTGCAGAAAGATATTTTGTGGCTGCTAAGCTAATCCAACATAAAGGAATCTTGATTTCAAAATTTGGGTCTAAGAATATGTTGCTTTGGCAAAGAGGTTCTGCTTTTGTTTCCACAGAAGATAAGAACCTGTGGAGTCATTCAAGGCTAATGCAGTTTGATGGGACAAGAGCCCCTAAAACCCTAAAAATACTTTACCCAACAAACAACAATTAATATAATTTCTGTGTATTTGGTTCCGACAGATGGAAAATGAATGAATAGTCTCCCCATACAATCACTGATGCCTGTTGAAAGAGTTTCCTTATAAATAAGAGATGAAAGGAAGAAGATCTGGAGTTTCTGGTCCTCAGAAAAAATAGGGATTCTGAGCTTAGCAGGAGGACCTGGGTGAGTGGTTCTGCGTAAGCTTTACCCATTGTTCTTCCCGGGTATTTGTTGTCAAAACCAAAACGCCTGCAAGAAAACAGGCCAAAGCCAAGACTCAGACTTGGTCTGAGGTTGTTGTTGGGAATATTTGGGGTGACAAGAGTAGCAGTCTGGGTTTAATCAGGAACACAAGAAGAGTTTTGCAAAGAACTACAGCACGGGGAAATTCTTTACAAGCAGGCATTGGTATTAGCAGACTTGCAATCTGGTGGTTCAACTCTGTATCAGTACTATCTACAGCAGTATAATATGATTTTTATTAGTGTATTAGATAGAAACTAATTGACAGACTTGTGGTGACATGCAGAGAGGGATCATAGACAGTAGGATGGCCACCTGCATCATTTGGGATGCCACTGTGTCCAGTGACCTGTTGTGTAAATAGAGGATTCAGGGTGGGTTTTAGTCTGTTTGGGGATGAGCCCTCTCCTCTTTGGGAATACAGAAACAAAAACAAAGAATTGCTCTATTCATAATAATTTAAAAGGAAGTTAGAATTTGTGTTCTACAAAAAGTTAGAATCCTTATGACTCAAAGTCATCCTGAAAAATGCAAATCTGAGTTGTTAATATACCTGTCCATGAGGACACAGGTGAAGGTGGTCACTGGAATATTGCTCATAGTATGTGGGAGGTCACCACCACCTGGACATTCTTTCCTGAGGAGAATGGCTAAGTATAAGTAATGGATATTAACCACACAACATAATGGAGAATGGAACCTAAAAATGAGGTGGACCAAAGTTTCCTGCAATAGACAACTTTATTAAGAACATCAGACAGTTTATACTCTGAGGGTCAAGAAAAGTTACATGAATGAAGTCCTTGTAAATTCATACTGTGTACAGCCACAAGGGCAGGCCACAGGTGCAAAACATTTATTTTTCATAGAGGCCTACAAACAAATAATAACAGCCAGTTGTAATGAATAATCTGAAGTAAACTCATTCCTATCTGCTACACTTGGGAGGGGCACAAAAGCCCACTCCAAGAACAATTATTTTTTTTTAATGTTTTTGAAGAAATTGACGCCACAAGACTCTTATCTTGTTTTCTTGGAGTTTTCTCACAAGCACTAACTACATTCCTGGACCATGTTCCAACAAAACAATCCTTAGCAGTACTTAGAAGTGTTCAACTAACCATGTGCAAATCAACACAAATGAATTGTACATATTGTACTGACACTAAAGCTAAGTTGTCAGAAACAGGAAACACTCTATAGTGTATTATCATTTGAGTAAATTAAAGCTATTTACATGAGTTATCAGGATTTTCCAAAGATACAAAACAATAACCACATAAAGTAACCTTCAGTGTCTGTGAATCTTTGTGTCTAGGATATCTCTGTCTTCCCCGTCTCCCTCCCCAATGCAAGGAGTCCAAACCTGGAGGTATTCAACTCTCCTGTATAAAATGACACAGAACTTGCATATGACCTCTATAAACTTTGAATTGTTCCTCAATTATTTACAAAAGCTAATATGATGCATATATGGTTGGTAATTGTATTGCTTAAGGACTGATGACAAGAAAAAAAATCATACATATTTTCTTTCCTGAGACAAGATCTTGCTGACTTTGAACTAGTTATATAGCCCAGTGTTGTAAGAGGACACCGAAACTATATTATTTAAATCACTGCTTGGCCAATCACTTAAGCGCATTGCTAGCTAGCTCTTATATCTTTGCTTAACCCATTTCTAGTATATCATATTTTTACCATGAGGCACATGGTTTACTGGTAAGGTTCTGGTGCATCTACCTCCATCTGTGACTATATGGTGTCTCTTGACTCCACCTTCTTTCTCTCAGCATTCAGTTTAATTTTCCCTGCTTAGCTCTACTCTGCCCTATCACAGGCCCAAAAACAGCTTCTTTATTAACCAGTGGTATTCACTGCATATAGAGAGAAATCCTGCATCACCTCCTCTTTTCTGTTTAAATAAAAAGAAAAGTTTTAACTTGAACATAGTAAAATTACATATAATAAAGCAGGTATTAAGCAAGAATTATACTTACAACATTTATATCTACTTTATCTTTTATCATAACTAAAGAAAACTATAATTATAACTATCTTTTCCTCAACTCCACTAAAGATTCCAGAAAAATGTATATTACCTAAGTAAACAGGAAATGCATTGTAAGCAACTTCCAAAACTTTAGAATTGACAGAGACATCTCACTGCCTGGACAGTCACTCAAAGTTCTTCTGTATCACGGTGGCATCTAATCCCTCAGGCCCATGGTATCTGGTAGACTTTTTCATGAAACAGGAATTTTGAAGTTCTGCCTTGTAATGGCAAAATTCATCAGTAGCAACTTCTTCTGTTCGCTGCAGAATGTCTGGCAGACTCTCTCAAAAGCAGGAAACTGTCTCACCTTCTTTATGCAACTCCAGAAGTCATTTTTCTGTGAGTCTTGCATGTCTAGTTCATACAGCATAACATCAAACAGTCCAGACAAGAGTAGTTTGTTGCCCAAATGGCTAATAAACTCCATAAGGAGCCTCTTGTGTGCCAATAATCCTCTTGAAGTAGATTAGTGCTGCCAGGAGCAGATGTGTCTTACTGTCATGAAAAGTCCTAAATTATTAAAACATTTTAATTGTCATATTTTGTTAGTCTTTGAAAGGTTTGAAGAATATTTATCTAATTGAAATATATCTCTATATATCTAGAAAATTTAACTAATATGACTGTAAGCTTGACTATTATAAATGACTCTCTATTAACCTATATTTCATACTTATACATTACAATTTTAAATGAGCTGCAAAAACACAATACCTTAATCAAGAGCAGAAATATGCAAATAACAATACTGACCCTAAATTTGAATCATTGAACCAAGATCCATATGAATGCAAATCTCTATAGCATATCTTCATTTATTTGTAAAAATATTATAAACAACATTTTGGAATTTGAGCACAGTTCTCTCCAAACTGCTTCCTGCATTTTTGGGGGTGAAGTAATTTTTGGACATTCACAGAGACCTTTCAGGAGATCTTGGTCCATCAAACCACGTTAGTCTGGAAGAGATCCTCAGGTTCTTATTTTCTTTGGAAACAAAACAAAGAACCTCTTTTCCAAATTAGCACATCCTTAGACTCAAATTTTGAAGTCAAGAAACCTTTAAAACTTATATGTTGGTTTAGCTTAGCAGTTTCCAGAATCAAATGTTTCTCTGCAGTCAAAAACTTGAAAGAACCAATGTGGGTCTCTGTCTCTATCTCCATCCATCACCAGATGAAGGTTCTATGGTGATATGCAAGATTTTCATCAGTGTGGCTATGGGACAAGGCTAGTTCAGCCACCCTCTCCTCTGATGCCCAAGGAAAAATCTGGGGACATCTCCTTGGACCTGGGAACCTCTCTAAAGACAAATCTCTTGCAAACCCTAAAATGGCTCCTTTGATTAAGATATTTACTTCCCTGCTCCCATATCTACCCTTCCTCCATCCCACCCATCCCAATCTCCCAAGCTCTCCCCAATTCTCCCCTTCTCCCTTCTCTCTACCCAGCTCCCCTTATACCCACCCCATCCCCCACCCCCATGCACCCAAGTTTTGCCTGGCAATCTTGTCTACTTCCAATATCCAGGAGGATAACTATATGATTTTCTTTGGGTTCACCTTCTTATTTAGTTTCTCTAGAATCACGAATTGTAGACTCAATATTCTTTAATTATGACTAGAATCCACTTATGAGTGAGTACATACCATATTCATCTTTTTGGGTCTGGGTTACCTCACTCAGTAAAGCGTTTTTGGAGATAGAGACAGAGACCCATACTGGAGCACTGGACTTAGCTCTCAAGGTCCAAATGAGGAGCAGAAGGAGGGAAAACATGAGCAAGGAAGTCAGGACCACGAGGGGTGCGTCCACCCACTGAGACGGTGGGACTGATCTAATGGGAGCTCACCAAGGCCAGCCTGCCTGGGAGTGATGGAGCATGTGATCAAACTGGACTCTCTGAACGTGGCTGGCAATGAAGGCTGACTGAGGAGCCAAGGACAATGGCACTGGGTTTTGATTCTACTGCATGGAATGGCTTTGTGGGAGCCTGGTTTTTTGGATACTCACCTTTTTAGACCTGGATGGAGGGGAGAGGATCTTGGACTTCCCACAGGACAGGGAACCCTGACTGATCTTAGGTCTGGAGAGGGAGTCTACTGCTAAAGTAGCCAGCCTTCTGTCTAAGTTTAGTATAGGATGGATGACAAATAATTCAGACTTAATAGCTTAAGATACCCTAAGTAACTACCACGGTTCTGTCTTGGCTGGGGCTCAACTGTGTAGTTCTGCTGAGAGTGTTAAGGGTAGATGGAGGATTCAAAGTGGCTTCAGGTTTTTTTCCTTATAGTGACTTCTTTCAGTGGTTGAGACCCCTCACCTAGTGAAAGCTGAGAAGAGGGAGTGGTCCCTGGTTCAGAAGGCAAAAGAAGAGTATTTCTAGGGATTGAGCCTTGGAAGTAATACAGTATTGCAGTTTAAACATTCCAAAGCCTCAAATTAAAAACAGTAAATACTCCCAAATTCAAAACTGTTCTAACCCTTGCCATGAAGCTACAATTAATTGGATGATTTCACACCTCAAAACTAATGTGTGTAAAAAATTATTTAAAACATTGTGTATAATTTACCTCAGGCTATGAGTATAAGGTATACATGAGCAACAAACAAGTTTTATGTTAGAGTGTTATTTCCCAGAGAGTTCAGTTCCTAAATGCAAGTATTCTAGAGTTAAAATAAAAACACTCACCATAACCAACAAATGCCCCCTGCAGTATAAAACACTTTTTATTCTAAATGCTTTGTCTAAGGGGTAGTAGTAGTTCTACTATATTGTATCACCCAGAAGACATTACAGAGTAAGCCTGCTGTAAATGGGAGAAATAACTCGCTTCATTTATTTTGTAGGAAGGATCATGTTAGGAGGTGAAATACTCCCTTTCCAAAGTCTTATGTAGAATTCCTAAGTCCTTGTGATTCTGTTTGGAGACAGGGTCTTTAAAGAGATAATTAAGATTCAATGAGGACATTAGGGTAGATTCTAATTAGATAAGAATAGTAGCCTATTAAGAAGTGAAGCTTAACACACACACACACACACACACACACACACAGAGAGAGAGAGAGAGAGAGAGAGAGAGAGAGAGAGAGAGAGAGAGTTGTGGGAGGGTGAACCTGGGAAAAAATCATCCATAGGCCAAGGATTCATGAGAAGCTGCACACCTTAATCTCAGACTTCTAGTCTTCAGAATTGTGAACTAATATATCAAATTCTGATGTTTAAGTCATTAGCCTGTGATACTTTTTAAAATTTATTTATAGTATCAAGGTAAATGAACAGATCATAAAGTATTTTCTATAATTATTAAAAATAAGTATTTGTATCTATCCATTATGTAGCGTTTCATAATAATTTTGCTCAGGTTTATTGTGTACTTGGATCATATTAATTTCGCGCACGTGCGCGCGCACACACACACACACACACACACACACACACACTTACCTACCTCAAGCTGCCATAGTGAGGATGACTGTATTTTTTTTTGTAGGATCTTGGCTGGCTCATGCACCTCAAACCCATCATTGAGTAGGAGCCTGGATTCCTTTGGGAAAAATGTTTGAAGAGTTTAGCTGGTTAACATTTTCCTAAACCTGCCTCTGAAAGACCCACTGGACACACTGCCATTTACCAAGGTTACTGTGAGATGCAATTTAAGAAGAACTTGGACTTCCTGGAAGTTATTAACCACTAGCTTTGAACTGAAGCCTAATCCTCAGAGGAGTTGAGGTTTTGGGAGGTCAAGGAGTTAAGTCTTGGTTCAAGTCCATCTTATATGCAATTCAGAGACTGGGGACCTCCATTGTCATGGTTAATTTGTCACTATAAAGTAAAAGAAACGATAAAAGTAAGCAGCATGGTGGGTAGAGTTATAGGGTTGACTCCCATTGGGTCTGCCTTTGTATGACACCTCCACCCCACTTATTCTGAGTGTAGTAGGAAGAGCTATCACTTACATGATGCTTAATATTTTCCATCATGGGACCAAAAGGTCATTGTTTGGTGCAAGCTTGGGGTACAGGAACTATTTTCTCAGCTCTAAAAGGGGGAATATCAATTCAGGGGCCTGCCTGACTACAAAGTGAGTTCAAAGACAACTTGGAAATTTAATAAAGCCTCAAAATAAAAGTAAAAGTGGACTTGGGCTACAGCTAGTAGCTAGTGTAGATCCTAGGTTCAATCTATCCTCAGTACCACAGTGGCAGATGAACAAGGACGTTTTCTGAAGGATCTAACCTAATCATTAAACATACTAACTTAGAGCTTCTACCAGTTAGTTATTTATCACCTTGACACAAGTTAGGGTCATCTGGGAAGAGAGAACCCCAACTGAGAAAATGCTTCCAACAGTTTGTCCTATAGGCAAGCCTATGAGGACTTTCTTGATTAATGACTAATGTAGGAGGGCCAAGCCCACTTTGGATAGTTCCATCCCTGTGTAGTGGTCCTAAGTTGTAAAATACAGCAGACAGCACAAGCCCTGGGGAGAAAACACATAAGGAGTGTTCCTCCATGGCCTCTGCTTCAGTTCCTGCCTCCGGGTGCCTTGCCTGAGTTCCTGCTCTGACTTCCTTCAATGACTTTCTCCTGATAGACTCAAACTAAGACTTGACTATCACCAGATTTTATCTGAGGAAATAAGCCCACTCCTACCTCAGTTGGTTTTTAGTTTGCTTTTTATTTTTTCTTAGAATATATATATTTATTTATTAAAAATTTCCACCTCCTCCCCGCTTCCCCTCTCCCTCCCCCTCCCCACCTTCCCCTCCCTCTCTAGTCCTAAGAGCATCAGGGTTCCCTGCCCCTAGGGAAGTCCAAGGTCCTCTCCCCTCCATCCAGGTCTGTAAAGGTGAGCATTCAAACAAACCTGGCTCCCACAAGGTCAGTCCATGCAGTAGAATCAAAACCCAGTGCCATTATCCTTGGCTTCTCAGTCAGCCTTCATTGCCAGATATGTTCAGAGTGTCCATTTTGATCACATGCTCCATCACTTCCAGGTAGGCTGGCCTTGGTGAGCTCCCATTAGATCAGTCCCACTGTGTCAGTGGGTGGACGCATTCCTCATGGTCCTGACTTCCTTGCTCATGTTCTTCTGCTCCTCATTTGGATCTTGGGAGCTAAGTCCAGTGCTCCAATGTAGGTCTCTGTCTCTATCTCCATCCATCACCAGATGAAGGTTTATGGTGATATGCAAGATATTCATCAGTGTGGCTATGGGACAAAGCCAGTTCAGGTACCATCTCCTCTGCTGCCCAAGGAACAATCTGGGGACCTCTCCTTGGACCTGGAAACCCCTCTAGAGACAAATCTCTTGCAAACACTAAAATGGCTCCTTTAATTAAGATATTCACTTCCCTTTTCCCATATCCACCCTTCCTCCATCCCACCCATCCCATTCCCCCAAGCTCTCCCAAATCCTACTCTTCTCCTTTCTCTCTACCCATCTCCCCTTACATCCACCCCTCCCACCCCTGTGCACCCAAGTTTTGCCTGACAATCTTGTCTACTTCCAATATCCAGGAGGATAACTATATGATTTTCTTTGGGTTCACCTTCTAATTTAGCTTCTCTAGGATCACGAATTATAGGCTCAATGTTCTTTAATTATGACTAGAATCCACTTATGAGTGAGTACATACCATATTCATCTTTTTGGGTCTGGGTTACCTCACTCAGTAAGGCGTTTTCTATTTCCATCCATTTGCATGCAAAACTCAAGATGTCATTGTTTTTTACCGCTGAGTAAAACTCCAGTGTGTATATGTTCCACACCTTCTTTAACCATTTTTCTATTGAGGGGCACCTAGGTTGTTTCCATGTTCTGGCTATTACAAATAGAGCTGCTATGAACATAGTTGAACAAATTCTTTTGTAGTATGCTAGGGCATCTCTTGGGTATATTCCCAAGAGCGGAATTGCTGGGTCCTGAGGGAGGTTGACTCCCACTTTCCTGAGAAACCGCCACACTGATTTCCACAGTGGCTATACAAGTTTGCATTCCCACCAACAATGGATGAGTGTTCCCCTCACTCCACATCCTCTCCAGCATAGGCTATCATTGGTGTTTTTGACTTTAGCTAATCTGATCGGTGTAAAATGGTATCTCATAGTTGTTTTGATTTGCATTTCCCTGATCGCTAAGGATGTTGAACATGACCTTAAGTGTCTTTTGACCATTCGGAGTTCTTCTGTTGAGAATTCTCTGTTCAGATCAGCACCCCATTTTTTAATTTGGTTAATTAGAGTTTTATTGTCTAGTTTCTTGAGTTCTTTGTATATATTGGAGATCAGGCCTTTATCTGATGAGGGGTTGGTGAAGATCTTCTCCTAGTCAGAAGGTAGCCTTTTTGTCTTACTGATGGTGTCCTTTGCTTTACAGAAGCTTCTCAGTTTCAGGAGGTCCCATTTATTCATTAATTCTCTTATTGTCTGTGCTACTGGGGTTCTACCTAGGAAGTGGTCTCCTGTGCCTATGTCTTGTAGACTACTTCCCACTTTCTCTTCTATCTGGTTCAAAGTGGTCAGATTAATGTTGAGGTCTTTGATCCATTTGGACTTGATTTTTGTGCATGGTGATAGATATGGATCTGCTTTCATTCTTCTACAGCTTGACATCCAGTTATGCCAGCACCATTTGTTAAAGATGCTTTCCTTCTTCCATTGCATACCTTTAGCCCCCTTGTCAAAAATCAAGTGTTCATAGGTTTGTGGGTTAATATCAGGGTCTTCTATTCGATTCCATAGGTCGACTTCTCTGTTCCTATGCCAGTACCAAGCTGTTTTCAATACTGTAGCTGTGTAATAGAGTTTGAAGTCAGGGATGGTTATACCTCCAGACGTTCCGTTATTATATAAGATTGTTTTGGCTATCCTGGGTTTTTTGTTTTTCCATATAAAATTAATTATTATTCTCTCAAGGTCTGTGAAGAAGTTTGATGGGATTTTGATGGGGATTGCATTGAATCTATAGATTGCTCTTGGTAGAATTGCCATTTTTACTATGTTGATCCTCCCAATCCAAGAGCAAGGGAGATCTTTCCATTTTCTGGTATCCTCCTCAGTTTCATTCTTCAAAGACTTAAAGTCTTGTCAAATAGGTCTTTCACTTCCTTGGTCAGAGTTATCCCAAGATATTTTATGCTATTTGTGGCTATCGTGAAAGGTGAAGTTTCTCTGATTTCCCTCCCTGCTTCTTTATCCTTTGTGTATAGGAGGGCAACTGATTTTTTGGAGTTGATCTTGTATCCTGCCACATTACTAAAGGTGTTTATCAGCTGTAGGAGTTCTTTGGTAGAGTTTTTGGGGTCGCTCATGTATACTATCATATCATCTGCAAATAACGAGAGTTTAACTCCTTCCTTTCCAATTCGAATCCCCTTGATCCCCTTATGTTGTCGTATTGCTATTGCTAGAACTTCAAGCACTATATTGAAGAGGTATGGGGAGAGTGGACAGCCTTGTCTTGTTCCTGATATCAATGGAATGGCTTTGAGTTTCTCTCCGTTCAGTTTGATGTTAGCTGTCGGCTTGCTATAAATAGCTTTTATTATATTTAGGTATGATCCTTGTATCCCCAATCTCTCCTACACCTTTATCATAAAGGGATGTTGGATTTTGTCAAATGCTTTTTCAGCATCTAATGAGATGATCATATGGTTTTTTTCTTTCAGTTTATTTATATGATGGATTACATTGATGGATTTGCGTATGTTGAACCAGCCCTGCATCTCTGGAATGAAGCCTACTTGATCATAATGGATAATTTTTCTAATGTGTTCTTGGAATTGGTTTGCCAGGATTTTGTTGAGAATTTTTGCGTCGATGTTCTTGAGTGAGATTGGCCTGTAATGCTCTTTCTTGGTTGTGTCTTTATGTGGTTTTGGTGTCAGGGTAACTGTAGCTTCATAAAAAGAGTTTGGCAATGACTCTTCTGTTTCTGTATTGTGAAATACCTTAAGGAGTATAGGTATCAGCTCTTCTTGAAAGTTCTGGTAGAATTCTGCATTGAAACCATCTGGCCCTGGGCTTTTTTTGGTCAGGAGGTTTTTGATAACCGCTTCTAATTCTTCGCGACTAACAGGTCTATTTAGATTGTTCACCTGGTCTTGATTTAACTTTGGTATATGGTATTTATCTAAAAACCAATCCATTTCTCGTACATTTTCCAACTTTGTGGCATATAAACTTTCGTAGTAAGATCTAATGATTCTCTGAATTTCCTCTATGTCTGTTGTTATGTTCCCCTTTTCATTTCTGATCTTATTAATTTGCATGTTCTCTCTCTGCCATTTGATTAGTTTGGCAAGGGATTTGTCAATCTTGTTGATTTTCTCCAAGAACCAACTTTTTGTTTCGTTGATTTTTTGGATTGTTTTCTGTGTTTCTATTTTGTTGATTTCAGCCCTCAGTTTGATTATTTCCAATCTTCTACTCCTCCTGGGAGAGTCTGCTTCTTTTTTTTCCAGAGCTTTCAGGTGTGCTGTTAACTCTCCAATATGTGCTTTCTCCATTTTCTTTAATTGGGCACTTAGTGCTATAAACTTTCCTCTTAGCACTGCTTTCATTGTGTGCCATAGATTTGAGTATGTTGTGTCTTTGTTTTCATTAAATTCAAGGAAGACTTTAACTTCTTTCTTTATTTCTTCCTTGACCCAGGGATGATTCAGTAGTTGACTGTTGAACTTCCACACGTTTGTAGGCTTTCTGTTGTTAGAATTCTTATTGAATTCTAACTTTATTCCGTGGTGATCCGACAAGACACAGGTGATTACTAATATTTTTTTGTATCTATGGAAGTTTTCTTTGCTATCGAGTATGTGGTCAATTTTCGAGAAGGTTCCATGAGCTGCAGAGAAGAAGGTATATTCTTTCCTTTTTGGGTGGAATGTTCTATAGATATCTGTTAAGTCCATTTGATTCATTACCTCTAGTAATTCTCTTATTTCTCTGTTGAGTTTCTGTTTGATTGACCTGTCCATTGGTGAGAGAGGTGTGTTGAAGTCTCCTACTATTAGTGTGTGTGGTTTGATGACTGCCTTGAGTTCTAAAAGTTTTTCTTTTACATAAGTGGGTGCTTTTATATTAGGGGCATATATATTCAGGATTGAGACTTCCTCCTTATTAATTGTTCCTGTTATGAGTATAAAATGTCCATCTCCATCTCTTCTGATTGATTTTGGTTTGAAGTCAGTTTTGTTAGATATTAGAATGGCCATGCCCGCTTGTTTCTTAGGTCCGTTTGCTTGGAAAACCTTTTCCCAACCCTTTACTCTGAGTAGATATCTATCTTTGTGGTTGAGGTGTGTTTCTTGTAAACAGCAGAATGTTGGATCCTGTTTTCGTATCCAATCTCTTAGTCTGTGCCTTTTTATAGGTGAATTGAGACCATTAATATTAAGTGATATTAATGACCAGTGGTTGTTGATTCCGGTTATTATTTTTGTGTGTGTGTGTGTAGTAGAGTTTGTGTGTTTCTCTTCTTTGAGTTGTGGTTGTGAAGGGCCTCTAAATGTCTGGGTTATTGTAGGCAGTGATGGCAATGTTGGATTCCTTGGGTTGCAATTTTCCTTCTATTACTTTCTGTAAGGCTGGATTTGTGACTACGAATTGTTTAAATTTATTTTTATCCTGGAATATTTTGTTTTCTCCGTTGATAGTGAATGATAACTTGGCTGGGTATAGTAGTCTGGGTTTGCATCCATGGTCTCTTGGTTTCTGCAGTACCTCTATCCAGGATCTTCTGGCTTTCATGGTTTCCATAGAGAAGTCTGGTGTAAGCCTGATAGGTTTACCTTTATAAGTTACTTGACCTTTTTCCTTTGCAGCTCTTAAAATTCTTTCTTTAATTTGTATGTTTTGTGTTTTGATTATTATATGGCAAGGGGATGTTGTTTTTTTTTTTGTTCCAGTCTATTCGGTGTTCTGTATGCTTCTTGAACCTTCATAGGATTATTGTTCTTTAGATTGGGAAAGTTTTCTTCTATAATTTTGTTGAATATATTTTCTGGGCCTTTGATCTGCAGTTCTTCTCCTTCTTCAATCCCTATTATTCTTAGATTTGGTTTTTTTATTGTGTCCCAGATTTCCTGAATGTTTTGTGAAGAGAATTTGTTGGATTTGCCGTTTTCTTTGACCACAGCATTTATTTTCTCTATGGTATCTTCAGAATCTGAGAATTTATCAGATTCTGATAAATAATAAAAGTTTTATTTCTTCAAACTTTTTGTTATATTTCTCATCTATTTCTATACTCATTTCTTCAAACTTTTTATTATATTTCTCATCCAATTCTTTAAGGGAGTTATTCATATCCTGTTTAAGGTACTCTATTGCTTTCATAATGGCACTTTTTTCCACTTCTTCTGGGTTAAGGTGTTCAAGTCCTTCTATTGTAGGGTCCTTGGGATCTGGTGTTTTCATGTTGTTTTTCAGATTGTTGGATGAGGTCTTGCCTTGGCGTCTGCCCATCTCTTACTTCAAATGCTCTCTATTGGAACTTCTGGTACTGGGTCAGGTTCCCTTCTTGGGCAGGGACTTCACTGAGAGAATGCCCACCTTTCCTCAGGCAGGCTATTGAAGCACAGGCACTCCCTCTTTCCAGGATGTGCTTACAATTTTATGGCCCCAGGGGGAGGGAGAAATATAGGAATTCATACCTGGATGGGAGCTGGGATGGCAGGCGGGAGGGGGGAGCCAGTACTGCAGGGTGACCTGGGAGTCTATGGGGCCAGGGAAAGCCCGAGCTCTTCCTCACCCGAACCCTGCCACGGGCCCGAAGCAAACTAACCCCTCCTATGGCCCTCTGCTAGAAGTCAGGGCCCCTGATGGTCAGGATTGTTGCTGAGCTGGCACCTGGTCCACTTGTCCTCAGGGAGGCCTTTAAGCACGATAAGTTATTTTTAATTTAAACTTATTTATTTTATATGTATGTGTGTTTTGTCTATATGTAAGTTTATATACCACAAGAATACCTGGTACCCATGGAGGCCAGCAGCAGAAGGTGTCAGGTCCTCTGAGACTGGAGTTACAGATAGCTGTGAGCTGCCTTGTTGGTGCTGGGAATTGAACCTGGATTCTCTGGAAAAGCATTTAGTGCTCTTAACCACTGAGTCACCTCTCTATCCTCATGACAAACTATTTTCAAAAGGTATCCTGCTCTTTCAGTTAGCCACATAGCTAAAGCAATTTTATCATAATGTTGTATTATAGTTTCATGACATGATTGTAGTAATATTAAAATTTCATTTTATGACTTAGTGGTTAAGAGCACTTGCTGTTCTTGTACAGGACCTATATGGCAACTTGCAGCCAGCTGTAACTCCAGTTCCAGAGAATCTGGTGTCCTCCCCAGTCTTCTGTGGGTGCTGGACATATAGGCAGCACCCTTATATACATGCAAGTAAAACACTCATACACAAAATGTCCATCTGATTAAAATGTATCCCACATAGACTCATAGGAAAATGAATCTTCTTTGGAGCATAATATTCTTCAAACCATACTGATTCAAATTTTGAAAAGCTGGAATGCAATTTCAAGTGAACATAAACAATCATACTTTATGAGCCGCTGCTCCTACTGACATTCAACTAATGCATAAAGAATATGGCAGAATTGAGGTTATCTTTGGAGGTAGGATGCCAATAGTACATTATTGGATGAGGGGCATGACAAGGAGGGAGTAGGTGGGATCTGGTCAAGTGATCTCAAAATTATTTTCCCTGCTAAGATTGCATTGACAGAGAAGACCAGGTTTGCCTAACTGGAGCATTGTGACCAGGGGCATTGGGGTTTCAATCGGCAGCACAAAACCTTTACCATTTATCTTTCATCCCAGGTGGTGGAGATAGGATTCCAGTGACCTACAGGGAATGAGTTATATTTGGATTTCTGCTTGAAGGCACTTGTCAATTGTTGGTACTATACATGGTTAACTGTGGCCTACTGGGGAGAAGTTAAAGGACTTTACAGTTCTTTGTGCTGCTTCTTATTCATGAAGATGAAGTTTTCTCTATCTGGGTCAAAGGTATAAGCCCTTTAAGGCTGGCAGACAAAAGGGAGAAGGATTCTGGGAGAGATAGTGTCCTGGAACTAGTCAAAAGAATGCAGTGGAGAAGAGACAGATCAGGATGCTTTGATGCCTGGGCACTGGCAGGTCTGAGACTGGTACAAGACACAAAGATGTCATAGAAGGTCTGGGGGGTCTACTGAGGTGTGTGTGGGTTTGTTGCATATTAGGCAGTCTGATCTAGTTGGGAGATGGCTTCCTGCCTGCCAAGATTCTTCAAACCCAGCAATCACAGTCCTCTTCTTCCAGGATTTGTGGGTAAAACTTATGCAATCTTAAGCAGTTTGAAATTTGTTTCACTATTCATCGAAGACCCTCAAGATTTTCCTATTTTACCTCCACTGAAAGAGGATAAATTAGAATAGAAAGGAAGGTGTGTGTGTGTGTGTGTGTGTGTGTGTGTGTGTGTGTGGAGTGCATGTAATGTTTTTCAAAGGAACATGACTTTCTGTAGTTTTCTGTAAAACTCTAGAATAATGAGCTGGCTACTAGGAGAGACAGCTGGACAGAAAGAGTTTGAGAAGCTTGTTTCTATGTATTTGGGGATATGTGTCTATCTACATATTATGTATGTAACATCAATGAAAAAAGAGGTCATGGATTTGAAATCAAGGAGAGGTAGGGTAAATAAGGGAGGGTTTGGAGGGAGAAAAATGAACGGGGAGTAATGTTATTATATTGTAATCTCAAAAGATAAAAAGTCATAAGAAAAGCACACTTACTTTCCTGATCAAGAGGGATTTAAACAGAAATTTGAGCCAGCTATAAGAAGACACAGACAGACTGACAGTTAAAGAGACTGAGCAAGAGTTAGAAATCCCAGGTTACACAGAGTTAATGCCTCACATCAGTGCATGGTGACCTTTAGAGGTCTCTGAGAGTAAACTAATTCTTCACTTCTGTGGTCATGAAATCATTTTTACCCACCAAAATCACTTATAGTGTCATGAAAAAGCTATTAAGCCATGGTACCCGTATTGGGAAAGTTACCTAGAAGAACGTAATCTTCTGTCCAGTGATCTAAACAGAAGCAGTCATCAATGTAGTATTTCAGAACAACTCTAAAGTCTGTGACCCATTTCTTTGAACATTTTTACAGCATTTATTCTGTACAACTAAGT
Source organism: Myodes glareolus (assembly GCF_982192425.1). Lineage (NCBI taxonomy): Eukaryota > Metazoa > Chordata > Mammalia > Rodentia > Cricetidae > Myodes > Myodes glareolus. The sequence continues at coordinate 2,182,218 of NC_142047.1, read as the reverse complement.
CTTCCATCCGTTTCCATAATTCTATAAATTTCTGATCTCAGTGGGATTTGAGAGAGCTCAATAAATAGTGACCTATATCTTGGCAGACTTAGGGACCAATTTAGGACCAAGTTAGCAAAGGGACATTAGGTGTGACGCCTTCATTAATAAAGTCTGGGCGTAGAGTGGCTTTTGGGCTCTTAGTCATAGTATGTAAAGGACTGAATTAGGCTTCTCAAACTCATGTGAGAACTCCCAAACTCTTAACATGGTAGCAGAGATTCTCAAGTTACTGTGTGGTGGTGACTGAATAAAATTTCTGCAAATTGAAAATGCTGTACTTTGAAAATATTTGAAATATAATTAATGTATCACTCATCATAGCTTAACATGACAGTATGAGGTAGAGCGTCAGGTGCTGATCATCCATGTGGTTGATGCTGAGGCTCACAGCTACAGCCACCCAGTATTTTGAGAGAGAATCTCATGACATTTCCACAGCTTGCTAAGAGATCAAAGTTCACATGCTATCCATAGAATGCATGTCATTTCCATAACATCTTCAGTGGCAGAGCACCTATTTCTGGAAATAGAGTTTTGGGTAAAAATTAGGTTGTGATGAGGTCATGAAAATGAGTTTTCATGAAGGGGCTATTACCTTTAAATTAGAATTGCAAGAGTACCCGCTCTATCTTAACACCTGGCTTCACTCTCTAGAACTGCGAGAAAATACATTTATGTTATTTAAACCACTTGCCACGCTGAAAAAGGTACTGAGCCATTATGGCTAACATAGATAATGATAATGGATTAATATAAGTTACAAGGACTAATAAGAAGCCTGACCTAATGGGCCAATCAGCTTTATAACTTATAGAGATCTCTGTGTGATTGATTTTCTTTTTGGTATTTGCCGGTTGTGGGGTACCGGGCGGGACAGAAACTCCAACAAGCCGGCCCCTCATGTTACATTGCCCTATAGCATTTTTTTTCATGGCAGTTCAAACTACCTAAGACACCTGAGCTTCTTTGAGTACCATAGTGTCTACTTTTTCAGACACAGCTCTAGAAAAGTGCAGACCTCTGCACTTCTGCCCTATAGTCAATGCCATCTTGCCAAACCACCAATTAAATGTTTGCCTTCTCATTCAGGGAAGGTAGAGTGAAAACAAGGCAGGAAGCATTAGGACAGGAGAAGAATGCATTCTTTTCTAGCTACAGAAATGAAGAGGTTGAATGTGTAATGATAGTTATGTACTAAGTAACCCTGGAATAAATGAAAGGACTTGACAATGAGCTCATATATGTGTACAGCCTGGCCCAGTGTCCAGTGCATTGTGTGTTCTCAGTGAACATTTGTCAAATGGGTAAATTGGTGAGATGTACTTGTGTCATCTCATATAGACATTCACTTTTCAACTGACTCATTTAGACCAGTAAACATGAGTTTTAGAGAATGTCAAGACCAGTAAGCACTTAACACACACTTGTTCACTAGACCAGCCTCTGCTACATATCCAGGTCTGCAGAAAAGAAGAGAAAATATTTGATGATCTAAGTATGTCCTTAGGCACTATGAGATCAGAAGTTCAATATGTACTCTAAGGATTCTCCTTGGTAAGAAATTGGAACTAAGGCCTAAAACTTTGAGACCTAGGGAATTCAGGGACCTTTATAATGTTGCCCCATGATGTGTCATTCCTTCAATTTCTTCATTTCCATTTGTTTCCATCATTTACTATGGAAAATTTAAAAAATTTAAAAAATTCCAAATTTACTATGGTTGATAGTAAATTTTACAAAACGACAAAGGCCTGCTTTAAGTGTATTCAAATAAAAGGAATTAGAGGGATTCAGCCAAGTCTGGGGAGAGGGCTGCACAGGGACAGAGGTGTTGAAAGTAAATGGTAAGGAACAGTGGAGAATAAGAGCTCATTTGTGACAGATAAGAGCACTGGCCTTCAAGGACCTGTGTTTTTCCTGGGGTAAATCACATGGCTGAACATGAAATGTAGGGATAGAACTTGTTTAAATAAGATGGACTATAATGTGGACTGAAGGAATTAGTGTCTTCTGTCCAGATGATGGACACTACAATAGGAACATCCAAACTCACTAGAGCAGTTTTATCAGCTGAACACTAGATTTTCTTATTCAAAGAGCATCATTAAAATACAAATTAACCATATATCACTGATTAATTAATTAGTCACACAGTTTGCAGTACAGAGAACTTTATTTACTATAACATAACTAGAAATCAACAATAAAAAATATGTTTATTTACTATAACATAACTAGAAATCAATATTTTCAATCAATATAGAAAAACAAAAGTTACTCCCAGTTTCCTGAGAAACCGCCACACTGATTTCCAAAGTGGCTATACAAGTTTGCATTCCCATCAACAATTATGTTCATAGCAGCACTATTTGTAATAGCCAGAACCTGGAAACAACCTAGGTGCCCCTCAATAGAAGAATGGTTAAAGAAGCTGTGGAACATATACACATTCAAGTTTTACACAGTGGTTAAAAACAATGACATCTTGAATTTTGCATGCAAATGGATGGAAATAGAAAACGCCTTACTGAGTGAGGTAACCCAGACCCAAAAAGATGAATATGGTATGTACTCACTCATAAGTGGATTCTAGTCATAATTAAAGGACATTGAACCTATAATTCGTGATCCTAGAGAAGCTAAATAAGAAGGTGAACCCAAACAAAATCATATAGTTATCCTCTTGGATATTGGAAGTAGACAAGATTGCCAGGCAAAACTTGTGTGCACGGGGGTGTGGGGGAGTGGATGTAAGGGGAGATGGGTGGGGAGAGGGGAGAGGGCGAGGATTCGGGAGAGCTTGGGGGAATGGGATGGGTAGAATGGAGGAAGGGTGGATATGGGAGCAGGGAAGTAAATATCTTAGTTAAGGCAGCCATTTGGGGGTATGTAGGGGACTTGACTCTAGAGGGGTTTCCTGGTCCAAGGAGAGGTCCCCAGATTGTTCCTTGGGCAGCAGAGGAGAAGGAGCCTGAACTGACCTTGTCCCATAGCCACACTGATGAATATCTTGCATATCACCATAGAACCTTCATCTGGTGATGGATGGAGATAGAGACAGAGACCCACATTGGAGCACTGGACTTAGCTCCCAAGGTCCAAATGAGGAGCAGAAGGAGGGAGAACATGAGCAAGGAAGTCAGGACCGTGAGGGGTGCATCCACCCACTGAGACGGTGGGACTGATCTGATGGGAGCTCACCAAGGCCAGCTGGACTGGGAGTGATGGAGCATGTGATCAAACTGGACACTCTGAATGTGGCTGGTAATGTAGGCTGACTGAGAAGCCAAGGACAGTGGCACTGGGTTTTGATTCTACTGCATGGACTGACTTTGTGAGAGCCTGGTTTGTTTGGATTTTCACCTTTGTAGACCTGGATGGAAGGGGGAGAACCTTGGACTTCCCACGAGGCCGCGACCTCTGACTGCTCTTGGGACTAGAAAGGAAGGGGGACGTGAGGAGGGGGAGGGAAACCGGAGGCGGGAAGGAGGTGGAAATTTTTAATAAACAAACAAATAAATAAATTTAAAAAAAGAAAAACAAAAGTTACTGAGTTTTCCCTCTTACTGTTAAAAAAATGGTATTGTAACAATCCTAGGAAACATAATCTCAGGGCAAACCTATCCTGTGACTCTTATAATCTTTCTGCTCCCTCTTCCACAGTAACCCCTGAGCCTTGAGGGTAAGGGTTCTATTGCAGATATTTCTTTGTGGACTGGCTTCACGACTATGCAGTTTGACTGGTTGTAACTTACTGGTATTGATCTGTTGTCAAGAGAAGTCTTCTTGATGAGGGGTGAGGACTATACTTATCTGTGTGAATAAGCACAAATGTTTAAAATGGAGCTAGGGATTATGTTAGTTTAGTAAAATGGCAACTGTATTCTCTCCTCCAAAATTCATGATTTTACTAACTCTGCTTATTTATATACTTAAGAATTTATAAATATATGCATATATGGATTTAACAACACTTTATGAATATATATACATGTAACATGTGTGTGTGTGTGTGTTTGTGTATGTGTGTGTATAACAACTCATGATATACCAAAATAGACCTTGGTCTATTAGAAGACACTTTTACTTTTGAAACTGATGGAGGAAGAACAGTTTTCCTATTTTGGGCCTGAAATGCTCCACTCAAATTTTTTCTTTCTCAAGGAAAAAGTGTTGCTATAACAATATTTCCTGACAAATGAATATTTGTCAACTTGAATAGCAGAATGAAATTTTTTTGGGAACTCCTGCCATGGTAGGTTGCTTTCCTACTTTGCCTCTTGCCTTAGACTCTCACTCCGTGTGAGTCTATTCCTCATCTTATTCCACTACAGGACCATGCTATATGGGGTTCTTACCCACGATCTGCAGATAAAACCTCATCCTCTTAAAGCACATGGGATGTTTCTTGTTTCTTGATTTCTATTACATTGGAACAACGTAGACCTTCAGTAAATGCAGATGACGTGAGTAGATTAACAAGGAGATTTCCAGTGACATCAGAGGCAAAAGAAAACTAAGCTGACACTGAGGATTCTGGTGGTATCTTTGGTCATAGGCATGAGAAGAAAATGGTCAGTTAAAGAGGGACAATGATGGGAAGGAGGGAACGTGGGAAATGAGGAACATTCTAGATGATGAGTTCTTACATAGTGTATCAGAACTAAAAAAAGGGAAATGCCAAAAATTACTGTCCTGATGGAACAAGGACATAACATTCTTGAGAAATTTCATAAAATAAAATAAAGTTATTAAAATTATATTTCCATGGAAAAAGCAGGGTGAAGAGTTTAGAAATTTTCAAAGTCAAAATAACAGTGCCTGCTTTTTTTGGCTAGAGATCAAATTTTACAAAGAATTAAGATTGTACCAGTGGGAATTTCAACATGGAAGACATCTGCTGTAATTCTGTAGAAAGATATCAGCTAAAGTGTGTGTGTGTGTGTGTGTGTGTGTTTAAGCTTAATAGTCATTTTATGTTTCATCATCTGGGATAAACAATAAAGGGAACTGTAGTTGGCGGCTGCTCATTCATTTCCTAGCCACCCAGACTAAAATAATCACACAAAACTGTAATAATTGCAATACTGTTTGGTCAATAGCTTAAGTGTATTTCTAGATAACTCTTACATCTTTAATTAACCCATTTCTATTATTTTATATTTTAACATCAGTCCTGTGATTTACTGGTAAGGTTCTCAGGTGTCTGTCTCATTCAGCAGCTGCAGGGTATCTCTTTGACTCCACCTTCTCTCTCTCTACATCTCTGTTCAGGTTTTCAGACTACTCTGCTAAGCTGTTGGACAAAAGCAGCTTTATTCATTAATCAATAAAAGCAACACATGTACAGAAAGACATCCCACTTCATGGAACAGATGCCAAATTTGATAGCAATGGAGAAAGGATGTGATGAGGAAGTGGGAGCCCTTTGTGGGAATCTTTTCCTTCTCCCTGCTCTTTGTGGGAATCTTTCCACCTCCCCGCTCTTCTATCTCACTTCCATGCTTACTGTGTGCTCAGGGTCAGAGAGAGAAGATGAAGCTAGACAACATTCCATTCATTTATGATCTCAAGGAGAGTACTGGTAGAAAGATAGCCAGCAAAATGCAACAGCAAAGTAATATAAGAAATAATAGATATGGATTCCACTTGTGGAGAGATATACAAAGAGTTGCACCTACATGGTAGAGTTGGTGGAAGGTGTCTCCACTTTGCACTTGGGATGTTAGAATACATTGAACACTCTCTGAGTGGATATACAGAGGGTTAGTTTAGATTTCTAGATAGAAGAAAGGGTTTTGGGAGGGAGAGAGGGATGTAAAGGGTGTCGTGATATTCTTAGCCAAATGATGACTGTATGGTGTAGATGAATTAAGAAGACTAAGGAATAACACTAAAGTCAGGCTGAACATAGGAACTTGTAAATCTTGTCTGCCTTTGTGCTTGCTGAATGTGGAAGAGAAAGGTGAGTTATAAAATCAGAATAAATAGGCTAAAGAATTTTAAATAGACAAGTCGAACTGTTAAATCTTCATTTCAACTTATTGGAATGAGTGGATGTTTGATTAGAAGGGAACACTGAGCATGATGCAACACAGTCTGCATTAGCCTTGAAGAGAGTAGATGTGCAATTCGAGGATAAAGAAGTAGTCTTTCAGGATCAGATATGGCAAGAGACATAGCAAGATGAAACTTGATAATTAATATGTATTTGTCTTTTGAATAGCCACTAAGGCCTAGCATTCATACTAAAACTTCATCTCCATGTCATGATTTGAGGACTGGTAGTCCAAGAAAGACTTATCTTTATCAATTATAGAAAAGCAAATTAAAAGTACTTTGAAATTTAATTTTATCTTTCTCCAGTTAGAATGGCTAAAATTAAAAAAAAACAGTTAAGAACAAATACTGGTGAAGATGTGGGGAAAGGAGAACCTTCATGTGTTGTTGCTGAGAATAAAAATTCATGACTCAGAAAATCAATAGGAATTCTCAAAATGCTAGCAATAAATATACCCATGTATAAAGTTCCTTGGCATGTGCCAAAGGAACTTGACATCCTACTTCACACGTACCTGCTCAGTCATGTTCATTGTTACCCTGCCCACAAAAGCTAATTAACAGAAACAACTTATATGCCCTTCAATTGAAAAATAGATAACAAATATGAGGTACAAGTACATAGTAGTAAACAGAAATCATAGGTAAATGGGTGGCACTAGTGACATTGTACTGAGTGGGGTAACCTAGACCCAGAAAGACAAACATTGCATGTTTACTCTTATTTGTGACTCATATATCTGAATTTTTAAGTGTTTATATATAACCCAGAGTAACTGCAGAAGCATGAAAGTCAAAAGGGATCATGGAGGGTGAAGCTCTAAAGAGAGAATATCAAGATAAAAGTGATATATAGAGGGAATTGGGAAAGGGGCACATTTTAACTGGGAAGAGAGGAGGGCAATAAAGAGGTAGAGAAAGGAAGAAGAGATAAATAATAATAATTATATTTGAAAAATCCATAGTAAATCTTAGTTTAGTCTTGTCCCACTAGCTCTTATAACTTATATTAACCGGTTTCTCTTCATCTAAGTTTTACCTTCCTTTCATTCTGTATGGCCCACTTTTCCTGCTTCTTGTGTGTCTGTCTGTTTGGTGGCTACCTGGATGGCTGGTCCTGGGTGTCTCATCTCTTTCTCCCTTCTTTTTCAGCTTTAATTTCTCCTCCTACTTATTCAATCACCATGCCAGCCCCACCTATCCCATTCCTCTACTGCTAGCTATTGACCAGTCAGCATTTTATTAAAGGAATCAGGTGCCTTAGCAGACAAAACAGCACATCTTTACATTGTTAAACAAATGTAGTACATCGTTATATAGTTAAACAAATACAGCGTAAACAAATGCAACACATCTTTACATAGTTAAAGTAATTTTCTGCAACAAAAAATGTAACACATCTCTACAAAAAGTATTATTCCACAACAGATAACAATTTTTGAGATATTTCTTGACTATTTTTATTTCTTTTGTGAAATCTCAGCTTAGATACTAAGACCAGTTTTAAATTGGGTTGTTGTTTTTCTGACTCTTTCTTCTGAGTTCTTTATATATTCTGGATATTTTATACATACATATATCTATGCAATATATGACAAGTTGTTAGAAACATTCTGATATCTGGATGTATATGTATATGGAGTATGTATGCACAAAGGTGGGATATTTTTGAACAAAAAAGAAAAAAATCTCAGATCAGCATATATACCTATATATCCTATATGTGTGTGTATATGTATATATATATGTACACACACACACAGACACACACACACACACACACACACACACGCGCGCGCACGCCTTTTTTCCAGCATGTACATTTTGGCATCTTTGTCAAATGTCAGGTTGCTATAGTTACATGTATTCATGATGGGATCTTTTATTTTGTTTCATGGATTTGTGTATGTTTTTTTGTGCTAGAGCTAAACTGTTTTATTACTATAACTCTGTAATGTATCTTGAAAAATGTAATGACAATTCCATCAATTTTGCTTTTCCCTCATCATTGCTAATTTGGCTATCCTAGGTTTTTTTGTGGTTCCATATGAATTTTAGGATTTTTTTGCCTATTTCCATAAAGAATGTTGTGAGATTTTGATTGGGATTTCATTGAATTTCTAAATTGCTTTTGGCAAAATTGTGTGTGTGTGTGTGTGTGTGTATATATATATATATATATATATATATATATATATATATATATATATATATCCATATATAGGATATATAGGTATATATGCTGATATGAGATATTTTTTCTTTTTTGTTCAAAAGTATCCCACTTTGTGCATACACACTCCATATATATTGAATCCACTCTAATGTCATATAAGACACACCATGCTCCTTGGACATGTTGAATGTAGGACGACAGTTATTTTCTCCAGAAAATTTCCTATATCTCTCTTCCAGCCCCTCTCTTCAGGGCAGATAAAAATGGCATTCACTTTCATCCTTATCTGTAATGCAGAAGCAAGAACATCAACTGGATACCAGCGTGAGTGTGATTCAGTGGGCACTGGCAGAGGCTGAAGGCTGTCATTGGCTTTGTGTGTGGATAGGAAAGCAAAAGGCTGGGAATAAGAATTGCTAGGTATGGAAAGCATGGAGGTGCTTTTGAAGATTAAGGTGCATAGCACTCGGAAGCTATTAGTGGAGGAAGAATCTACCATTGTTTGAGAGAGTAAAAATATTCTTCTGGCATTTGTGCACCTTACATACCTGATTCTACAATCGTAGTCTGGCTCTCTGGTTCCTAGCCGAAGATACAGGGAAGGTGGTTTGGGCTCTGGGATTCATCACTCTTTGAGACACCACAAAATTCTTTTTACAGGCAGATTTGGTGAAACTTCCAGACAACTCTGTTGTAAGGAGACTTTATTATGTCCCAGACAAATAGAAGATCTGAGGACCTGAGAGGTAAACATTGTTCATTCGTTTTTCATGGACCATTGTCACATACTCTGCACTAGGCTGTGCGCTGAGGATAGAAGTTTAATGGTGAACATGATAGATAGAAAAAAAAATCTCTGCCATCATCGGTATTCAAAAGACAGATACCGACCAAAGGCGGAAGTCCACGGGCTTGCCCACCTCCGATGAGCAGACCAAAAGACAGATACCTTGCATATATACAAACAAAAATAATTTTATGACTGATTGGTGCCATGAAATCCATAAATGATTTGACATGATGAAGAATGTTTAGCAGTTTGATACATTGCTGTGGTACAGGAAGCCATCACAATAAATGTGACACTGGAGCTGAGAACATCTGAGAAGGAACCAGGGGTTATGGTAATTTGAAGAGTGTTTCTGGGAGAGGATTGTAAGTAGAAAGGTCCTGGGTGGGAGAAGGAAGAAGAGCAGTACACAGGGGAAAGGAGCTGACAGATTTCTCCCTGATCAGAGAAGCAGGAACAGCAGACATATGTAGATAGGAATTCTGGAAATTTGACCTGGTACCCACTGAGCAGTCTGAGTAAAGCGGCTGCTTTTAATGTGGTGTGAGTGAGTCTCTGGTCAGTTGGGACAAAACAGGTTAATAAGAGGGTAGAATAAAGACACCCCTCACCAGTAGGGGGAGAAAGGAGTGCCTGCTCTGGAGCTGCACACATGGACCCAGGATTTCAAGTTACTAAAGAGGAGACACAGTTGGAGTTAGAGCTGCCAGCATGTCATCCAAGTGAAGCAGAATAGTGGCATATGTATGTGAGCTGTCGCAGCATCTGGCTGTATGGCATCTTTTACGAAATGTCCCCCACAGCCTCATGTATGCAGGACTTGGTTGCTTGCTGATGAACTTTGGGGAAATGAGGACTCTGACACAATCAGTGATTTCATCTCTTTTATGTGTAAGTATGCATGTGTGTGAGAGTGACCAGTTTCATGCATATGTATACAGAGTCCAGAGAATGATGTCACATGGTGTCCTGCCCTATCACTCTCTGCTTTATTCCCTTAACCCACTGAGCCATCTCCCCAGCCCTGTGTTAATCTCTGAATGGATTCATATACTTTGATGATATTATTGGGAGATGGCTAACAGGTAGAAGGTGGGGTCTAGCTGGGTGACATTCGCTGTCATGGGCATATTCTTTGGGGACCATGTTTTATCTCAGGCCTTCTTGTACCCTCTTTCCCTATTTCCTGACCACCATCCTGTGAGCTTCGCTTCTCTGCCATGCCTTCCACACTGTGGTAGACTGACATTTCTGAAACCACGAGCCAAAACAAATCCTCTCTGTCTTAGTCCTGTACTGAGATATAAGATGAATTTGTGTTAAACACATTTTACATTAGACAATAGGAAAATGGGAGAAGGAAAGAAACATAGTTAATAGTTATGCAAATATATTCACATCAAAACAAGGATAATATAACTCAAAGTTCTTGTGTTTATAATTTATTGCATGGTTTTGGTTCAGACACACAGCTTCCTTTTTTCACCTCTGTTCCATGTTACTTTTACTCTTTGAAAGCAGGTTGGCTCCTGTGGCTCTGGCTTTGGTCAGGAATTCAAAAATGCTCTTTGGAAATTCTGACTGTATTTTCCATGTGAGTTTTATCACAAGATGAAGTGCTAGCAGGGACTTTGGGGGATGCCTTGCTTCAAAGGAGTATCTTTGTTATGCAAAGATATCCTATCTCCATCTGAACAGGCAGGATCAGGAACCCCAGACAGGAGCATAAGACTTCTTCAACTACTGGTCCTGGATATGACACACTCAGTGTGAATCAGTAGAAGTCCCAGCTTCCTGCTTAAGGGATAAATTACTGCATCCCAATGATCACAGTCCTCCTTTCTTAAGATGCCAAGAGCTCAGAGCTCAAAGTTGCAAAGACGGAAACAAGATTACTGGGGATGATGAGAAGAAACATTTTTCATTCTAATTATCTTTTATCAGATACAGGAATTTATGCTACAAGAGAAAGCAACTTCTGATTTGTCATAAGCAGAATGTTTTGGTCATTGTGAACGATAATGTCCTTAAGGATCAGATATTGCCATACTGAGTCTTCATGCAAAATCTGTTACCATTACTTACTACTTTTTTAAGTAATTAATCTTTTTCCCCATTTGAATCATTGATTTATCTCATCTAGGAAATTCTACATCAAGATTTCTCATGACAGAAGTCAACACTAGAAAGGAAATCATCTAAAGGTTTTCTCTCCTACATCTGGTATTGATTGTGGATGTTGACAGACTTGTCAAAACATACTCTTTTGACTCTTGATGGTTTGAGCTTTTTCCTAGCCTGGTCACTGGATTTAAGAATAAGATAGAGGAAGTAGAGTGTGACCTGGAGGCTGGCAACAATTCATATTCATCACATCCCACTGGTCAAAGAATCACAGGACACAGAGTGAAGGATCTTGTACTTGGACTTGCTCCTAACAGAAAGCAGCATCCAAAACTCTTGTGATCATATTGCATGGTTGACACAAACAGCAATTAGTTGAGTATGTTTTAAATGCAGATTTGTCTAATTTTAAACTTTTGCACTCTGTTTCCTTTGATTAATAAACCCAAGTTTTAATTCTAGATCAGACACTGCCTAGGTCAGTGGTGTAGACTTGGGTGTAGAGTTTGATAATATATGTAGAAGCTGTCCTGAAGGAAGAATTAGGTCCCTTACAATCTAGCTATGCATTGTGTGTTCTTAGTGCCTTGGGTGTAGGTATATATGCTTTCCTGATAGCAAAGTCAAGAAAACCAAAATGCTTGTTTTCATCAAAGGAACAACCCATGAGATGTTTCCTTTATTTCTTGTGTATTTCAGCTTAATATTTTGTGTTAATTAACTAAATTGCAAAGATGTGTCATGCTTTACTGCAGTTTTCTCTACTGTAGTGTAAGGGGGTAGTAGAAGGACTGTAAGACCTGGATCATCCTGCCTTTGTTTGTAACTCACTCTTTGAGAATTTCCACATCATGACTTCTCCAGACCTCAGTCGTTTATTTTGTGTCTGTGGGTGGGGTTTGGAGAGAAGCCTCTAAAACTTCTTTTTTAATATCTTGAATGTATCTGGAGTTAGTTCAGGGAAAGGGGATAGGTTGATCCTTTTAGGTCTTCTGAGACAGAGTTTGTATATCACTAGTTTATAGCATATCTGTACTTACAATATGGTTCATTCTTTTCTTTTACATACAAAAGGCTATCAGGCTCATGGAAAATTCTCATGCAGAGGAGAGAAGAAATATTCTAAATTATAGATCTAATCTTAACATGATCTCTTGACATCATACAGTTCAATGTTAAATATACAGGAGGCATTCACAGTCCTAAAAGAGAGTTTCTGTCTATCCATACTGAATACTGCCTGTAGACTCAGGCACCATTCTTACTTATAAATATGTATCATGCTTGTATACCATCATCATTAGAAGTCCTTACCAAAAGGGACATGCATCGATGGAGGGATTTGATGCATTAACTCTGAGAATTTAGAATTTGTTTAAGTCTTCAATTTAGACTAAGATTGGATTCTTTTTAATTTATTTTATTTTTCCTTTTTTTAAAAGAAAAAACTATCTTTTTTCATTTTACATACAAATCCCAGTTCCCTCTTCCTCTCCTCTTCCTATTCTCCCCATCTATCCTATATCCCCCTTTCCACCCTCAGCTATTCCTCAGAGAGAGTAAGACACATTGCTTTGGGGAAGGTCCAAGGCCCTATCTACTATAACTAGGTTGAGCAAGGTATCTATCCAAAGAGAATAGGTTCCCTAAAAGCCAGTACAAGCAGTAGGGATATGTCCTAGTGCCACTGCCAGTGGCCCTGCAGTCTGCCCAACCATATAACTGTCATCCACATTCAGAGGGATTAGTTTGGATCTACATGGGTTCCTTCATTGTCTGGCTAGAGTTGGTGAGCCGCCATTAGCTCAGGTAAACTGTTTCAGTGGTGTCCCCATCATGGTCTTGACCTCTTTGTTCACATTCTCACTCTTCAAACTCTTCACCTGGACCTTCAGAGCTCAGTCCAGTGTTCTGCTGCAGGTCTATGCTTCTGTTTCCATCAGTTGCTGGTTGAAGGTTCTATGGTAACATTTAAGACAGTCCTCAATCTGACTACAGGGCAAGGCCAGTTTGGGCACCCTCTTTTTTATTGCTTAGGGTCTTGAACCAAGACACAAAGATACTGCTGGCACCAATTTAAGAAAGGGGTAGGTGCCAATGCAAGAATTTGTCCAGCAACCTAAAAATCAATATGCTAACATCAGAATCCAGTGGTCATACAATAGGGAGACTTGTTCATTCTAATCCATAAGAGACAGAAGAAAATGACTTTGAACATAACTTTGTGAAAATGATAGAGACCTTTAAAGAGGAAATGAAAATTTTCCTTTAAGAAATGGAGGAAAAGAAAAGCAAAAAATTAGAAGAAATCAATAAGCCTCTCAAAGAAACCAAAGGGGAAAAAAACAGTCAAACAGGCGAAGCAAAGAGTTAAAAAAGTTCAAGACTTCAAGACTGAAGTAAAGAAAACACAAACCAAGGGAATTCTTGATATGTAAAATTTGGGTAAATTAATAGGAACTACAGAGCCAAGCATAACCAACAGAATACAAGGGATAAAAGAGAGAATCTTAGGTGTTGAAGATACTATAGAGAAAATATATTCATTGGTCAAAGAAAACATTAAATTCAACAAATTTTTAACACAAAACATCCAGGAACTCTGGGATACCATGCAACAGGATTCTTAAGAAATACAAAAGTTAAGCTATACATATTTAAAGTTGAACATTAAATACTATTCTATGCTTCTTCTGGGCTAGTCACTGTTTCCAAAGCTCTGTGATTCTTGGTGAAGATGGACGGAGATGGATATAGTGTAATCCTATACTAGCCCAAAATTGAGTATAATAAAGGGTGATTTATTTAGGGGTAGACTCACAGATTATATGCATGAATGGTGAACAGGAACTGAATCCACCAGCTGGAAAAGAGAGTATGAACAAACTTTATGGCTATATTTATAATATGAGACCATGCCCAAATGAACTGTTATCTTAAAGGCTTAAGGAGTTCCCCTAACACCTCCCCCTTTAATCTTAATAAGAGAGTTCTAAGTCTAATACAAAAATATAAACAATAAGAATAAATATCAAGTATAAAATTAGAATTACAACCAGCATAAACAATATCAAGCAAGAAACATATACTAAAAGTTTCAATAATTAGCCTATCCTCAGGAGTCTAAGTCTTGTATTAGAAATAGCTAAACCGAGTCATGAGAGAAAAGTGATTGTGACTATCTAGTCTTCAATCCCTTTGAAGACCTGAGAAGGGAAATAATACTACTTGAGGAAACAGGAAGTGGCATCAAGCAGCTTCCAAAATGTGCAATAATTACAGTAACTACCTGGGCAATCACCCAAAGTCTCATTAGCAATGTTGGAGCAACCAAATTTGGATAAGGCCTAGAGTAACTGACACATCATTTTCAGAGACAGGAAATTTTCAAAACCATCTTACCCTATCTTGGTGGGGTTGTGTTGAAGGAGGAGCAGGCCTGTTTTTTGTCCCAGCTGCCCAGCTAACTTACACCAAAATAATCACACAGAAATTGTATTAATTAAATTACTGCTTGGCCCATAAACTCTAGCCTTTTATTGGCTAACTCTCACATTTTGATTCAACCCATTTCTCATAATTTGTATGTCACCATGAGGTTGTGGCTTACTGGGAAAGATTCAGCATGTCTGACCTGGCAACTTCATGGTTGCTCAGCTCAATCTGCTGCTTTCTTCTTCCCGGAATACAATCCTGTCTTCTTCGCCTAAGTTCTACCCTATCAGGCAAATCAGTTTCTTTATTGATTAACTAATGAAAGCCACACAAATACAGAAAGATCTCCTACACCATTTCCCCTTTCCTGTTTAAACAAAAAAGAAGGCTTTAACTTTAATATAGTAAAATTACACATAGCAACAGTTATCAAGCAAAAATTATAGTTACAATATTTATATCTATTTTACCTTTTATCATAACAATGGAAAGCTATAACTATAACTATCTATCTATTCTTCAACCCAATAAAGACTTCAGAAGGATACAATATTACCTAAGTAAATCAGAAGTAAGCAACTTCCAGAACTCTAGAAGTGACAGAGACATTTCACTACCTGGACAATCACCCAAAATTTTTTTGTAGTGTTGGGGCATGCATCTGCAGCCTACAGGCCCATAGTATCCAGTAGACATTTCCATGAAGCAGGAAATTTTAAAAACAGTTCAGTCACTTCTGTGTCTTGCAGAATGTCTAGCAGACTCTTTCATGAAACAGGAACCCGAAATGATCATCTCAACTTTAGGCAAGTTTAGCAGTCATCTCTCTGCAGGTTCTTCATGTACAGTTTATGCATCAGTCCAGGTAAGAGCAGTTTCTTGCCCAAATGGCTAACCAACTCCCTAAGGAGCCTCTTCGATGCCTATCTTCCTCGGGAAGTAGCTTGGTGCTACCAGGAGCAGATGTGTCTCGTTGTCAAGAAAAGTCCTAAGTTATTAAAACATTTTAAATGCCATATTCTGTAGTCTTTAAAAAAATATGAAGATGACCTATCTAACTGAAATATATCTCTGTATATCTAGAAAATCTAACTAACATGACTACAAACCTGACTATTATAGATGATTATCCATTAACAACCTGTATTTTCTAATTATACATTACATTTTTTAAATGAACTACACAATCACAATACCTTAAACAAGATCAGAAATAAACATAACAAGATTGATCTTAAATTTATATCAATAAAGCAAAATCTATAGCAATGAAAATTATTCATATCTATATCTTATCCCCTTTAAATGTAAAAGAACATTTATAAACAGTATTTGAGAATATGGGTGCCATTATTTCTCTTCAAACTGCTTCGTGCTGAATGGGAGCGCTGTTAATCAGGTCTTTCATGGTGTATCCTATGTGCTAGGTTCATTTCAGTCACCAATTGAGTGATGTACTTTTCTGAAGGTGTTCACTGTGACCTTTCAGGAGGGCATGGTCTATCATACCATATTGGTCTAGAAGCAATCCACAGGGTCTCAGCTTCTGTGAAAACAAAAGAAAAACCTCTCTTCCAAAGCATCATATCCTTAGACCCAAATTTGGAAGTCACAATACCTTTAAAACATATATGCTGGTTTAGCTTTGCAGTCCATTTAGTGAAATGGTATTTTGTACTTAGATCCTTCACAGTCAATAAATTTAAAGAAAACACAGTAAACATAATCCAGACTCTCTGTGAATTTTCCATTTTTACATGGCTTATTTTTCTTTATTTTTTTAAACTATTTTTATCTGTACTCTGTCTTTTTAAAGACTTCACTCTTTTTTTAAGCATTAACTTTATTTTATGACTCTCTATACTCTTTTTCTTCTCTCTCCCAAGCCTACGTACACCTATCCAACAGTGTGACCCATTTAGAGGTCATTTATGTCTGAATCTGTCCAATTGTGAATCTGTAATTCTTTACTATCCAGAAGAGCTTTTAAAATGCTAAGTTCTTAAGAATCTAAACTTTGACAATCCCAGGTCAAATATAGGTACTGCCTGCTTGCTCTGCCCATTCCAACATGGTAGAGCCACTTGTGTCTCTGAGCCGTGTGCACTGCACCATTAGCATGGTGGAGCTGATGGTGCCTTTGAGTGACTCGTGCCTATGAGCCTCAGTGCACAATGCCCCCCTTTTAAGCACACTGTAGTACTTTACTCACAAACCCCATCTAAATGCTGTCTCCCACAGGAGCCAGAAATTGAGCTGGCAGAAAACCGGCATTTTAAAACTGCCATGGCTTTTTTACTCTTGCAGCTGCTGAATAAGGAAATTCTCTCTGTGGCACCCCATCAGCAAACAGTAAAACGCTGTGTTAAACTCTATTCTTTTCTGTGTGTCTAGAATTCCTTTTCAAGCCCTTTCAGGTTTTACATGGAGTTAGTTGACCATGTTGGCACCAATTGTTGAAGAAGGAGTGGCCCTGCTTTTTATCCCAGCGGACCAGCTAGCTTACACCCGAAATAATCACACAGAAATTGTATTAATTAAATTACTGCATGGCCCATAATCTCTAGACTCTTATTGGCTAACTCTCACATATTGATTCACCCATTTCAAATAATCTGTATGTCACCATGAGGTCATGGCTTTCCAGGAAAGATTCAGCATGTCTGACCTGGCAGCTTCATGGTGGCTCGGCTCAATCTGCTGCTTTCTTCCGCCCAGAATACAGTTCTGTCTTCTCTACCTATCTAAGTTCTGTTCTATCAGGCAGAGCAGTTTCTTTATTAATCAACCAATGAAAGCAACACAAGTACAGAAGGACCTCTTACACCAGGGTTGACAGTCTTTTTTCTTATATACTCCTTGTCCTGCCTGGACACTGTGTTTTGTTAGTGATTGAGGCATGGGCAGTTTCTTGCCCAAAGGCCAATTTGCAAGAGGAAAACAAGCTCCAAGTGGAGTGTCTTTGGTGCTCAACATTCACTCAGGGATAGATCGATGCTACTAGGAGCAATTATGTCTCACATCAACAGAGGCCTAACTTATTTAAATGCCATATTCTACAGTTCTTTGATGTGGATGAAAGTTACCTATCTATGCGGAATGTACTCTTTATGTATCTTAAGAACATGATTAGTCCATCCATAAGTATGACAAACATGGATGACTATTGACCTATAATTCTTAATATCTATATAGCATAAAGATTAAGACCTAAGATTAAAATATTAAACAATCTTTAAGCAACTGCACAGCAAATGACCTCAAAATGTAAACAATGTATAAGTATCTTGATCCAGGGTAGAAAAGTATACTGCAATATGATAAATATATTCTAAAATTGTATCAATATACAAAATGTCTTAAGCAGAGGTAGAAATATATACGTATACAATATTACAAAATAAATGCTTAGATGTACAAATATTATAAACATAAAGAGGAGTATATTCAATATAATTTGAATTTTTATTAATATACAAGAATCTATGCCAATGTAAATTGCCTATAAATAATAACTGACAAGTATTCATGCTGTTACTCACTATTATAAGTAAGCTCACATTATTATTGCAAGTAAGCTCACACTAGTCTACCTATTATCCCATCCAATTTTCCTTTTTTTTCAAAAGGTCACTGAGCCTACATAATAGCCAATCCTAATCCCCAACCATATACCTGTTATAATTAATCCCTGATTGATGTATCTAATACTGAGGACAAACTTTGTTGGGAAAGGGGACATCATCTTCTAGAATTACTTTGAGCTGTCATAGGGGCAATGTTCTTTTATTGTTTTTGTTTTTTTAATTTAATTTATTGAGGTATACATTTTTTCTCTGCTACCCTCCCTTCTTCTCCCCCCTTCAACCCTTTCCCATGGTCCCCATATTCCCAATTTACTCAGGAGATCTTGTCTTTTTCAACTTCCTATGTAGATTAGATCTACATATGTCTCTGTTATAGTCCTCATTGATGTCTTGGTTCTCTGGGATTGTGATTTCTAGGCTGGTATCCTTTGCTTTATGTCTAAAAACCACTCATGAATGAGCACATATGTTATTTGTCCTTCTGGACAAAAGGTTACCTCATGCAATATGATGCTTTCTAGATTCATCCATTTGTCTGCAAATCTCAAGATGTCTTTTTTTTCTGACATGTAGTACTGCATTATGTAATTGTACCACATTTTCCTTATCTAATCTTTGGTCGAGGGACATTTTTTAAAATTTATTTATTTATTAAAAATTTCCACCTCCTCCCCGCCTCCCTTTTCCCTCTCCCTCCTCACCTCTTCTCCCTCTTTAGTCCTAAGAGCAGTCAGGGTTCCCTACCCAGTGGGAAGTTTAAGGTCCTCTCCCCTCCATCCAGGTCTATAAAGGAGAGTATCCAAGCAAACCAGGCTCCCACAAAGTCAGTCCATGCAGTAGAATCAAAACCCAGTGCCATTGTCCTTGGCTTCTCAGTCAGCCTTCATTGCCAGCCACATTCAGAGTGTCCAGTTTGATCACATTCTCCATCATTCCCAGTCCAGCTGGCCTTGGTGAGCTCCCATTAGATCAGTCCCACCATCTCAGTGTGTGGACGCACCTCGAGGGGCATTTAGGTTGTTTCCAGGTTCTGACTATGACAAACAATGGTGCTATGAATATAGTTGAGCACATATCCTTGTGGTACGATTGAGCATCCTTTGGATATATACCTCAAAGTGGTATTGCTGGGTCTTGAGGATGGTTGTTTCCTAATTTTTTGAAAAATCACCATATTCATATCCAAAGGGATTGTAACAGCATGCACTCCCACCAGAAATGTAGGAATGTTCCCTTTACCCCACATCCTCTCCCACATAAGGTGTCATCAGGGGTTTTGATCTTGGCCATTCTTACAAGTGTAAATGGAATCTGAGTTGTTTTGATTTGCATTTCTCTAAAATGGCAGCCTATAGAATGGGAAAAGGTCTTCACCAACCACACATCAGAAAGAAGACTGATCTCCAAAATATACAATGTACTTAAGAAATTGGCTATCAAAAGAACAAATAATCCAATTTAAAAAATGGAGTAAAGACCAGAACAGAGAACTCTCAACAGAGGAATCCATAATGGCTGAAAGACACTCAAGGGAATGCAAAATTCTTTCTATGAGATCCTGTAAAAGTAAAATTATGGTTAAATTTCAAGATTACTGTCTGGTATAATTGCAAAAAGTCTCTAAGTATTCGGTAGCATTTTTCTGAGGTTCTTATTTGGAGTTCTTGTCAGAACATTGTAAGAAGGTACATTTTTAAGCTAACCAAGTTAAAACCATCTTGAGCAGCTGGTACCCAAAACCAATCTTCAGTAGCACTATCAGCATCATGATGACATATCAAGCAGGTGGAGTTGTTTTGTGGGTCCTCATATTTTCCTAAAAATTTCCTAGTTTTCTTCAAGAAAACTCATTGTTCAATGTGGAAACTTAAACATAATTTATAGAGACATATATTCAAAGAAAAGAATGATAGAAACAGTACAGAGAAGATCAAAAAAGCTCCCAAACACTCAGACAGCTGATGTAGGAGGGTCTTCTGTCCATTTTTTTCTTTCATTGGTTAAAAAAGAGACTACCTTGACCTTTTAATAGGGCAGAAAATTAGGTGGGTGAAGTAGACAGAACAGGATGCTGGGAAGAAGGCAATGAGGCAGACGCCATGATTTCCCTTCCCGAGACAGGTGCTGGCTAGACTCATGCTGGTAAGCCATGACCTTGTGGTGATACACAGATTATTAGATATGGGTTAGTCAAGATGTGAGAGTTAGCCAATAAGAGGCTGGAGATAATGGGCCAGACAGTGTTTAAATGAATACGGTTTCTGTGTAATTATTTCCGGTAAAGCTAGCCAGGTGGTGGGAAGCAGCCTGCCGCTCCTATTTACAACAGACAGCCACTGCAAGATCTTGACCAAGAGGCAGAGACACTGCTGGCCTCATTTTAAGGGAGAAATGGGTAGGTGCCAATGCAAGAATTCCTTCAACATCCTAAAAAGCAACATGGTAACACTATAACCCAGTGGTCACACAACAAGAAGATTTAATCATCCTAACCCAGAAGAAGTAGAAGAAAATGACTTTAAATGTAACTTCATGAAAATGATGAAGAATATTAAAGAGGAAATAAAAAACTCCCTTAAAAATGGAGGGGAAGACAGACAAAAAATTGAAGAAATTAATAAATCCCTCAAAGAAATCCTCCCCCCAAAACAGGCAAAAATAATCAAACAGGTGAAGGAAACAGTCTCAGACTTAAAGACTGAAATAGGGGTAATAAAGAAAACACAATCTGAGGGAATTCTGTATATGGAAAATCTGGGTAAATGAACAGGAACTACAGAGACAAGTATAACCAATGGAATACAGTAGATAGAAAAAAGAATCCCAATCACTAAAGACACTATGGAGAAAATAGACTAATTGGTCAAAGAAAACATTAAATCCAACAAATTCTTAACACAAAACATTCTGGAAATCTGGGACACCATTAATAGACCAAACCTAAGAATAATAGGGGTAGAAGAGGGAGAAGAACTCCAGTTCAAAGGCTCAGCAAGTGTATTCAACAATATCATAGAAGAAAACATTCTCAACCTATAATCCTATGAATGTACAAGAAGCATATGGAACACCAAATAGACTGGATCAAAAAAGTCCCATTGCCATATAATAATCAAAATACAAAACATACAGAATAAAGAAAGAATATTAAGAGCTGCAAAAGAGAAAGGTAAAGTAACATATAATGGTCAACATATCAGGCAACACACCTGCCTTCTCAATAGAAACTATGAAAGCCAAGGTCCTATATGGATGTGTTGTAGACACTAAGAGACCATGGATGGAAGCCAAAACTACTATATCCAGCAAAGCTTTCATCAATGGAGAAAGCAAGATATTCCAGGACAAAAATAAATTTAAACAATATGTATCCACAAAACCCAGCCTTACAGAAAATACTAGAAGGAAAATCCCAACCCAAGGAAGCTAACTGCACCCACAAAAATACAGGCATCTGATAACCCCCACCAGCATAACCCAAAAAAGGGATATGCACAAACACTACTTCCAAAAAATAACCGAAATTAACAACCACTGGTCATTAATATTACTTAATATCAATGGACTCAATTCACCTATAAAAAGATACAGCCGAAGAGAATGAATACAAAAACAAGATCCAACCTTCTGCTGTATACAAAAAACATACTTCAACCTCAAAGAGAGATACTACCTCAGAGTCAAGGGTTGGGAAAAGGTTTTCCAATCAAATGGACCCACTAAAGAAGCAAGTGTAGCTATCTTAATATCTAACAAAATTGACTTCAAACTAAATCAGTCAGAAGAGATGGAGAAGGACACTATATACTCATAACAGGAACAATTCATCAATATGCAGTCTTAATCCTGAACATCTATACCATTAATCCAAGAGCACCCACATATGTAAAAGAAACATTACCTAAACTTAAATTGCACATCAAACCCCACAAACTAATAGTAGGAGACTTCAGCACTCCACTCTCACCAATGGACAGGTCAACCAGACAGAAACTTTGAAATAAGAGAAACAACAGATGTAATGAATCAAATGGACTTAACAGACATCTATAGAACACTTCACCCACACACAAAAGAAAATACCTTTTTCTAAGCACCTCATGGAACCTTCTCTAAAATTGATCACATACTCAGTAACAAAGCAAACATCCACAGATAAAAAATTGGAGTAACGCCATGTGTCTTTTTGGATCACCATGGATAAAAGTTAGAATTTAACAACAATGCTACTCTCAGAAAGTATACAAACTCATGATATTGAACAGTCAACTACTGAACCATCTCTGGGTCAGGGAAGAAATAAATAAAGCAATTATAGACTTCCTTGAATTCACTAAAAATGAAGGCACACCGTATCCAAACCTATGAGACACTATAAAAGCAGTGCTAAGAGGGATGTTCATAGCACTAAGTGCCCATATAAAGAAAATGGTGAAAGCTCACATTAGTGACTTAACAGCACACCTGAAGGCTCTAAACAATAAGAAGCGGACTCACCCAAGAGGAATAGAAGAATAGAAGACAGGAAATAATCAAATTGAGGACTGAAATCAACATAATGGATAAAGAAAATGATACAAAGAATTAATGAAACAAACATCTAGTTCTTTGAGAAAATCAACAAGATTGACAAACCCTTATCCAAACTAATCAAAAGGCAGAGAGAGAACATCCAAATTAATAAAATTAGACATGAAAATGGGACATAACAACAGACACTGGGAAAATTCAAAAAATCATTAGATCTTACTTCAAAAACCTGTACTCCACAAAATTGGAAAATATAAAAGAAATGGACAATTTTTAGATAGATACGATATACCAAAATTAAATAAAGACCAGATGAGCAATTTAAATAGACCTAAATCATGAGGAAATAGAAGCTGTCATCAAAAATCTCCCAACAACAATAACAACAAAAAGCCCAAGGTTTGGATGGTTTTAGTGCATAATTCTACCAGAACTAAAAAGAACTAATATCTATACTCCTCAAAGTGTTCCACATAACAGAAACAGAAGGGTCAAACTCTTTTTATGAGGCTACAGTTATCCTGATACAAAAACCACAAATGGAAAAAAGAAAGAGAGTTACAGACCAATCACACTCATGAACATGGATGCAAAAATTCTCAATAAAATACTGACAAATTGAATCCATGAACACATCAAAAACTCACCCATCATGATACATAGGCTTCATCCCAGAGACACAGGACTGGTTCAACATACAAAAATCTATTAATATAATCCATCATATAAATAAACTGAAAGAAAAAAACATATGATCATTTCATTAGATGCTGAAAAAACATTTGACAAAAATCTAACACCCCCTCATGATAAAGATCTTGGAGAAATTAGGGATACAAGGATTATATCTAAATATAATAAAAACAATATACAGCAATTCGACAGCTAACATCAAATTAATTGGAGAGAAACACAAAGTGATTCCACTAAAATCAGAAACAAGACAAGGCTGTCCACTCTCTCCATATCTCGTCAACATATTTCTTGAAGTTCTTGCAAGAGCAATAAGACAATATAAGGAGATCAAGGGGTTCAAATTGGAAAGAAAGAAGTCAAATTTTCATTATTTGCAGATGATATGACAGTGTACATCAGTGACCCCCAAGAACTCTACCAGAGAACTCCTACAGCTAATAAATACCTTCAGTGATGTGACAGAATACAAGATCAACTCAAAAAAATCAGTAGACCTCCTATATATAAATTAAAAACAAGATGAGAGGGAAATTAGAGAAACATCACCTTTCACAATAACCACAAATAACATAAAATATCTTGGGGTAACACTAACCAAGGAAGTAAAAGACCTATTTGAAAAAAACTTTATGTATTTGGAGAAAGAAATTGAAGAGACACCAGAAAATGAAAAGATCTCTCATGCTCTTGAATGGGAAGGATCAACATAGTAAAAATGACAATCCTACCAAAAACAATTTATAGATTCAATGCAGTCCCCATCCAAATACCAACACAATTCTTCATAGACATTGAAAGGACAATCATCAACCTCATATGGAAAAACAAGAAACCCAGGATAGCCAAAACAACCCTATACAATAAAGGAACTTCTGGAGGCATGGCCATCCCTGATATCAAGCTCTATTACAGAGTTACAGTAATCAAAACAGCTTGGTATTGACATAAAAACAGAGATGCTCACCAATGGAATTGAATTGAAGGCCTGCATATAAATCCAGACACCTATGAACTCCTGATTTTTGACAAAGAATCTAAAATTATACAATGAAAAAAGGAAAGCATCTTCAACAAATGGTGCTGGCTTAACTGCATGTCAACCTGTAGAAGAATAAAAATAGAACCATATTTATCACCATGCACAAAACTCAAGTTTAAATGGGTTAAAGACCTCAATATAAATATGATCACACTGAACATGATAGAAGAGAAAGTAGGAAGTAGTCTTTAATGCTTGGGCACTGGAGACCACTTCCTAAATATAACCTCAGTAACACAGACAATAAGAGCAACAATAAATAAATGGGACCTCCTGAAACTGAGGAGCTTCTGTAAAGCAAAGGACACTGTCACTAAGACAAAAAGGCAGCCTACTAAATGAGAGAAAATTTTCACCAACCCCACATCAGGCAAAGGACTGATCTCCAAAATATATAAAGAACTCAAGAAATTAGACATTAAAATTCTAAATAACCCAATTGAAAAAGGTGTAATGAACTAAACAGAGAATTCTCCACAGAAGAATTTCAGATGGCCAAAAGATACTTAAGGACATGTTCAACTTCCTTAGATATCAGGGAAATGCAATTCAAAACAACTCTGAGATACCATCTTACATCTGTCAAAATGGCTAAGATTAGAAACACCAATGATAGCTTATGCTGGAGAAGATATGGAGTAAGGAGAACACTTATCTATTGTTGGTGGGAATGCAAACTTTTACAACAACTTTGGAAATCATTATGGTGGTTTCTCAGAAAATTTTACTCAACCTACCTCAGGACTCAGCAATACTACTCTTGGGAATATACCCAAAAGATACTCAATCATACTACAAAAGTATTTGTAGTTCATACTGTTCATAGCAGTATTATTTGTAAATGCCACAACCTGGAAACAGCCTAGTACCCCTCAACTGAAGAATGGTATAGAAAGTTGGCACATTTACACATTAGAGTACTACACAGCAGTAAAATACAATTACATCTTGAATTTTGCATGCAAATCAATGGAAGTAGAAAACACTATCCTGAGTGAGGTAACCCAGACCCAAAAAAATAAAT
Source organism: Myodes glareolus (assembly GCF_982192425.1). Lineage (NCBI taxonomy): Eukaryota > Metazoa > Chordata > Mammalia > Rodentia > Cricetidae > Myodes > Myodes glareolus. The sequence goes on along the minus strand of NC_142047.1, from coordinate 2,156,715 downwards.
ATGGTATATACTCACTCATTTAAGTAGATACTAGTCATAAACAAAGGACATTGAGCCTATAGTCCATGATCCTGGAAAAGCTAAGCAATAAAGTGAACCCAAATATATATATATATATATATATATATATATATATATATATATATATATATATCCACCGGCGAATTGGAAACAGACAAAATCACCTGACAAAATTGGGAGCATGGAGGCAGGGCAGGAGTAGAAGGCAGGGGATAAGGGGAGGTTTGAGATCTTGAGGGAGTGGGATAGTTTAGATGGAGGAAGGACAGATATGAGAGCAAGGAAAGTAGTATCTTGATTGAGGGAGCCATCATGGGGATAGCAAGAAACCTGGCTCTAGAAAATGCCCAGGAATCCACAAGGATGACCCCAGCTAAGACCCTAAGCAATATAGGAGAGGGTGCCTGAATTGGCCTTGCCCTTTAGTCAGAATGATGATTATCTGAAAAAATCACCATAGAATTTTCATCCAATAACAGATAGAATCAGAGACAGAGAACCACATTGGAGCACTGGACAGAACCCCCAAGGTCCAGTTGAAGAGTGGAAGGAGTGAGAATATAAGCAAGAAGGTCAAAACCATGATCAGTTCACCAACTGAGACAGTTTGCCTCAACTAATGGGAGCTCACCAACTCCAACTGGACTGGGAGTGAATGAGCATGGAATCAAACTAGTTCCTCTGAATGTGGTTGACAGGGGGAAGACTGAAGGTCCACTGACAGTGGCACTACTGCTTATACTGGCTTTTTTGGATCCTATTCTCTTTGGATGTATACCTTGCTCAGCCTAGATGTAGCAGGGAGGGCCATGGACTTTCCACAAAGCAAAGTACCTTACCCTCTATTAGGATTAGAGGGGGGTGGAGTGGGAGGATGTGCGGAGGGAATGGGAGGAGGGGAGGGAGTGGGAATTTGGATTGGTATTTTTTAAAGTAATAAAATAATAATAAAAAAGAATAATTAAGTCAATTCTGTATCATCTGATATAAATTCATCAGTTTCAATATACGAGACAACTCTTTTTGCATACTGTGAATCAGTAACTATAATATGAGGTTCTTTAAAATCCCTTAGTACCATGAGAATAGCATATAATTCTGCCTTTTGGATAGAATTATAAGGGTTTTGTTCTATCTCATTTAAATCTTCTGATTTGTAACCTGCCTTTCTGATTTATCTGTATCAGTATAAGAAGTATGGGCTCCAGTTATTGGTGTGTCCCATATAATGCAGAGGAGGATCCAAGTAGTTTTACTTATAAGTTTAATTTTTCACTTTATTTATGTGATAAGAAGATCCATTCTAAGATAATATCTTCCTTCTGCATTGAAAATACTGTAGGGGAAATTCTGGAATGCAATATGACTAGAATGCAACTAATATTTGGATTCATCCTATCCACATATCTCCTGAACTTCTCTTTAAGGACAAATAATTCTTTCTCAGCTTCATCTGTTAATTCCCTGAAACTATTTAAGTCTTTGTCATCATGTAAGCTTTTGTTTAAACTATTAGATCAGGTGTTATTCCAACAGCCAATTGTGATTGAAAATATCTCCAAACAATCTTTGAAAGTTATTTAGAGTCCACAGTTGGTCTCTCCTAATTTGAGTCTTTTGTGTTCTAATTTTCTGTAAGTCTATATTATAACCTAGGTAATTGACAAAATCTTTTCTTTGTAGTTGTTCAAGAACAATTTGTAATTTCCATTAAGGCAAAACTTTTTTTACTTCTTCAAACGTTCTTCCTAAAATGTCTACCTTTGAATGGGGTAGCAAAATGTCATTCATGCAATGGCTAATTATAGATTTAGGAATATTTTATGCATTATTTCCAATGGCTGAATTACAAAGTATTGGCACAGGGTGGGACTATTGAGCATTCCCTGTGGGAGAATGGTTCATTGATATCTCCTAGTGGACTGAGAATTATTATAATTATGCACTGTGAAGGCATTTTTTGTCTTTTTCTTGTAAAGGAATGGTGAAGAAACAATATTTTAAATCAATGATTATAAGAGGTCATCATTTAGGCAATTGGGAAGGCAAAAAAATTCCAGATTGTAGAGGGCCCATAGGTTGAATTACCATGTCAAGAGATCTTACTTCTGTCACCATTCTCCATTTTCCAGATTTCTTTTAAACAACAAATATAGGAGAATTCTAAGAGTTGGTTGATTCTTCAATTATGGTCAGGATCTAGTTGCTCCTGTACCAGCTGTTCTAAAGACTTCAGTTTCTCCTTTGTTAAAGGCCATATTGATTTCTCAGTTAACCAATTTAAAGGTAGGACCATTTGTACCTCTGAAGGTTTGCTATTTGCTTTGTGTTCTTTTACAACTTGAGTGGCTTTTAATCATTGTGTATAGTACCTTATAATATCCTTACCAGAAACTCATATTTCTGGGACTGCAAAAATGTTAATCTAGGTATTCCATTGCCACAGCAGGTCATGAACCCCATAAATTCACTGCAAAATTAGCCACATATGCCCTCAGATTTTCTCTTTGTCTTTATGGTCCTATGCATTCAACCCATCTCATGCTTTGTTTCACTTGAGATAGGGTTCCAATTACTAGGAATTGAACTTATTCCTTTTGAAAAGACCAATTCAGATGCCAAGATTCTGGAACAATGATAGTCACATCTGCACCTGCATCTAGTAATCCCTCAATTACAATGTTATCAATATGTACTCTTAGCTTTGGTCTTTAATCATTTATAAAAGTCTTACAAAATATATGCTTCTTATTTCCTACTATTTTTTTATCCATCCTCCATGTTTATTCCATCCTTCAGAACAGTATAGTTTTTTATAGCCTGCACTTGATTTTTTAATTTTCCTGGTGAATTATGTCCTACACATTGACTGGGAATGACTGGACCATGTTTGACTTGGGGGCCTGTGAGACACCCCCAAGGAGTTTGTTGACAATATCGGGTTGCCTTGTCTGTCTTTTGTTTATTTATATCCATTGGTTCAGTGTTGACCTTTGCCATATCTTCTACATAATCCAGAAGGTTAAGACCTTCTATTTTTGTCATTCCCAGAGGAGACACTATTTCTAGGAATTCCTTATCTACAATCCCTTTTCAGTGTACTAGTCTACCACAATTAAAACATTTTGAATTTTGATGTCTCCTCATATTTTTGGAAATTGCTTCTCCTATCTAATTAAAGTATCTCAACATTGATTGTGTGCAGGATCCAATCATCACTGGGTGCTGTTCTAACCTTTAAAGGCCCAAACATCTTTTTGCATTCTAAGTTGGCATTTTCAAAAGCCAGAGACTTAATAAATATTTGTCTAACTTCTGGGTTTGTTACTCCTATTTGTACAGCCTTATTAATCTTTGTAAAAAGTCACTAAATGGTTCTCTTTGGCCCAATTTAATGCTGGTATATGATTCAAATCTTCTTCTTGATTCTTGAATTCTGTCCCAAACATTTAAGTCTGCTGTGTGACAAAGGGACAAGATGTGTTGATTGCAAAGAGCTTAATACTTTGGGTCAGTGTAAGTGCTGTAGCCAAAAATTTGATCTTGGGAAGTCTGAAATCCTTTTGCTTTTCCATGTTGTTCTAACATTTTGCCTCTTCTCACCAATAGGATTCCCACAGTAGTTGTGTCCTGTCTTAGAGGACCATTGAAACTAATTGAAGCCAATCATGTGAAGTAGCCTTATTGCTAGAAGTCCATGTCTTTACCATCTCGCTAACTAATGGTGAATGCAGACCATAAGATACTACTGCTTACTTAATTTATTTAAGATCTTTTAGATTTATAGGTTTAGATTTATATAGGTTTCCATATATGTTCTCTGGATCCTTTTAGGAATTTAAAACTTGATACATTTTCAGAGATGATAACAGGATGTGAAATTAAAACCCTGGGTAAGTCATCTCTGACTCTGTCAGGTACTGGCGATGTAAAATCCTATCTTTATACTTCCTCTCCCTGTTCATCAGCTCTGATAATTTCCTCAATCATTTCAAAATTTTTTTTTTGCTACTATCTTTTGTAAAGTATGAATCTCTTGGTCTGTATATATTTCTAGTGATCTTATTAACACACCTAGCTTCTGGTCCTTATTCTGCACATGTGATTCCAAGGCATGAAGTTTTTCCTTTAAAGATAACATTTCATCCTTGGACATTATTTGGATAGTGTACAAATTGCTTTCCTGGAGAGATACTCTATCTGTTAACTTATCATAACTTTTTAATAGATTTTGATTTTCAAATTTAACATTATGAATTCTTTCAGATAATTTCTCAGTACCCTTTGACATGGATTGAATTTTGTCTGTCAAATTAATGTTATCCTTTTCAATGGTGTTAGTTTTTCAGCTAACTTTTGAGTTTCAATGGCATTAATCCTGTCAGCTAGCTGTTCATTATTGGTCTGTAAAGACTGTATCATTTCTAAAAGTGCTCCATTTTTGGCTCTGTTATCAAATCATTTTCTTAAGGATATAATATGAAAAACAAAACTAAGTCCCAATATCTAATAAATAGATGTATCCTAAAAAGTATATAAGTTTTACAGATTGTAATCCATAGTATAAGAAAAAAAAGGTTTTTAAATTCCTGGATGGTAATCGTGTCTACAATTATATAATTTTCAAGTTTATTTATTTATTTATTAATCAAATGCTTACCTATGTTATGAGATTTCAGTAAATTGTTGTAGGTGTAATAATCTTTTTGGTCAATGGTTGCACCTGCATGGCAAATAGACATGACTGGCAGTGGCACAAACAGTCCCATGCCGCTTTGGTTCCAGGCATTGATGCCTCGTTAAATACTGACAAATCTGCTCTCCTTGATGCCTGACTTCACAAAAATTGACTCCCACTCCACATATGTGACACAGAATGTGCATATACCCCCACCAATAGTAATAGATAAAAATTAAATATTTAAAAAAGCTCAAGCAGAATAAAAGTTCAAATTCCTGATTAAATTGTGGGGGATAAGATAGAAGGATAACATTTAGAACAGAATGGAGGATTTCAATTATAGAAACACAGAAAGCCTATAATCTAATGGAAACTGAACAACCCTATACTGAGTGGCTACTGGGTCAAGAGAGAAATAAAGAAAGAAATTAAAGACTGACTAGAATTTAATGAAAATGAATGCACAACATTTCCAGACTTATGGGACATGATAAAAGCCATGCTGAGAGTAAAGTTCATAGTACTAATTGCCTTCAAAGAAATTGGAGAGGTCTTATACTAGCAACTTAACAGCACACTTGAAATCTCTAGAACAAAAGGAAGCAAACACACCCAAGAAGAGTAAATATCAGGAAACAAGCAGTGAGCTGGAATCAATAAAAGAGAAACAAAGAGAAAATTACAAAGAATCAATGAAACAAAGATTTGGCTCTTTTTTGGTTCTTTCCCATGAAAAGAGAAGATCAACAAGATAAATAAACCATGTTCAAACCAACTAAAAGGCAGAGAGAGAAAGAAAGAGAGAGAGAGAGAGAGAGAGAGAGAGAGAGAGAGAGAGAATATCCAAATTAAAAAATCAGAAATTAAAAGGGGACATAATAACAGACACTGGACACTGAGGAAATCCACTGAATCATAAGGTCATACTTCAAAACCTGTACTTAATAAAATTGGAAAGTCTAAGTGAAATGGAGAAATTTCTTGTTAAATGTCACTTACCAAACTTAAATTAAGATAAGATGAACAATTTAAATAGACCTATAGTGGCAGTCATTAGAAGTATCCAAACAACACCAATAAAAAAGCCCAGTGCCAGCTGATTTTAATGTAGAATTCTACCAGACTTTCAAAGAAGAGCTAATACCATTGCTTTTCCAATTATTCCAAAAATAGAAACAGAAGGAACATTGACAAATTTGTTTTATGAGTCCATAGTAACCTTGATGTCCAAACTACATAGAGACTCAACAACTTGAAGTAAACGGTATCCTGGCAGTCAGAAGCCAAGGAATACCTTCAGCTCAGAAGAGAAAGGTAACTCAGCAGAAGTGTTACAGCTCTGTTCTGATGGGGAATGGTTTCCCCAGGAAAGTGTTATAGTCCTTGCTCCAGAAAAAGTTTCAACTCTTAAAAATTTGTTACAAATGTAACAACTTTGTTCCAGCAGGGGAGGGTTTCCCTAGTGAGGTTGTTACAACTCTACTCTGATCTACTCAGAAGAAGCATTACAGCTCTGCTTAGTTTCCTTTGATTGCAAGAATTCTGCTTCAACAAGAGAAAGCTCCCCCCAGCCAAAGTTGTTATAGCTCTGCTCCACTTCTCTCAAGTGAAAGAAAGTTATTACAACAAAGCTCACTAAAGAGACTTATTGTGAGGGAAGAATTCAGGAAAGTGGTCACCTTTGCCAGGTTAGACAAAGGCAGCCCTGAACGGAAAAGGAATAGGGCTTATACCAGTTCTCATAAGGGCGGAGCTTTCCAGGGTGAAGATTTTCAAGGTGGGGATTTGTAAAATCTCGAGTCTTGAACTTGGCACAAGCTCAGAAATTGACTGTATTTCATGCTCAGGGATTTGTTGCATTTCAAGTCTTGAGTTGGTTAGGGGCAGGGTGTGTTTCTTCTGCTTTGGTCTCAGGGTCAGGGTATTTTTTTCACTGGCCCTTTTTACGCTACACATCTTATTAGATGTTGAAAAAGCCTTTGACAAAATTCAACACACCTTCGTGATAAAAGTCTTAGAAAGATCAGGGATACAAGGGGCAGACCTAAGCAAAATAAAGACAATATGCAGTAAGCTGAAAACCAATACCAAATTAAATGGAGAGAAACTAAAAGCAATTCTTCTAAATCAGGTATAGGACAAGGTTGTCCACTGTCTCAACATATATTCAATATAGTACTTGAAGTTCTAACTAGAGCAGTAATACAAATAAGGGATATCAAGGGGATACAAATTGGAAGGGAAGAGGTCAAAATATCATTATTTGCTTACAATATAATTGTATACATGAGAAATCCTAAAAGAACTTTTGGAGGCATTACTATCCCTGATTTTAGTCTCTGCTATAAAGTGATAGTAATAAAAACTGCATATATTGGCATATAAACAGACAGATAAATCAGTGGGTTTGAATCAAAGACCCTGACATAAATTCACACACCTATGGACACCTGATTTTTGACAAAGAAGCCAAAATTATCCAAAAGAAAAAAAGTACTTCAACAAACGATGTTGGCCTAACTAAATTTTGGCATGTAGAAGAATGCAAATAAATCCGTATCTATCACCCTATACAAAACTCAAAGTGGATTGAAGACCTCAATATAAAATTAAATATACTGAATCTGATAGAAGACAAAGTGGAAATAATCTTGAATGCATGGGCACAGGAAACAATTTTCTGACCAGAATACCAATAGTGCAGTCACTAAGATGAACAACTAATAAATGGGACCTCATGAAATTGAAAAGCTTCGTAAAGCAAAGGACACTGTCAATAGGACAAAACAACAGCCTCCAGAATGAGAAAAGATCTTCACCAACCCACCATCTGACAGGGGCATGATTTCTAAAATATGTGAAGCACCCAAGAAACTAAACATCAAAAAACCATATAATCCAGTAAAAAAAAAAAAAAGGAATGCAGATCTAAACACAGAATTTTCCACAGAAGAATTTCAAATTGCTGTTAAACACTTAAAGAAATGTTCAACATCCTTAACCATTAGTGAGAAGAAAATCAAAATAACTCTGAGATTTCATTTTACATTTGTTAAGATGACTAAGTCAAAAACACAAATGACATCTCATGCTGGCAAGGATGTGGAACAGGGTGAACACTCCTCCATTGCTGGTGGGAGTGCAAACTTGTAAGGTCACTTTGAAATCAATATAGTAGCTTTTTAGAAAATGGGGAATCATTCTACCTTAAGATTCAGGTAGAATGGCCACTCTTGGCCATTTACCCAATGTATGCTCTTTCATATCACAAGGATACTTTCTCAGTTTATGTTCGTGGAAACTTTAATCATAATAGCCAGAAACTGGAAACAACCTAGATGCCCCTCATCAGGTGAATAGATAAAGAAAACATGGTATATTTACACACTGGATTGCTATTTAGGTGTTAAAAACCATGAAATTTGTAGGTAAATAGAAGGAACAAGAAAAAATCATTCTGGGTGATGTAACCTAGATCCATAAAGACAAGCATAGTCTGTAATCACTTATAAGTGGATGTTAGTTATAAAGTAAAGGATAATAATGTTACAATTCACAGACCCAGGAAGCTGAGTAATAAGGAGGTCTCTAGGGGGGCATTTGGATCTCCATGTAAAGGAAAATAGAACAGATTTTGATGGTGAACTGGGGGAGCGTGGGGATGGAAACAGGAGGGATTATGTTAGGGGGCAGGGTGAAAGGAAAGAGTGATGGAAGAGATGAGTGGAAAAGGGAAATATTTTGTGTCATGGTAGAAATGTAGTACAATGGAAACTCCCAGGGATCTACAAGGATCACCCTAGCTAAGATGACTAGCAATAGGGAATACATAGCCTGAACTGGTCATCTCTGTAACCAGGCAAGACTTCCAATAGATGGATTGGGACACCAACCCAACCATATAACCTTTGACCTACAATTTTTTCTGCCTAGAAGATGTGCTGGGGTAAAGGTGTTGCAAAAAAATGTGGGAGTAACTGACCAATCATTTGTCCAGCCTCAGATCCATGTCATGAAAGAGAGCCCACTCTGACACTGTCTGAAGCACTAGGACCCAAAGTTTAGATATCCCAGAGACCTAGAATAGAACCAAACAGGACCAGCAAAAAGTCAATGAAATGATTCCTAATTATAGTCTGCTATACTCATATATTGATGCCTAACCAAATTATTATCAGAGAGTGTTCACCCAGCAACTGATGGAAACAGATGCAGAGACCCACAGTCAAGCATTAGGTAGAACTCAGCTTTTGCCTGTGGAAAATGGGGAGGAAGGATTGCAGGAACCAGAAGGAGTCAAGAACACAACAAGAAAACCCCTCAGAGTTAACTAACCTTGGGCTCATAGGTGCTTACAGAGACTGGACCAAGAACCAGGGAGCCTGCATGGGACTGATCTAGGTCCTCTGCACATAGCTGTGTAACTTGGTCTTCTCCTGGGACTCCTAAAAGTAGGAGCAGGGGCTGTCTCTAACTCTTTTGCCGGCTCTCAGGAACCTATTACTCATACTAGGTCAGTTTGTCTAGATTTAGTATGAGTATAGGTACCTAATTTTAATGCAACTTGATATACCATGGCTGGCTGATATCCATGGGAAGCCTCCAATTTTCTGAGTAAAAACAGAGGAGGAGTGGATGTGAGAAGAGGGCTGAGGGGAAGGAGGGGAACTGGAAAGAGAGAAGGGAGGGGAAACTGCCATTGGGATGTAAAAAAACATAATAAATCACTAAAAAAAGAAAAATAAAAGAACAGAATAGAGAGGATGGAGGTGGAGGTGGAAAGAACATTCAGGAGGGTTATGCATTCCCTTATTTATCCAACAGATTTGAGGTACCAGCAACACATCAAGATTTTTTGTGGGCTTTTGGGGACAGAGATATATAGGGCTGTTGTGGTTTTATATTTTCATAGAAATTACAAGAGACAGGAAATTGTGAAGTCTAACATGAAAACAAATAACAATGTCTGACATTTGTGGGACTCTTGATGATCAGCCCAAAGTGACATTGCTGAGATAACTTGATTTTCATGTCAAGCACATCAGCAGATATTATTATCGTGCGCCTTCTCCTGATGTTAAACTAAGGCATAGATATAGCAATTATCCCATGGGACTAGACCAGCTGTTATCAACCTTTCTAATACTATGACCATTCAGTAGAGTTCCTCAGGCTGTGGTGATCTCCAATCATAAAATTATTTCATTGCTACTTCATAACTGTAATTTTGCTCCTGTTATTAAACCCCAGAGAATTTTTCAGAGAGTGACTCATGTTAAGAAGAAACTACAACAGGGTGTTGAGATAGAAGAGGGTCTTGTGGGGTATGGGACAGGAAATGTTCCCATCAGGAAGGTCTAATGACTTCCACTGAACCATTGAAGTATATCAAAGAAAGCAATACAAATGTATTTTACCTTCTATCTGGATGTGCAGTTTCGGAGAGGACAAAGCTGAAGGTGGTTTTAAAGAGCTATCCAAGTGGTGTGACAGGGTAAGTGCCAACACAAATTACCCAGAAGCCTCCCTTGTTCAGTAGCTGCTGTGAATCTGGCCCATGACAAGTCTACCCAGTGTCACAACTGTTTCTTGCTGATGTCTATTGTCCTGGGGCTCCACACAAAGGTGTTATATGATAAACATAGGGTAATTTGGCTCAGACCTCCATCTAGAAACATCCTAATAAGCATAGGCAAGTTGGGCTCTGGGCAAGCAAATGTGCTTTTCCTCAGAATGCCAGAGCTGAGAGCCAAGTCTCAGGAAGCCAATATGTAAAGCAGGTGTTTGTGCAGTGTGAAAGCAATAAAACATATAGAGGAACAGAGGGACTTTCTGCCAGTCAGAAGACCAGAAATTTCTTCCAGAAGGTTGGATAAAGGGGCCAGACATCCATTGAAGCTTTGGGAAAAACTCTGGTTAAATCACTAAAAAGGCAGATAGAAAATAAAATGACAATCATAGCTTAGGAACTTGGAGTTTATTGCAATGTCTCTCTCAGCAGATTACCAAGTCATATTGGCCAAGCTCCTTTCCCTGTCCTATTTTCTTCTGAAAATGTAACAACATTCTTTTGAGTGAATGTAAGCTTTCTAGCATCCACTTGTTGTGGGGTCCAATATTCAACACACAGGCTGACTTCTTCCTTACAAAGGAAGAAGAGCAGTGATAAAAAGTGCATTTATAAATAATTTGCTTTTTTATTATTTCAACAAATGCATCCTGGGAGGAAGTCAGAACTTTGTGGGGTTTATTTTTGTTTTGTGGTTAGTTATAATTTTTCAAAGATAAAAATATACACACAGGACGATAAAAAGTATTGCCCACTTTCCCATGTTGACTGTTTCTAAATCTTTAAGTCATGCTAAGTCACACTCTTGCCTTTAATTCATTTCTGGAGTCACCTAGCACAAGGGAGTTCTGTTGATGTCATGAAATAGCTACAATTAAAAATTCAACATTCTGCTGAAAGGATAAAAATCATGGTGCTTAGGAATGGTCTCTAGGCATTCAATTGGACTTGCAACCCACCTACCCCCAATTCCACCCCTTAAATATTGTCTTTTTATTTCCTCCTGAAGCCAGATTCTTTCTCAAGACTAAGAATCTGGATTGAAAAGCAGAAATGTCAAGTACAGCTGCTCTGGTCTCCAAGGGGATGTGGGAGCAGATGTTCTATACACCCCATATTACTTGTTGTGTTTTTCTTCCAACTTGCAGGTATCTATAGCATCCCTTTGAAGCTAATGTGGTTTTATAATTATGGGGACTGATAGCTAATTGGCCACTTGGCTAATTAGCCCTAGGCTTAGCAAACTGAGAGACTTTTTTTTTTAATATTGCAAACAAAAAATCAAGATGAAGAATATTTGATTTGTGATTAGAAGAATGGATGTGGTCACCTACTGCCATGTGTGATTATGGCATTGTTGATTGTGTTGACATAGCACAGACTCCAGGAGACATCTAGATACCTGCCGTGCCTAATAGTTTTGCACTGTGAGCCTGAAGATGAAACTGGGTCCTGTTGTGATTTAAGTATCCAGTATTACCTTGTATTGGAGATATATTGATAGTGGAAGGAAAAATAAAGCCAGAAAGCTACAATTTGACAAATTAGTGTTCAGTACAGAGAAAGTCTATGTCAACATGTGTCATTCTTAGGAGTTGTAATATTTAATTTTAGTTGTCAATTTGATACAATCTAGAATCACATGGAAGAAAAGCCTCTGGGGATGTCTGTTATGAATTATCATAATTACATTATAATAATACAGAAGATCTGCCAACTATGGGTGACTCCATTTTGTAGTCTGCACTTTTCTGTGAACACCCAGACCTCGAAAAAAGAAAGCGTGCGCTTTCCCGAACCGAGCCCACGAGAATGGATTAATATCCTAAGGGTTGAAACACACAGACACAGGAGACCAGCTCATTCACTAAAGAGCAAATGGCAAATGGCAACTTTATTAAACATAAGTCGGGTATATATACTGTGGGGCAGAAAGAAAACAGCCCCCCCATCAGGAACAGGCAAGAAAAAGTCAGGCAGCTGCGCCCAAGGTCAGAGAACAGCTGATCAGGGAAGGAGGAAGTCAGGTGGCCACGGCCAGGGTCAGAGAGCAGCTGCAGGCAGGAGCCTTGCTTGCAGGTGGAATTACCATAACAGAAGAAGGAGAGTTCTCTCTAAGCTATACCCTCGGGCTGTAGGTGAATTTACCATAACAGGAGAGGGTGAGTTCTCTCTAAGCTACACCCTCAGGCTGGTGCAGTGGAGCAGAGAAACCAGGAAGCAGAGGAAGAATGCTCGAGCAAAAGGGGGAAAGACCTGTGTACCTACACCATTTCTTTAGCTTGGGACCCTGAGTGGTGTGAGGGTGGAGAGAGCAAGCTGAGCATTAGCATCTTCACATCAATCCACTTCTCCATTCTTGACTGTGGATGTAGTATGGCCAGTTATCTCAAGCTTGAACCCATCACACATCTGTTGTAATAAACCATAACCTTCAACTGAAAACCAAATGAACCCCTTCTCCCTTTGTCAGAGTATTTTATCAGAGCAACAGGGAAAAAAAGCTAAGATATTCTTACTGATTGGGGAGCACACATTCTTACTTATTTTCTTTAACAGAACCCTCAAAGAGTTGTATGACAACTTTTTATAGCTTTTATAAAATATCAGAGAGAATATTGTAATGAGAAAACAGCCTAAGGGAGGGCTCAGTCATGGTTGCCTGCCCCCATGCTGGGATGAACTTGTGGCAGCAGGGGTATGTGAGGGATGAGCTTCCTTACCTTATGGCAGACAGGATAAAGAATAACAGGAAGGCACAGGAGCAAGATATTTCCATCAAAGAGATGCCTCTATGACTTACTTCCTTCAGCTAGACCCCATGTCCCAAATTTCTACCACTTTCTAAAATAGCTCCACCAGCTGGGTACTAAGTTTTCAATGCATTAGCTCATGGGGATATTTCAAGGAGGTATATATGTGTGTATATTGCAAAGAGGTGTATATGTGTAAAATATCATCTATGGGATTTAAGAATTCCATAGAAATTCTGCCAGCAAGACCTCAGATTTCTGGATATGGTTCTAGCAACAGAGATGTTACTGGACATGTTATATACCCTTTTGGTTTTATATATAGCATCGGTAAGTTAGAGACTCTATAGATCTTTCTAGCATAGGTATCTTTCACTTATAATCCTTTGTTTTTCCAAGCAATTGTTCCACCTTGTCTGTTGCATACTGTGAGGAAGGAGAGAGACAGGACTGATGGGTCTCAAAGTCTTCAATAAATCATCACATAAGCAGAGTTGGGACACTCGTTTTGTCTGGCAGCCCTGAGCAGGGGCCAAAGAAATTTAAAAGCACAAAGTCATAAACACACCCTTGCCAAGTTACAGTTACAATTTTTCATTAATCAAAAGTCAAAGATTATGCACTTTCCTTGTGTATCCCATCACTGTAAACTAATATAGAATGTTCATCTTTCAGTTCAATCCATCAGATTCATTTGTTCTTCCTGTTGTTAGGAACAGTCATAATATCTTAGAGAACTAAGGAGCATAATAAACTATTTCTGTTCTTTAAATAGGAAGTTGGATAGTCATTGGAAAGTTCCTAGCTCCCCTAGTATCATTCTACAGGTAAAAATGGAGTCTGAAGTCAAATTTTCATTGCTTAGTTCAAGGTGCTTTTGTCCACTCCATTCACAATAACTTCCTTCTAAATTCCACTAGATCAAATGGGAAAGGGAAAGATACTCTGATCACACTGTGGTTATAAGCTTTCTCTACTTTTTATTGCATCATTTGAAAGTGAAGGACAAGAAGAAGGCTTTGCAAATATTCAGGAATCCAAAAGCTTTACTGAGGAGTTGTGAATAAAGTATAAATTGCCTTGCCATTCTTGGAAACAGATTCTCTTGATACTTCCAAACACCCCACTTCCCTCAGAGATGATAGTGATGTGGGAGAGGTGAGAAAAGGTTGTTTTACAATACTGCAATCAGCCCTTAGGGATCTTTCTCCCTTCCATATCTCCTTTTCTTTGGGACCCTATAAGCTGTAGATAAATAATTGAGGGCTGAGTCCAAGTGCTCATACAAATTCCAGGATGTGTGTGTATATTCACCATAATACATGTACACAGAGGTGCTGAGGCAGAAGGTCAGCTATACGAAGTAGAGGCAGTCATGGATGTAGACAGAAGCTGACCCTTGGAGAGGAATCTTTAGGTTTCCATGATATTCTGGTCACACTAAGAAGGTAGTATGAGCAGCCATGCCGTTGTTTACCATCACTTTATGTCTGCTAACTCTGGATACTGTGGATCCTTTGAAGGCAATAAGACAATAAGGGTGGCAATTACAAGAGCCATTGTTGAGGGATTGTGAGTGAAGACCTTGGCAGGATTGTCTCCTTTATTCTCTTTCTTATCCTGGAAGGTTGGTTCCTTTATGAACCTAGCTTTAGAGAATGAGAAATTGAGGAAGAGACAGACAGAACCAGTGTTTTTCCTAAGGTTACGCAGCCAGCATATGAAGGAGTCTGAGCTTGACCCAGTTCTCTCTGTTTCCAGAATCCTTCACTGTAGCAGTTTACATTAGCTTCTAGATAAGGAGCCTAAATTGTCACTCTGGGAAAAACCCGTTTTATTAAGAACCCACTAGATTGGTATTGAATTCCTGTTCATATATATAATTCCAAGAAGATCCATAATAAGGACTCTTCCTCCCTCTCTCCCTCCCTCTTCTCTCTCTCTCTCTCTCTTTCTCTCTTTTCTTCCTTCCTTCTTTCCTTCCTTTCGTTTTTCCTCCTTTCCTCCTTCCTTCCCACCCTTCTTTCCTCGGTCCCTCTGTCCCTCCATGCCTTCCTCCCTCCCTCCATCCCTTCCCCTCTCCTTCTCGCCTTCTCTCCCTTTCTTTCTTTCTTTCTTTCTTTCTTTCTTTCTTTCTTTCTTTCTTTCTCTCTCTCTCTATTTCTTTCTTTCTCTTTCTTTCAAATATAGACTTTCTTTCACAATATAGACTAGGCTAACCTTGAACTAAAGAGATCAGTCTGTCTCTGCCTCCTGAATGTTAGAGGTACATGCCTCCACACTGGGTGAAAAGGAAGTATCATTTTGACTTTACAAAGTAGACATCTGAGACTTAGAAAAGTAAGCATAACAGGGTGACAGAGTATACTTCTGAGATAAAATTCTGACTGACAGTAAAGTTACTTTGCTGTAACCTTTCTGCTCTTGAGCTAGATAGATAGGTATGGAAGTACTAGGGGAGTCAGGGACATTAGGGACATAGAAGTTCCAGGAAAAAGACCAGAGCTCACAGGGAGATGTGTAGGCATTACAGGTAGGGTACTAGTCAACCAGGCTGTTTGCTCATAGGTAAAATGAACAAAGATAGGCAGCCTCCCCACTGTCATGAGACTGGAAATAATCAGAAAAAGCATGAGGAAAGTTTTTTTCTGGTAGGGACAACTGTATTCCCAGGGTAACTCTGTTATTCAGTTTGCTAGCACCCGACATTTCACCCATTTGTCAGTAATTTCTGAGTGAACATGATGAAGCATCAGGTTGTTCAAAGGGTAGAGTTGGAATTAAAGCTAAAACATTGTCCCTGTCATTTGAAACTTGTAGCAGGTGGAAGGACACAGGGATAAGGAGTTCAAATATGTCTTGTCTGTCTGTCTATCTATCTATCTATCTATCTATCTATCTATCTATCTATCTATCTATCTATCTATATCTAGGATAAAGACTCTCATATAGTCCAGGCTGTACTTAATCTCACTACATAGCCAAAGAAGATCTTAAACACTCAATCCTACTTTTATACCTTCCAAGTATTAGGATTTAGGCATGTACTACTATGCTTAGTTTTTGTGATGCTGGGAATCAAACCCAAGGTTTCTTGGCAAGCATACTCTGAGATAAGTACCCTGTTGGCAGAGACTTCTCATTTGTTCCCTGCTATTTACACCCTAAATAATCACTCTGAAACTACACTGTTTTCAATAATATTTGGCCAATAGATTAAGTTTATTTCTTGCTTACTCCTATATCTTATATTAACCTATTTCTATTAACCTTTGCATCACATTGTGACTGTGGCTTACTTGCAAGGTTCCAGTGTGTCTGTCCCTGGCAGGGGCTATGTTACTTCTCCCTGTCTCCATCTGCTCTCTCCCAGCATTCAGTTTAGTTTTCCTGCCTAGCTCTATTCTTCCCTATCACAAGCCAAAGAAGCTTCTTTATTCATTAACTAATAAAAACAACACATATACATAAGGAGTTCCCACATCATCTTTTCTTTTCAGTCTAAGTAAAAAGGGAGATTTTAACTATAACAAAGTAAAATTACATATAACAATAGTTATCAAGCAAGAATTACAGTTACAATATTTATATCTACTCTTTTACCATAACTAAGTAAAACTTCAACTATCTACTCTTCAACTCCACCAAAGACTCCAGAAGGATATAATATTACCTACAAAAACAGGCTACAAAAACAGGAAATGCATGTGAGCAACTTTGAAAATTCTAGAAATGACAGAGACATTTCACTGCCTGGACAGTCACCCAAAGTTTTTCTGTATTGCTGGGGCACCCATCTTCAACCTATAGACAGACTTTTCCATGTAGCAGGAAATTTCAAAAACAGTTTCATCTATATTGGCAGTTTGTCAATATAGTCACTTTTCTGTGTTCTGCAGAATGTCTGACAGACTATTTCAAAAAACAGAAACCCTGAAGGACTGTTTCACATTTAGGCAGTTTCAGCAGTCATTTTTCTGTGGGTCCTACAAGTTCAGTTTATAGAAGATAACATCAAGTAGTCCAGGCAAGAACAGTTTCTTGTCCAAACGGCTAGAAAACTCCATAAGGAATCTCTTCAATATCCATCTTCCTCTTGAAGTAATTGGTGCTGCCAGGAGTAAATGTGTTTCATTGTCATGAAAATTCTTTAAAATTTTTTAAAATATTTTAAATGCCATATTCTGTAGTATGAGGGCTGGCTTGTTGGGGTTTCTGTCCCTCCCAGTACCCCAACAGCCGGCAAGCAACAAAGAAAATCACACACAAGACTCCATAAGGTTATAAACTGATTGGTCCATTAGGTCAGGCTTCTTGTTAACTCTTATAACTTATATTAACCCATTATTCTCATCTATGTTAGCCGCATGGGCTCAGTACCTTTCTCAGTGTGACAGCTTACATGTTGCCTCTTCGGTGGTCTGGACAGGAATGGCTGAGAGAGAGCTTCTGCTTCCAGAATACTCCCAGTCTCTTTGCTCCACCCCTACTTCCTGTCTGGCTTTCCTGCCTATACTGCCTGCCTGGCCAATCAGCATTTTATTAAAATATGATTGACAGAATACAGACAATTCTCCCGCATCATTTCCCTCTTTTTTTTTTTTTAACAAAGGAAAATACCCACAGTCCATTTGTTGGGAATGTGGGCGTAGTATTTCAGGCTACTTCCTGCTGGTTGGGGGCGCTGATGATCTTATAGGGACCTAAAGAAAATTTAGAATTATCATCAAGTCATGACTGGAGTATCCTGTGAGTCTCGATCATCTCAGGCAGCAGTCTTGGATCAGTTCTGGATGTAGACCTCTGTCATCTGGGCCATCTGTTCCTATAAGAGATTTTTCAGGTGGCCTCCCTTGGTCAAAGGTGATTATTCTTAACTCTGAATAAATCCAGAGTCTCTCGTTTTCTGTGGAAACAAAAGCAAAATCTCTTCTCCAAAGTAACATACCTTTTGACTTCAGTTTTGAAGCCAAGGTATTTTCAAAATTCCTATCTTGGGTTAGTTCAGCAGCATTTATAAACAAAAGTCTTTTAGCAGTTGTTGCTCCTTCCTCAGCAATCAAACAATTTAAAGAGAGCATAATAGCATACAGTATGAAGATTCTCTGTGCATTTTCCATCTTTATGTGGCTTTATTTTAACCTCTATTTCTTTTATTTTTACTTTTACTTTTTGAGACAGGATCTTTGTATATCTTTGTCCTGGAATAACACTGTAGACCAGGCTGTCTTTGAACTCACAGAGATCCTCCTGTCTCTGCCTCCCCAGTGCTGGGATTAAAGGTGTATGCTACCACACCTTGAACTCACAGAGCTCTGTCTCTGCCTCCCAGGCATTGGGATTAAAGGCGTGTACTACCACACCTTGAGGTCACAGAGGTCAATCTACCTCTACCCCTTGAAGTCACAGAGGTCAATATGCCTCTGCCTCCCAGGCATTGGGATTAAAGGTGTGTACCACCACACCCAACTACTCTCTTTCTTTCCTTTTAACTTTAAGAACTTTAACTTTTATCCTGCATTTATTTTTAACACACTATAAACCATTTAGAGGTTTTCTTCGTCTTTGAATCTCTCTTTACTGTATATCTCTCTTTTTCTGACCACATGAGTCTTGAAGGAGAGGACTAAAGCTGTGGCTTTTACAGCTGGAATTAGTCCATTTCTTAGCTTTCCAGCCTCAAGGCAGAGGTACCAGCCAGAGTTGTGTTCACTGCCACAACTCTATGGCATTTCAAGGTCCTTGCTAGCAAGCAAGCTGCAGCATTGTGCTCACATACCACACTCAGTCGGACTGCCTGCCTGAAAGAATCAGAGTTTGCCCTGGCAGGACAGCCCAGAAAGCCAGCATTTTAAAACAGCGCAGCTTTTTTCCTGCTACAACTGAAAACTGAAAAGCGTGCATTCAGCTTTTCATCAACACAGTTTAAGTGTTTCATGGCAGGACCTCTTAAAAGAGCTGCAAGGTTTTGCAGCTAAGCTGAGTCAGGAAGCATCTAAGAGCATTTGCTTGCCTCTAGCAAGCAGAGCAGACCTGAGAAATTGCTGCTACCAAGAAAACATGCTTTATTCTTTCCCAAGCTTTCTCAAGCTTTCTGTGGATTCAGTTAGCCACGTCTGGGCGCCATATGTAGTATGAGGGCTGGCTTGTTGGGGTTTCTGTCCCTCCCAGTACCCCAACAGCCGGCAAGCAACAAAGAAAATCACACACAAGACTCCATAAGGTTATAAACTGATTGGTCCATTAGGTCAGGCTTCTTGTTAACTCTTATAACTTATATTAACCCATTATTCTCATCTATGTTAGCCGCATGGGCTCAGTACCTTTCTCAGTGTGACAGCTTACATGTTGCCTCTTCGGTGGTCTGGACAGGAATGGCTGAGAGAGAGCTTCTGCTTCCAGAATACTCCCAGTCTCTTTGCTCCACCCCTACTTCCTGTCTGGCTTTCCTGCCTATACTGCCTGCCTGGCCAATCAGCATTTTATTAAAATATGATTGACAGAATACAGACAATTCTCCCGCATCAATATTCCATCAGTTGTTTGAAAGGTTTGAAGAATAACTATCCATCTGAAATACATCTCTGTACATCTTGAAAACTTAACTACAAGCTTAACTATTATAGATGACTATCTACTAACAGTATTTATTAATTATACATTACATTTTTAAATAAGCTGCACAAACTCAATACCTTATTCAAGAACATAAATATACATATAACAAAATTGACCTTAAATTTGTATCAATAAAACAATATTCATACCAATGCAAATCTCTATAGCAGTTACCAGTCTAAATTATACTCTTATTACTAGTTAGTTGATCACACAAATGAATCTAGCATGACAAATGGGGATTGATTATATGTAAAAGAAACATTATTCCAGGGGGTCAGAGAATCCAGATTTTCCTTAAGGACAGATGCCTCATCAGAAATAAAAACTAGGAGGGGATTCCCAGATAATGCTCTACCAAAGAGACCAACAGTTCCCGAAACCTGAAAGAAAGTAAGACCAGTTGAATGATCTAGAGGGTACTTCAGATGTGGTGGTAAGTAAGTAGGCAATGACCTTGAGTTTCCTGTATAGCATTTTAATGTCCCAGAGTATTTGGAAGTCCATGAAAACATTTTAAGCAAGGATTGGTGGTTTCAGTTCAGACTTTAAAGTTAAGTATCTTCAAGGAAACTAGAAGATGAAAGGAGTTCAGTTTTAGTAATAGACACAAGGGAGAGCAGGATGCAGGATACATGCTAAGCAGCAGGCTATTCTTAGGATATACATGAGAGATTGTTCATTCAGCATCCTTCTTCCTCTCTAGGAACTAGATCTACTGTGTCCTGTGGGTGGACAAGGATAACTGCTCTGTGCATTTGAGAGTGAAGTGGCACCACCTAGAGATGTGTAGGAGACTAGATGACTTCCCATTGTGAATTCCAGGTGGGAACAGAACCAAGCACCACTTCTGAAAGACTGAGACTCTATCTTGTCTGAGTTATAGTGGAGGGAAAGAGCAGTGACGGAGAGGGAAAGAGTAAGAGCAGGGAGCAGGTGAATGGCAGACAGGTTCTTTTAAGATGTTTGGAAAGCATCTAGGTGGAGTCCTATTTCTGGTCATTGATGGATTTGATTCAGAATCCTGTAATTATGAATTTTTAAGGCTTTTATGGACATTTCCTCTTGAGGGGTCCTGAAAATTTATTCTATCATAACCACCCCTCTCCAATCTCTTATGTACTTAACAAATATCTCAATAGTGTTTTCTTTAAAGTCAGCACAGGGGAAGAGAATAGTGAATTATGGGGCCTATGACTATCTTCTTAGTTCACCTCTCAAATTTTCTCCACTCTGGATTATCAAAGAATTCCTCATCACTTTCATCTATTCAAAGTAGCTGCTAGCTAATGGTAGTTTTAGAAAGGAATTCCACCAACCTTGGGGCCCTAAGGAGGCAGGTGAGTGAGAGGGTTTGTTTGGAGGGATATGGCATGATGTCTTAGGAAGAAATCACACTTGATTTTGGCTGTCCTTAAACAATTTCTGTCTCTTTATTCATGGCAAATATTTGTGTCAGTGTTTCTAAGTATTAGGATCAGATTTTGTCCTTTAGATTATTGAGTTCCCACAGTAATAAAGTGATGGTTGTGTATTTACAAAACTCAAGGAGGTTGGGGAAATATTAGTTTACAAATTTTGGAGGGAATGGAAGAACTAGTTTTCTTGGTAGAGTTAGCAGTTGAAGCAAACTTGAAGAACAGAATAAGCTCAAGAATTCCTTTTTTCTTTTTTAAAACACTATTTTTATTCTTTTATTTTATTTTATTCTTTTATTTTATTTAGTATAGATAGATAATCTTCAACCTCTTCAAAAAGCTGTATAAAATGGCCTTTAATCTAACTCAGAGTTCTGTGGTAGTGAGACATAATCGCTCCTAGCAACTCTGATCTATTCCTGAGAGAATGTTGAGCACCAAAGACACTCCACCTGGATCCTTTCTTTTTGGTAGAACTGGCCTTTGGGTAAAGAAATGCCTATACCTCAAGTACTGACAGAGTTACAGAGTATCCATAAATGGATAAAACAGGACTGTCATATCCTGACAAGGCAGGGTAAGATAGTTTTGAAAAGTTTCTTGCCTTTGAAAATGGTATGTCAGTTACATTAGGCCTTAGCCAAAGTTGGTTGCTTCAACGCTGCAAACGTGACTTTGAGTGGTTGCCCAGGTAGCCAGCTGTCTCTGTGGTTTGTTACATGTTCTGGAAGTTGTTTGATTGAGCTTCCTAATTACTCAGGTAACCTTATTTCCCTTCTCAGATCTTCGATGGGGTTGAAGATCATATAAATGTAGCTACTTTCTTCTCATGACTTGGCCAAGTTATTTATTATACAAGACTTAAGCTAGTTAGAATAGGATATTTGTACTTACTGTATATAATTTTGTAGGTTTGTACTTATTGTATATAATTTCATAGTAGGCTTAGAACTCTTTTACTTAAACAAAAGGGGGAGATGCTGAGGGAGCTCCTTCTGCTCCTTCAGCCAATAACGCTGAGATACTAGCCCATTGGGGCGTGGTCTCTCTCTCTTTAAAAAAAGCAGTGGCTGTCCTCCACTCTCTCTCTGGCTTCCAGCTCCGCTTCTGGCTCCTAGACTCCTTTCCTGATCACGCAGAGGGGCTGTTGTCTGGGACAGTAATCTGTAAGTTTTTTCCCCTTTGAATAAATAACCATTCTATTAATCATAATTCTAAACTGGTGTGGGATTGTTTGTGACTTACGCCTTCAATATACCAATACCAGTTCACCTTACTGCCCCTCTTCCTTCTCCTCTCCCCAGCCCCAATCCACTCCTCAGAGAGGGTAAGGCTTCCCATGGGGAGTCAGTAAAGCCTTCTCCCCTGTATCTAGGCTGAGGAAGGTATCCCTCCATATGGAATTAACTCCAAAAAGCTAGTTCATGCACTAGGGACAAATTCTGATCCCAATGTCTATGGTCCCATAAGCTACTGAAACCACACAATTGTCATCCACAGTCAGAAGGTCTAGTTCAGTCCTATGCAGGTTCCCCAGCTTTCAGTCCAGAATTAGTGAGCTCCCACTAGCTCAGGTCAGCTTTTTCTGTGGGTTTCCCCATCATGGTCTTGATCTCTTTGCTCATAGTATCACTCCTCCCTCTCTTTGACTAGACTCCAAGAGGTTGGCCCAGTGCTTAAAATGTGATGCAGAATATTTATCATTCATGTCACAACTCAGCTCTCTCAAATGAAGAAATTTGAAGTTAGGTTTGTAAATCGATCAACCTTTAATGAACATGTCTTTTGAAGAGGACACAGTGAGGTTAAATCATAGAGTGGCGGTATCTTAGCCAAATACACAGAGGCACAATAATAGAAAGTTCAAAGAAGCCCTCTGAAACCATCTGAACACCAATTAATGACTTCCTGGGACACAGCCAAGTCTTTTGTTTAGGCTGGAGGCTAGTTGCTACTACTCCCCTCTTAGGTGTATATTCCACAGTATATCCACATGTTTGTGTTTAGTCTTGAGATAGGATAAACCTGGGAATATTGGAGGTTATCCCCAAGTTTCAAAGCTGTTATCTTATAACATGTGGAACACACAAGTTCACCCAGCAAAAAATTAAGGTCTCCCATAGCTAGATTTAGAAAGAATGGAATGTTCTAGAAATAAAAGAAGTATGATTTTGATAGAAATATGGGTAGAAATCAATAATGTATTGTAAAATACAGGACCACTTGACTGTGGCATAAACTCTAAAAGGTAGAACACACACTTTCAAGATAATGCAAAAAGGCTGTGTGTAAGAAGTTGTCACAATGGTAACAATCATAGCACTGGGGTTTGCTAAATAATTTCTAAATGCATCAAATACTTATGTCTTGTAAAAACTTTGGGATGGGTGCTTCTATGAGCATCACCACTCTCTCATGTGTATAGAAACTTAGTCAAAGTGGTTAAGCAGTTGGCCCAAGGCTGCATAGTCAGAAAGAAGCAAGCACATTACAATCAATAATATCAATCTTCTTTGTCATTTGACAATACAGAATCATCAAGAAACACACCAATAATTATGTCTGTGATGGTGCTGCTATAAAAGTTTAAAACCAGGAAACCTCACTCCAAATGTGGGCAATAGTATTCTATGGGCTAGGGATCTCAGGAGAGTAAAAAGGAGAAAGAAAAATTGAGCACCCACACTCACTGTTCTCTGTTTTCTGGTTGCAGACCCAGTGTGACCAGCTTCACTCTCCTGCTGTCATGTAATTCCCATCAAAACAAGTTCTTCTGCTTTAAGATGCATCTTGCCAGATACTTGAAAAGAAAGAAAAATAATTCATACAACTACTCTCCTCCCTATGATAGTTAAAGTTTAGCACACATTGAATTCTGAGTTCCATTTGTTCTCCACCTCTGTACAATTTTATTGTACTATCATTAGCTCTTGTCCCTCATCCTGTGAGTTAGGGGCTAAAGTGACTTTCAGCTGAGATTGGAAGACAGCAAGTGGTGTAGGATGTGTTGCTTTCATTGGTTGAATAAAAAAACTGCCTTGATCTTTTGATAGGGCAGAACTAAGGTAGGCAGGAAAGACAGAACTGGATTCTGGGAAGAAGAGCAGAGTCAGGCAGACACCATGAAGCTCTGGCCTGAGACAGACATAGATTAGAATCTTTCCTGGTAAGCCATGACCTCGTGGTGCTACACAGATTATTAGAAATGGGTTAGATCAAGATGTGAGAGTTAGCCAATAAGAGGCTAGTGCTAATGGACCAGGCAGTGTTTTAATTAATACAATTTCTGTGTGATTATTTTGGGAGTAAGCTAGCTGGGTAGAATGGAACAAAAGGGTCTCCACTCTCTTTACTACAGAGTGGTACCCAACATGGTCTATTAACTGCACATAAAACCTAAGAGGGCTTAAAAAGAAATTCTAGAACAAAAAAAATAGAGTTTAACACAGTTTTTTGCTGTTTTCTAGAGGAGTATCACAGCTCCTTTGAGAGATTTTCCTGATTCAGCTGCAAAAAAAAGCCATGCCACTGGATTGAGTTCCCAAGGTCCAAATGAAGAGCAGAAGGAGGGAGAACATGAGCAAGGAAGTCAGGACCTCGAGGGTCGCATCCACCCACAGTGACGGTGGGACTGATCTAATGGGATCTCACCAGGGCCAGCTGGACTGGGAATGAAGGAGCAAGTCATCAAACCAGACTCTCTGAATGTGGCTGACAATGAGGACTGACTGAGAAGCCAAGGACAATGGCACTGGGTTTTGATCCTACTGCATGTACTGGCTTTGTGGGAACCTAGTCTGTTTGGATGCTCACCTTCCTAGACCTGGATGGAGTGGGGAGGACCTTGGACTTCCCACAGGGCAGGGAACTCTGACTGCTCTTAGGACTGGAGAGAGAGGTGGAGGGGGAGTGGGAGGAAAATGGGAGGAGGAAATTTTTAATAAATAAATAAACAAACAAACAAACAAGCAAACAAATAAACAAATAAAGCCATGCCATTTTATAACATGGCTTCCTGGGCTTTGCCACCAGTGCAAACTCTGGCTAGAAAGCATTTCAACGACATTTGTGGGACCTGGGTGTTTCTGTGCTCACTAAGGTTGGGAGGAAACTGGCTGAGACCATGCTTGTGACTCAGTGTTCCCTGCCTGGGCAGGCGGCAGGATCATGTTTATTAGGCACAAACAGGAGAGTGTGGAGGATTTCTGCTGACATACAGAGAGATGTTTCCAGGCTGCACAGTGCTCTGTGTGGCAGATTTGGCTATAATTCAGATAAAAAGACTTTATGTGCTGCATGCTCATTCTCAGAGTTAAAGTGCTGAGTGTGACT
Source organism: Myodes glareolus (assembly GCF_982192425.1). NCBI lineage: Eukaryota > Metazoa > Chordata > Mammalia > Rodentia > Cricetidae > Myodes > Myodes glareolus. The sequence goes on along the minus strand of NC_142047.1, from coordinate 2,131,323 downwards.
CCTACCTGGTGGCCCCAGAGCTAGAAGAAATGGTATGTCCACCATTTTGAAATTGGAGAAAGGTTGAGCCAACACCCAGAGTAGCTGCAATCAAGCTGCTTAGCATTTTAAAAGCTTTTCTAGACAGTCGATAATTAAAGACAATGCAATAGGACAGATTCAGACATAAGGACCTCTAAATGGATCATAGTGGGAGATAGACATATGTAGGCTTGGGAGAGAGAAGAAAAAGAGTATCAAAAGTCAGAAAATAAAGTTAATGCTTTTTGAAAAAAAGGTAAAGTCTTTAAAGAGACAGAGTACAGATAGTCATCGATTTAAAAAAAGAAAAATAAGCCACATAAAAATGGAAAATTCAAAGGTAGTCTGAATATGTGTATTATTGTGTTTTCTTTAATTTTTTGACTGTAAAGGAACTAAGTACAGAAAGACATCTCACTGTGTGGTCTGCTAAGCTAGTCCAGCATGTATATCATAAAGGTATCTTGACTTCAGAATTTGTGTATAAGGATATGATAATTTGGAAAAGAGGTTCTTCTTTTGTTTTCACAGGAGATGAGACCCTGTGGATTACTTCTAGAACAATGTGGTATGATAGACCATGCCCTCCTGAAAGGTTGCTGTAAACACCCTCAAAAAATTACCTCACCCAAATGCTGACTTAGATGAACCTAACACAAAAGATATACCATAAAAGACCTGATTAACAGTGCCCCCAAAGAGCATGAAGCAGTTTGGAGAGAAAGAACTGTGCCCATATTCCCAAATATGGTTTATAAATGTTCTTTTACATTTAAAGGGAGATATGATATAGATATAAATAATTTGCATTGGTATAGATTTGGCTTTACTGATATAAATTTAAGATAAATCTTGCTATATGTATATTTCTGCTCTTGACTAAGGTATTGTGATTGTGTAGTTCATTTAAAAATGTAATGTATAATTCGGATATATAGGTTGTTAATGGATAATCATCTATAATAGTCAAGTTTGTAGTCATGTTAGTTAGATTTTCTAGATGTGCATAGATATATTTCACACAGGCATTCTTCATATCTTTCAAAGACTATAGAATATGGCTTTTAAGATGTTTTAATAACTTAGGGTCTTCCATGACAATGAGAAAATTCTGCTCCTGGCAGAACAAGCTACTTAGAGAGAAAGATGGGCATTGAAGAGGCTCCTTATGGAGTTTGATAGCCATTTGGGCAAGAAACTGTTCTTGCCTGGACTGTTGCATAAACTGGACAGAAAGAACCCACACAGAGAGAGGACTGCTGAACTTGCTTAAAGGTGAGATGATCCTTCAGGGTTCCTGTTTCACGAAAGAGTCTGCAAGACATTCTGCAGGAAACAGAAGAAAGTGATTGAACTGTCTTTAAAATTTCTTACTTCATGGAAATGTTTGCTGGATACTATGGGCCTGAAGGCCGAAGATGGATGCCCTAGTGGTACAGAAAAACTTTTGTGTGACTGTCCAGGCAGCGAGATGTCTCTGTCAGTTCTAGAGTTTTGGATGTTGCTTACTCCTTGTTTACGTAGGTAATATTATATCCTTCTGGAGTCTTTGATGGAGTTGAAGAATAGATAGTTATAGTTGTCCTTTGTTATGATAAAAGATAAAATATTTCTAAATATTGTAACTTTAATTCTTGCTTGATAACTGTTATATGTAATTTTACTATGTTAAAGGAAAGCTTTTCTTTTTTGTTTAAACAGAAAAAGGGGAAATGGTGTAGAATGTGTTGCTTTCATTGGTTGAATAAAAGGATTGCCTTGGCCTTTTGATAGGGCAGAACTTAGGTAGGCAGGAAAGACAGAACTGGATGCTGGGAAGAAGAGCAGAGTCAGGCAGACACCATGAAGCTCTGGCCTGAGACAGACATAGGTTAGAATCTTTCCTGGTAAGCCACAACCTTAGAATGGGTTAGATCAAGATGTGAGAGCTAGCCAATAAGAGGCTAGAGCTAATGGACCAGGCAATGTTTTAATTAATACAATTTCTGTGTGATTATTTTGGTAGTAAGCTAGCCAGACAGGATGGAACAAAAAAGCTCCCACACTCTTTACTACAGGCAAGTGACATGTTCCAAGAACTGAGGCTCAGAAGTAAATCTAACAAACCTGATTTCAACATTTTCCTCCAAAGAAAAAGACATGAGAAGTTGTGAAGGTAGTGGTAATATTTGTGAAGATAAGAGGAGTCACATGAGAAACAATTAGCAGTAAAACCTATTATCTTGGTATCTAGATGCAGAGGGGGAGGCTGAGTCTCTGTTGATTTTCAGTCAGCTTCTTCTGTCTGTTTCAGAGAAGGAACAAAGATGCAGGTTCATGACAACCTACCTGTCAGGGAATTTGGAAACAAAGACTGAAACAGCTTTGGATTCTGAAAGCTGCCTATGGTGTGTGCAGACAAATTATTTTTACTTCAACAACTCTGCTTTCTCATCTAGAAAAAAGAGATAGGATATGCTTTACATGTATGTCACACCTGTGTCTTTCAAATAAAAGACTGGATTATGGAGAACAGCATGTCTCAGTGCTATGGGAAGAGCCTGAGTGAGGATGAATGGCAGCTGAAATACATTTATTCACTCACTCATTTGGTGATGGGATTACAGAGTGTTTGGATACTTGGATACTCATTTGCTAAACTTCTGCAAACCATGAACCCCATTCCAGTGTGTGCTGGAGTTAGCTGTTGTGAGAACACCTCTAAAGATACCTCCATGTGCATATCCCAGAAATATTCCCCTTACTTTTAAAACTGAAACTAAATGAAACACAAACAATAACAGCAAAAATGGTACCCAGGGAAAATTTTAATCTGTTTAGTTCTGTTTTCCCCACTTTTGTTTCAGTTAATTTTAAAAATTATTTTTAACCACCTGGCCATGTGATAGACACTGTGGAAGACTCAGATGAGTAGACAGTCATATTGTCCTTAAGTGATTTCTAACACAATTGAGGGCATGGGGTGAATACTCCTTAAGGTCTATTTACACAGATAATGGGAAAAGGTGAGTTGTCAGAAGACTGAGGGTGGAAAGAATAAATGCTAGAGGAAACCAGAGAAGGGAGAGAAGCTGGTATGGACTGAGTGGCTGGTAGAACTTCAAGGAATTCTTAAGAGAAGAGTAAGATTGGAGCGGGCAGAGAAAAGAAGAGAACATCATGGGTAGGTGACACCATGTGGAGAGACTGTGGCTTCTGTACTTCCAAGGTATCTATGGGATAGAAAGGGGAAAGATCACACCATTTTCTTCAGACTTAAAGTAAATTAAAAATATGGACACTCCAGTTAATGAGGAGTCTGGGATTGCAGCTCCACTGTAGGATTTGATCAAATAGAATCCCTGAGAGGCTAGCATTTGGAAACTGGAATCACACAGACTGAGGTGAACTTTTTATAGTCTGTACAAATCCCTTAAGGACTCTTTGGTGTTTGCACCTGTGCTACCTCTCAAAGTTTATGAGCTAAATAAAGCTTTGCTCTGCAGAGAGACTTTATTGGAAGGTGATAGAACCTTTAAGATTGAAGAATAGTGTGTGTGTGTGTGTGTGTGTGTGTGTGTGTGTGTTCCACTGAGGGTAAACTCTTGAAGGAGACTGCAAGATCCTAATCTCTGCCACTTTATATTTTGCAATACAACCACAAGATGAGCAAATCCTTCCATCTCATATTTCTGCTAGGATTAGTGAGATCACTAGATCAACTTGAGCCTTCAAAACTATGAACCAAAGCAAAGGTTTCCTCTTTATAAGTTGATCATCCCAAGTGTTTTATTATGGTATAAGAAGACTGATTAATGATTTTCAAGGCCTCTTTCTTTCTACTAGCCATAAACTAGAACTGATAATAGTTCCCACACATGTGTTCAAAACGGGGCTTGGTCAGCAAGATGTCTCCTTTAGATCAAGGCACATTTTAAGCACTTAAAGACCACATCTATTGTTATGGTTACTTTTCTCATTCTTCTACACATTGGTGACATGGGGTCACTAATCCTCATTAATCTTTAAGTTAGTATATTTTTCTTCTCAGTAAAAGTCATTTATCTTACTATGACTAAATTGGCAATTGGACTCTCCTTTTCTGGTGGTTACATACACTTTTCTGGCCAGAGATGTTAACCAGAAACAGCACAGACTTAGCTGTCTGTGACTTAGCATAGGAGGAAAAATATGGGTGTGTGTGTTAGCACTGTCCTGAAACGTGGACAGATCTCCTGCCCGCTCATGCCCCAGTGCCCTTCTCTGTCAGTGAGTCGCTATTGTTACAATCAATAATGTCCATCTAGTCCTGCAGCCGGAATGTGGCTCTAAGTTCCAGCTCTGTGTGCAGCACTCTGAGTCATTGTAGCTTCCCTGTGCAGGAAGCATACTATTTTTCAAATGAATGCTTGTATTTGTTATTCACTTTTCCCCATTCATGAATCTTTCTCTGCTTTTCTACCACATGCATCTTAGCATATCCCTGTGAGAGCCTCATGACAGTCATTTATTTGCCTTCTCCTTAGAGAAGTGTGTGGTGGAAGATACTAGAGCCATTGAATCTCTTGGTTTATACTTCCCACCCATGAGCTGATTTTATCTTGGGAATCTTTACATAAATATGTAGCTTTGTAATTAAAAATTGTTGTGTTTTTCAAAGGAAACTATGTATTTCTGCTCCCATAGCATCCTCTGCAACCAATTCCTCTAAAACCTTTGTAGTGCAGTTGCAAAAATTTCAGGTTGTTTGCAGTACAAATATAAATTTAACTGAGACTTAAAAACTATCAGATTGTATTTTCCAGTTATTATCACAAAAGAAAAATTATGGCAAATAAACTGTCACTTCACAGCTGCAAAGATGGCTGCTACAGACAAGGGGTTGGTTAAGAAAGATTGGTGAGGCAGCAGAGAAAATGTAAACTTTGTAACCTGTTCATGAGAATGTAGATTAGAACATTTAGAGTACCATGAATTAACCTATAGGGATGTTACACAAAGAGAAATAAATTAGACACCAAAAGGAGAATATTGTGAAGAGGGACGCTAAAATGAAATCCCTCATTAGCACATTGAATATAATAAAGGCTTATTTATTTAGGGATAGACTCACAGATCACAGTCCTCTGCCCAAAATGGGAATCCAGCAGCAGGAAGAGAGAGGGAGGGTGTGCTTTACAATGGCATTTATAGTATAAGAAGCCATGTAGAGGTGGGCAGGTAACTTAAAGGACACTGGCTGAATTTTCTACATCACCCCCCTCTTCATTTAAATTAGAGAATTCTAAGCCTAATACAAAATTATATACAATAATAACAAATATCAAGTATAAAAATTAGAATTACAACCAGCAAAAATATTTTCAAGCAAGAAGCACATGTTAAATGTTCCAATAATTATTCTATCCTAAGGAGTCTAAGTCTCTTGTACTATAAATAACTTGTCCAAGTCATGAGAGGAAAGTAACTATGACTATCTAGTCTTCAATCACATTGAAGATCCGAGAAGGGAAATAATAATACTTTACTAAGCAGGAAGTGCAATCAAACAACTTCCAAAATGTGCAACAAATGACAGAGACAATTGGCTGCCTGGGCAATCACCCAAAATCTCATTTTCAATGCTGAAGCAACTAACTTTGGCTAAAGCCTAGAGTAACTGACAGACCATTTTCAGAGACAGGAAAATTTTCAAAACCATCTTACCCTGTCTTGTCAGAATTTGACAGTCTTTTTTCTTTCTTTCTTTCTTTTCTTTTTTTGTGTATCCTGCTTGTCCTGTTTGGATACTGTACATTTGGTCAGTGATTGAGGCATGGACAGTTCCTTGACCAAAGGTCAGTTTGCCAAGAAGAAAACAAGCTCAAAGTGGAGCAACTTTGGTGTTCAATATTCTCTCAGCCATAGTACTACCAAGAGCAATCGTGTCTCATATCAACAGAACCCTAAGTCATTTAAATGTCATACTCTACAGCTCTTTGAAGTGGTTGAATATTACCTATCTATGCAGAATACAATCTCTATGTATCTAAAAAACCTGATTAGTCTAACTATAAATATGACAAACATGGATGACTATTAACCTATAATTTTAATACCTATATAACTTAAAGACTAAGACTTCATATTATAACATTAAACAATCTTTAAACAACTGTGCAACAAATGAGGACAATGACTTCAAAATGTAAACAATATATAAATAAATATATTGATTAGAGATAGAAAGGTATATTGCAACATGATAAATATATTCTAAAATTATACCAATATACAAAAGGTAGAAGCAGACATGCATATAATATGACAAAATAACTTTGCCTAGGTATACAAATATTGGAAACAAAATAAGGAACATATTCAATAAAATTTAAGTTAGTTTCAATATACAAGAAAGGGGATGGAGAGGGAGGAGGAGAGGGAGTGGGGGGAGTGGGAGGGTGTTGGGAGGAGGGGCTGAAATGAAAACTTTTATAATTTAATAAAAAAAAAGAAAAAAAAAGAATCCATACCAATGTAAATTGTCTATAAATAATAGCTCACAAGTATTCACTCTATTCCTCACTATTATTATTGGTGTAAGTAAGCTCACACTAGTCTACTATCCCATGCAATTTCCCTTTTTTTTCCAAAGAGATTCCTGAATCTACATAATTTCCTCCCCAAACTCCAACCCTATACTAAGTATAATAAACCCCTAAGCCGAGAACAAACTTTGTTGGGAGAGGGGATGTCGTCTCCTAGAGTTACTTCCAGCTGTCAAGGGGGCAATGGGATTCTGTGAAAGTAAAATGATGGTTAAGTTTCAAGATTACTGTCTGGTAGTCTGGTACTGTCAAGTAGTCTCTGAGAATTTGGTAGGGTATTTCTATGGTTCCTATTTGGAGTTTTGGCCAGAATACTGTAAAAAGGTGTACCATTTCAGCTAACCAAGTTGGAACCATCTTGAGTAGCTGGTACCCAAAACAGATCTTGTAGTAACTATCAGCATCATGACATCATATCAACCAGATGGAGTCATTATTGTGGGGCCCCATCTTCTTCCTGGAAATGTCAAAGATTACAGCTGGAAAATTCATTGTTCATTGTGGAAAATTTAAACATTTCTTATACAGACATATATTCAATGAAAGGTATGATAAAGACAAAAATATGTATGAAGAAAAACAAATTTTATTCTAAATTCTTTCTTCTTTCTGTGTATTTTTGTATTTTTCTTTAAATTTTGTTGACTGTGAAGGAGCTAAATACAGAGAGACATTTTATTGTATGGGCTGCTAAGCTAAACCAGCATGAATATTATGAAGGTATTATGACCTCCAAATTTGGGTCTAATGATATATTGCTTTGGAAAAGTACTTCTTCTTTTGTCTCCACAGAGGATGTGAACCTATAGAATGCTGCCACACTGCTGTGGTTTGATGGAATAAGACCCATTGAAAGGTCAACTTGAACACCCTGCAAAACTTACTTCACCTAACTGCTCACTGAGATGAACCTAGCTAACAACATCCCCAATCAGTAGGAAACAGTATGGACAAAAAAATGCCCATATTCTCAAATATTGTCTATACATGTTTGTTTACATTTAAAGGGGGTGTGAGATAGATATGAATAATTTGCGTTGGTATGCATCTTGGTTTATTGCTACAAATTTAAACTCAATTTTGTTATCTGTATGAATATTTCTGATCTTGATTAAGGTACTGTGCTTGTGTACCTCATTTAAAAATGATACGAATAATTAAGAAATACAAGTTAATAGATAATCATCTGTAATAGTCAAGTTTGTAGTCACATTAGGTTGGTTTTCTAGATGTTTAGAGATATATTTCAGTTAGAAAAGTAGTTTTTAAATCGTTTAGAGACCTTCAGAATATGGAATTTAATGTGTTTTAAGAATTTAGGACTTTCTTGACAATGAAACACATCTGTTTCTGGCAGTACCAATTGCTTCAAGAGGAAAATGGGTTTTAAAGAGGCTCCTTATGGAATTGGTTAGCCATTTGGGCAAGAAACTGCTCTTGCCTGGACTGCTTCATGAACTGGACATGCAGAACCTACAGAGAAATGACTGCTGAACTTGCCTAAAGGTGAGATGATACTTTGGAGTTCCTGCTTTATAAAAGACTCTACTAGACATTCTGCAGGATGCAAAAGAAAGTGACTGGCAAACTGCCATTAAAGGTGGAACTATTTTTGAAACTTCATGCTTTATAAAAAAATCTGTTGGATACTATTGACCTGTAAGCTCAAGATGGATGCTTCAATGATACAGAAGAACTTTGGGTAACATCTTGCTGTCTAGGCAGTGAGATGTCTCTGTCAATTCTAGAGTTCTGGAAGTTGCTTACAATGTACTTCCTGTTTACTTAGGTAATATTATATCTGTCTGGAGTCTTTGATGGAGTTGAAGAATTTATAGTTATCATTATAGTTTTCCTTAGTTATGATAAAAGATAAAGTAGATATAAATATTGTAACTAATTTTTTGATACCTATCTTTTATATGTAATTTTACTGTGTTAAAGTTAAAGCCTTTCTTTTTGTTTTAACAGAAAAGGGGAAATGGTGTGGGAGGTCCTTCTGTCTATGTGTTGCTTTTCCTAGTTAATGAATACAGAACTGCTTTGAGCCTATGGTAAGGAAGAACAGAACTAGGTGGGAAAAGGTTGGCTGTATGCTGGGAGGAAGAAAAGTTGGAGTTGGAAAAAAGTCATGGAGCTGCCTCCAGATACAGAAATGCTGAAACTTTGCTGGTAGGCCATGACCTCATGGTGATACACAAATTTCTTGAAATGGGTTAAATTAAGATGTAAACATAATCCAATAAGAAGCTAGAGCTAATGGGTCAAGCAGTGATTTAATTAATATAGTTTCTGTGTGATTACTTTGGTTCTAAGCTAGCTGGGCAACCAGGAACCAACAAGCGACCTTCCTCCAACACCCCTGTACCAGCTGTTCTAAAGCTTGAAGTTTGTCTTCTGTTAATGTCATTGTTTAACTTGTACTGGTTTCTCAGTTAACCATTTTAAAGGTAGGACTGTTGCTACTTCTAAAGGTTTGCGAGTTGCTTTGTGTTCTCGTATAGCCTGAATGGCTGGGTTTTGTATATATTACCTTATAATATCATTCTCAGAAACATGAGTTTCTAGGAATAAAAATATTAATTTGAATATTCCATTGCTGCAGTAGGTCATGACCCCATAAATTCACTGCATTGTTAGCCACATAAGGCCTCAGCCTTCCTCTCTGTCCTTCTACCCTATTTCACTTGAGATAAGGTTCCAATTCCTAGGAATTGATTTTATGCCTCTTAAAGAGGCCAATTTGGGTGGCAAAATTATTGAGTAATTATACTCACATCTGCACCCATGTCTATCAAACCCACAATTACAATGCCATTTATATGCATTCTTAGCTTTTGTCTTTGATCATTTACAGAATTCTACAAGAATATGTATTTCCTATTTTCTATTGGAATTTTTGATTCATCCTCCATGTTCATTCCATCATCCAGAACAGCATAGTTTTTTATGGGAGGCTCTGGATTTTTTGATTTTTCTGGTGAGACATGTCCTTCAGAGTGACTGGGAATGACTGGACCATGTTTATCTTGAGGACTTGTAAAGCACCCCCAAAGGAGTTTCCCATTAATATTGGTTTTTCTTGTCTGTCTTTTGTTGATCTGCATTTATTGGTCCAAGATTGGCCTTTTATTTTTGCAATTTCCAGAGGAGACATTATTTCTAGGAATTCCTTGTCTACAATCCCTTCTCAGATGTCCTATTCTACCACCATTAAACACTTGACATTTTGATGTCTCCTCATAACTTTGGAAATTGCTTCTCCTACTCATGCTTCAGTATTATAGTCAAATGTCTAAATTTTTGTTGTATGCAGGATCCATTCATCCATTGATACTGATATAACTTTTAAAGGTCCAAGTATCTTTTTGCATTTTAAGTTGGCATTTTCAAAAGCCAGAGATTCAATAAATACTCATCTATCAACTGGTCTGTTACTCTTATTTGTCCAATCTTCGTTAATCTCTATACAAAGACATTAAAGGGTTCTCTCTGGCACTGTTTAACTCTTTTCTGTGATTCAATTAGCTTTTCTAGTTCTTGAATCTTGTCCCTAGCATTTAAAGCTTCTTTGTGGCATAGGAACAGGATTTGTTCATCATAAAGAACTTGATGCTGTGGGTCAAAATAAGTGCCCTTGCCAATAATTTGATCTTGGGAAACCTCAAATACGTTTGCTTTTCCCTGTTGTTCTAAAATTTTTCCTCTTCTCACATTTCCACAATAGTTGGGGCCTATCATCCATGACTGATGAAACTAATTGAAGCCAGGTATGTGGCGTGGCCTTATTGCTAGAAGCCCATGTCTTGACCATCTCCCTAAAAATGCTGAATGCAAGCCTGCTTAATTTCTTTTAGATCATTCCTTCCCTATAGGTATCCATCTTCCTTCTTTGGATCTTTTTGGGCATTTAGAACTTGATTCTTTGCCAGAGAAGATTACCAGGTAGGAAGCTAAAACCGTGGGTAAGTCATCTTTGATTTTATACTGGTGATTTTATATCCTGCCCTTGTACCTTCTGTCCCTGCTAATCAGCACTAATAATTTCTTCAATCATTTCAAAACTTTTTATTACTGTCTTTTGTAAAGCCTGAATCCCTTTTCCTGTATTTATATCTAGTGGTTTCATTGAGGCACCAAACCTCTGGTCCTCATCCTGCACATGTGATTTCAGGGTCTGAAGTTTTTCCTTTAAAGATAACATCTCATTCTTAGGCATTATTTGGATAGAATGCAGATTGCCTTCTTGGAGAGATACTCTATCTGCTAACCTATCATAACTTTTTTTTAACAGATTTTGATTGTCAAATTCAACAATATGAGTTCTTTTAGATAATTTCTCAGTATCCTTTGACATGGATTAAATTTTGTCTGTCAAATTAATGTTATCATTTTCAATGGTATTAATATTTCAGCTAACTTTTGATTTTCAGTGGTATTTAATCCTATCAGTTAGCTGTTCATTATTAGTCTGCAAAGACTGTATCATTTCTAAAAGCATCTTATTCTTGGCTCTGTTATTAAACCATTTTCTTAAGGATATATCATGAAGAAAAAAACTGAGTCCTAATATTCAATAAATGGATGTATCACAGTAACCATATATGCCTTGTAGAATACAATCCACAGTATCAGCAAAAAGGTTATAAAAATTTTACATTCTAATGTGCTCTGTTATTATATAGCTTTCAAGTTTCTGGAAACCTGTGTTAAGAGATTCAGTAAATTGTTTCAGTTGTAATAATCTTTATCGTCCAGTAGGTGTAACAATTTCAGAGTTGCCACCGGCATCACAACTGTTGGCAGCACAAACAGTCCTGCACAGCTTCAACTTCTACCTTGGTGCTAATCAAATCAACTCCCTACATGGTGCAAGGAACGCAGAACTCACAAACAAGGAACACAAACCGGAAGCTGTACAAGTTGCCACGTGGTAGGGAATGTGTCAGTGGGGGGGGGATGTGCATGAACTTGGAAAATTTCCAAGTGGCTGCTCAATTAGCTCCACTGTAGTGGGGGTTTTAAGCCAGGTGGACAGGGTTGGCAGACTTTCTGAGCCGTGAACCGTTAGGACATTTTGGACCAGTCCATCTGGTAAGTGTGAACTGGATGCCAGAAGAAAAGGGATGCTATAAAGAAATCCCATACTAGCACAGAATTGAATATAATAAAGGGTTATTTATTTAGGGGTAGACTCACCAATCATAGTCCTCTCCTCAAAACGAGAATCCAGCAACTGGAAGAGAGGGAGCACATGCTTTACAATGACATTTATAATATAAGGGGCCACGCCCAAGTGGGCAGGTAACTTAAGGACTGAAAGACTTTTCTACAGCAATATTTTATGATTTTACCTGTGCATGGAATCTTAGAAGAGGTTTAATAAAAAGAAATAGAATGGAGTGGTTATTACCAGAAGAGTAAGAAACTGGCAGAAATGAGTCTTGGTACAAATCTGTATAATGTGGGAGAATTGTCTGTATTCTGTCAATCATGTGTCAAATAAATGCTGATTGGCCAGGAAGGAGGTTTAGGTGGGAAAACCAGACGGAAAGTGGAAATGATGCAATGAAAACAGGAGAATTCTGGGAAGGAGAAAGTTGATTCCACCCACTCCTGCCCAGATCACCAAAGCAGCAGGATGTGATCTGCACCACTGAAAAAGGTACTGAGCCACATGGCTAACATAGATCAGAATAATGGGTTAATATAAGCTACAAGAGTGGACAGGAAGCCTGAGCAAATGGGCAAATCAGCTTTATAACTTATAGAAATATCTGTGTGATTTTCTTTGGGGCTTGCCAGCTGTGGGGTACTGGGCAGGACAGAAACCCCAACAAGCAACCCCTTCAATGTTATACCTGTAATCATATAGTATGACAAATCTAGAAACTTAATATAGAATATGATGTCATTGATAATACTCTAATATAAACTGAAATTTTACAGAATATATTTAGTTATTATTACTCACCAAAAATGTAACTATTGAAGGTGATATATATTAATTTATTTAAAGTAATAATTTACTGGATGTATTTACTTAAGACACATTTATCACAATAGCAAGAAAAAGAAAAGACACCAAAGAAAGAGAGTAAAATACAAAGAAGTAATGTCTTACTTAAATCTTTCTTATCCATCCTTGGCTCTTCCTAATTAGTGTTATACAACTGGCCAGATGGGATTTTGGTCCCAACTTGTGCCTTGAACCCTTCCTTCTCACACACTGCTTAATTTATTACCACAGTCTTGAATATTGTGGTATTTTGAACTTAACTGGCCACCATAAGCAGGGGAGTGGAACTATTAGGAGGTGTGGCTTTGTTGGAGGAAGTGTGTAACTATGAGGAAGGGCTCTGAAGTTTCCTATGTTCTGGATAATGCACAATGTCTCAGATAAATTTCTTGTGCCCTGTAAGACATAAGACTCCCAGCTCCAGCTCCAGCACCATGTCTACCTGTGCTCCTACCTGTCCCACCATGAAGGTAATGGACTGAATGTTTGCCATCATCATGGTTTCTTTCCACAGAAATAGAAAACCTTAAGCAAAAATTTTGACATCATTTACAACTTTTCCATTCTTAGTGTTATTGACACTACCCAATATTTCCCTATGCTTACCTCCCTTTATTCACCATAGCTTCTGGTAGCTGTCATAATTTCAACTTCTGTGAGGTTACTTTAAGAATACAGGTGTTTGATATTGTGTGGAATGTGTTCTTCTATGCCTAACTTATTTCATTCAATACATTAATTTCCAAGTTTTTCTGTGTTGTTTCAAACCACATAATCTCTTCTTTTTATAACAAAATAATATTCTATTATAATATATGTGTATATATACATATATATATATGGAGAGAGAGAGAGAGAGAGAGAGAGAGAGAGAGAGAGTTGGAGTTAAAGCAAACTCACAGCTAGCCAAAGATTGACTATAAATGACTGTGAGTGACCAGTCTTAAATGGAGCAAATATATCATGTCTTCTGAGGCTCGGAGAATACCATGGAAGAGAGACAGGAGGAGTGTAAGAGAAAGAGTATGGGAGGAGCACTATGAAATTTTATTTTCTTCTGACATAGCAACTGCAGTTATCTCATAGCAGCTGTGACCAATTACACAGACTTGCACATGCCTTAAAAAATTTATTCACCTTTTAAAGGTTTTGTGGTTGTTTCTAGTTTGGAGGAGTTGTGAAGTTAAGTTGCCATATTCATTTGTATGCAGGGCACGATGTGGAGTTGGAACACAATTGGTTAAATACCTAGAAGTGTGATGGCTAAATTTAGGGTAAGAACTGTCTTCCTACAGTGGTTGAGTACTTTGTTTGCATTTCTAGCAGTATGCAGTGCAGTTCCTGTGACTCTACATTTTTGCAGAGTTTGACGTTGTTAGCATATTGGACTCCAGTCATTATGATAGGTATGTTGTGTCATCTCCTTTCAGCTTGTGATTCCCCAGTGGCTTCATGTATACCATGCAAGCATCTTTTCACATGTTTGGTTTTTTTTTTCAATTGTCTCTTTGTTTAGACATCTATCCAGAATTTTTTTCAATTTTTAAAACTGATTGTTTGTTTTTAAGTGCTATATCAGACATGTATTTTGTAAATATATTCTCTCCCAGTCTGTGGCTTGTCATCACAATTTTTTAACAATACTTTCTATGAACAAAAGCATCAACTCTCATGAAGGATAGCTTGCCAGTTTTTCATTTAATGGATCTTGCTATGGGTACTGAACTGAAAAATGCAGAAAGTCACCAAACCAATTTTCTCCTGTGTTACCTTGTTGTTATAAGGGAGAGGCCACTTGTTTGTCCTGGCAACTTGGCTAGCTTACACCCAAAATAATTACAGAGAAACTGTATTAATTTAAACACTGCTTGGCTATTAGCGCTAACATCTTATGGGCTAACTCTTACATATTAGTTTAACCCTATCTCCATTAATCTGTGTATCGCCATGTGGCTGTGGCTTACTGGCAAGGTTCTAACTGGTGTTCATCTGAGGCAGAGGATCCATGGCTTCTCTTGACTCTACCCTTCTTCCTCCCAGCATTCAGTTCTGTTTCTTCCACCTACCTGGGATCTGCCCTATCAAAAGGCCAAGGCAGTTTCTTTATTCATTAACCAATGAAAGCAACACATAAACAGAATGACCTCCTACACCACCTTGCAGAATTCTGATGCCTTTGTGTTTAAGCTAGGGGTCAGATTTGATCTATTTTTGTGAATGGATAAGATCTAATTTAAGCTCATTATCCCTTTTGTTTTGTTTCATTTTATTTTTGAGATTATAAAGTAAGTACATCATTCCCCTTACCTTTCTTCCCTCCCAAACACTATTGTATAACCCCCATTGCGCTCTTTCAAATTCATGGCCTCTTTTTTCCTTAATTGTTGTTTATGTTTGAATATGTATGTATGTATATATATATATATATAATGTATTTGTATATATTCTTAAAAATAACCTATTCAGTCTGTTTGGTGTTATTTTTACATATGTTTTTATGTGTGTTCTTCCTTAGAAAAGACTATTTACCCCACTCCTAGTATCTGTATTTGCCTATTGTTCTTTGTATAAGGTTGAAGCATCATGTGCTCTCCTCATCTACTTTGGCATGTCTATTTTTGTTGTCCTTGTTCAGCTCATGTTTATGTTGGTGAGACTTTATAGTTGTAGCTTTTGATATTCCTAAGACAGAACAGTCACAGAACAAGTTCTCTGTTCCTCTAGCTTTAATTTTCTTTGCACACTGTCTTCCACAGTGATTCCCAAAGACTTGGTTATAAGAGGAAAGAACCTAAATGACCGCTTTATAAAACCAGCATAATCCCTATACGCATTCTAAATCTGTGTCCTTATGTTCACAGATGAGTACAGTCCTCATCCCTCAGCAAAATTCTTTTTTTGAAATAGACAGAGACCACTACACAAAACCAAAATCAATTAAATTGCAGAGTTATAAATCCCAGTCCCAATGGAAACATCAATAATACAATACTTCCAACTTTTGCTTCTGCATAGGAGTGCTGTGTGGTCCTAGTATCACTTGCTGAGAAGATTATTTTTTCTCCATGGAATTGCTGTCATAATGTGGAAAGTCCTTCTGTATACATGTTGCTTTTTATTAGAAAATAAAAAAAGAAACTGTTTGGGGTTTGTAGCAGAGCAGAATAGAGGTAGGTGGGGAAAACTAAACTGAAGGCTGGGAAAAAGAAGGAAGAGTCAAGGAGACATCAGGGAGTCACCAGAGGGGAAAGATGTGAGCTGCCAGTTGAAAAATTGCAAGTAGGCCATGAGCCTCATGGTAAAATATAAAATGATCAAAATGGGTTAATTCTAGTTGTATGAGCTAGCTAGCAATACACTTAAGTGACTGGCCAAGAGTGATTTAATTAATACAACTTCTATGTGGTTATTTTATATCCAGGCAGTCATGGGTTGACTAAATCTACTTTTAAAAAAGCCCGAGAAAGCTTAAAAAGGAATTATAAAAACAAAAGATCAGAATTAAGCACAGCTTCTTGGTAGCCAGCATTTTACTGGCAGCATGCCACAGCTCCTTTCAGAGAGGTCTTTTTGATTCAGCAGTAGAAAACAAAAAACCCAAAACAAAAACAAAAACAAAAAACCGGCACGGTTTCAAAATGGTAGAATCCTGGTTTGCCAGCACAAATGACTCTGACTCTTTTGGGAGGTCTGGTCAACAATCATTTAAATGGGATTTGTGAACAGAGTGCTACAACTTGCCTAATGGCAACACAGACCTGCTGTGACCTGACCCTGCATCTGGGGTGGAGAGGATGGCTTTTAGAGGCAATGAACAGACCTCTGACATGTTGGACTTGGCAGAGTCAAAAGGCAAAGCTGCCTTAGTCCTAGTCAGGTTGCAGCTTAGCATTTTAAAATGTTTCCAGTAGAGAAAAGAATTACAGATACAAATAGGACAGATTCAGACAAAAAAAAGACCTCTAAATAAGACACAGTGTGTTTAAAAAATGTACATAGAGTTGGATGAGAGAAGGAAAAGAGTAAAAAGACAGTGAATTTAATATAAAAGAGTACAGACAGTCATAGATTATAGGAGTAAAGATAATTAAATAAATACTAAACTTGTTGAAAAAGTAATAAAGTAAAAATATAAGCCATGTAAAGATGGAATATACACAGAGAGTATGAATTATGTATATTATTGTGTTTTCTTTGAATTTTTTGATTGTTAAAGAGTTATTCAATGAGAGACATTTCATTGCACTGACTGTTAAGTTAAACCAACATATATATTTTAAAGATATGTTGACTTCAGAATTTGGGTCTAAGGATTTGTTGCTTTGGAAAAAAGGTTCTTTTTCTGTTTCTACAGAGGATGGGAACCTTTGGATTTTTTTCAAACTAATGGGGTTTTATGGACCAACACACCCTGAAAATTCACTGTGAACACCCCTAAAAATTATTTCACCCAGCAAAAAGCAGGAAGCAGTTTAGAAAAAACTATGCCTATATTCTGAACTACTTTTTATAAATGTTTCTTTACATTTAAAGGTGATAATAATAATAATAATAATTATAATAATAATAATGCTATAGAAATTTGCATTGGTATGGACCTTGCTATATTAATACAAATTTAAGATCAATTTTCTTATATGTATATTTTTGCTCTTGATTAAGGTATTATGTTTGTGTAGTTCACTTAAAAGTATAATGTATACTTAAGAAATAAAGGTCAATAGATAATTATCTATAATAGTCAAGCTTTTAGTCATGTTAGGTTTTCTAGATTAATATAGACATATTTCAGTTAGAAAATCTTCAAGCCTTTTAAAGACCTATGGGATATGGCATTTTTTATTGATTTTTATTGAGCTCTACATTTTTCCAATTTCAGCAGAATTGCTGGGAGTTTCTCTCCATGTAGTTTGATGCTGGTTGTTGACTTACTGTAT
The DNA here is from genome assembly GCF_982192425.1 of Myodes glareolus. Lineage (NCBI taxonomy): Eukaryota > Metazoa > Chordata > Mammalia > Rodentia > Cricetidae > Myodes > Myodes glareolus. The sequence goes on along the minus strand of NC_142047.1, from coordinate 2,113,780 downwards.
ATATTGCCTTTATTATGTTTAGTTATGTTCCTTGTATCCCTCCTCTCTCTAAGACCTTTATCATGAAGGGATGTTGTATTTTGTCAAAAGCTTTTTTGGCATCTAATGAGATGAACATGTGGTTTTATTTTTTCATTTGTTTACATGGTGGGTTACGTTGACAGATTTTTATATGTTGAACCATCCCTGCATCTCTGCGATAAAGCTGACTTGAGCATGGTGGATAATGGGTCTGATATGTTCTTCGATTTGATTTGCTAGTATTTTATTGAGTATTTTTGCATCAATGTTCATAAGTGAAATTGGTTTGTAATACTCCTTCTTAGTAATGTCTTTCTGTGGTTTGGGTATCAGGGTAATTGTAGCCTCATAAAAAGAGTTTGGCAGTGTTCCTTCTGTTTCTATTGTGTGGAATAATTTGAGGAGTATTGGTATTAGTTCTTTTTTGAAAGTTTTGTAGAATTCTGAGCTGAAATCATCTGGTCGTGGGCTATTATTTTTGGTTGGGAGATTTTTGATGGCTGTTTCTCTTTTTTCAGGCTTCATAGGTCTGTTTAATTTGCTTGGAATATGGAATTTAAAATATTTTAAGAACTTAGGACATTTTTTGACAATGAGACACATCTGTTCCTGTCAGCACCAATCTACTTCAAGAAGATGGGCATTAACGAGGCTCCTTATGGAGTTTGCTAGCCATTTTAGCAAGAAACTGACCTTGCCTGGACTGCTTGATGCTATTCTGTGTGAACTGGTCATGCAGGACCCACAAAGAAATGCCTGCTGAACTTGCCTAAATGTGAAATGATTCTTCAGGGTCCTTACTTCATGAAAGTGTCTGTAAGAGCCCTAGAAATGATACATAAAACAAAACACATCAGTTTTTCTCTGCGGATACTTAGATGTCCAGTGTGGGGTTAGTGAAGAACTTTTTCCATTCTGTAGACTGCCATAATGTCATATTGAAGCTTACAGAAACTTCTAAGTTTCAGCAGGTCCCATTTATTAATTTTTTTCTCTCAGTGTTTATGTAACTCAGGATATATTTAGGAAGTGGTATCCTGTGTAAATGTGTTCAAGTGTACTCCCCACTTTTTCTTTCATGAGGTTCAGCGTGGTTGTTTTTCTGTTGAGGTCTTTGATCCATTTGGACTTGAGTTTTGTGCATGGTGGAAGAAATAGATCTGTTTTTATTCTTCTACATGTTGATATCCAGTTATACCAGCACCATTTGTTAAAAATGCTTTCTTTTTTCCATTTAATACTTTTTGTTTTTTTCTCAAAAATCAGGAGTTTGTAGGTGTGTTGATAGCTACCTGGGTCTTTGATTGAGTTTACTTGCCTTCATGTCTGTTTTTACTCCAATAGCAGGATGTTTTCAGCATTTTAGCTTTGTAGCAGAATTAGAACTCAGGGATTGTGTTGCCCCCAGAAATTCCTTTATTTACAGGATAGCTTTCACTATCCTGGGATTTTTATTTTTGCATGTAAAGTTGTATATTGTTCTTTCAATGTCTGTGAAGGAGAATTTTTGCTGAGATTTTGATGGGTATTGCATTGAATCTGTAAGTTGCTTTTGGTAAGATTGACATTATTATTATTTTAATTCTACTTACTCGAAGGCATGGGAGATCTTTCCATTTTCTGGTGTCTTCTTCAAAGATTTAAAGTTCTTATCATACAGGTCTTCCACTTGTTTAGTTAGAGTTATTCCAAGATATTTTTTTATTTGTGGATATTGTAAAGAGTGGTAGTTTTCTGGTTTTTTTTCAACCCAGTTATCTTCTGTACAAAGGAAGGCTACTGATTTTTGGGGGAGGTTACTCTTGTATCCTACTACATTACTGAAGGTATTTATGAGTTGTAGAAATTCCTTGGTGGAATTTTTGGTGTTACTTATGTAAACTATCAAAATCATCAGCAAATAGTGAGAGTTTGACTTCTTTACTGATTTGTAGCCCCTTGTTCTCCTTTTGTTGTCTTATTGCTCTAGGTAGAACCTCAAATACTATATTTAATAAATGTGGCAAGAGCGAACAACCTTCTCTTCTTCCTGGCTTCAGTGGGGTCACTTTGAATTTCACTTCATCTAGGTTGATGTTGGCTGTTGGCTTGCTGCATATTGCTTTTATTATGCTGAGGTTTGTTCTATATATCCCTGTTCTATCCAAGGCCTTTATCATTAAGTGATGTTATATTTTGTTGTAGGCTTTTTAAGCATCTAATGAGATAATGTGGATTCTTTTTAAGTTTCTTTATATGGTGGATTACATTGACAGATTTTTGTATGTTGAATCATCCTAGCATCTCTGAGATGAAGCCTATTTGCACATTGTGGATGATTTTTCTGATGTGTTATTAGATTCGGTTTGTCAGTATTGTATTGATTATTATTATATCAATGTTCATGAGTGAAATTGGTTTGTAATTATCTTTCTTAGTAATGTCTTTATGTGGTTCGGGTATCAGAGTAACTATAATCTCATAAAAAGAGTTTAACCATGTTCCTCTTGTTTCTATTGTGTGGAACAATTTAAGAAGTATTGGTATTTGTTCTTTTTGGAAAATTTTGTAGAATTTTGTGCTAAACCCACCTGATCATGGGCATTTGTGGTGGGGGGACTTTTGATGTCTTTTCTATATCTTTAGCAGTTATAGATCTATTTTATTTGCTTATCTGGTCTTGATTTAATTTTGAAAAGTCATATTTATCCTGAATGTTCATTTATGCCAAGTTTTCCAATTTTGTGAAGTACAGGTTTTTTGAAGTATGATGTGATGATTCTCTGGAATTATTCTCTATCTCTTGTTATGGCACCCTTTTTGTTTCTGATTTTGCTAATTTAGATATTCTATTTTGTTGATTTTCTCAAAGAACCAACTCCTGGTCTCACTGATTCTTTGTATTATTATTTTCTTTGTTTCTATTTTTTTTATTTCAGCTCTCAATTTGATTATTTCTTGACATCTATTCCTTCTGGGTAAGTTTGCTTCTTTTTGTTCTAGGGTTTTCAGGTATTCTATTAACTCACTAGTATAGAATTTTTTCCAGTTTGTTTATGTAGGCATTTAGTGCTATGAACTTTCCTCTTAACACTATATTACACCAATTTGGGTATGATGTGTCATCATTTACATTGAATTTTAAAAAGTCTTTAAATTTTTTCTTTTTTTCTTCCTTAACCCATTGGTGATTCTGTTAAGAACTGTTTAATTTCCATCTGTTTAAGGGATTTCTGAATATTGCTGTTGAATTCTTATCTTAAGCCATGGTGATCTGATGAGATACATGGGGTTATTCCAAGTTCTTTGTATCTATTGTAGTTTGCTTTGTTTCCTAGTATGCAGTTAATTTTGGAGAGGGTTCTTGCTGAGAAGAAGGTGTATTCTCTTATGTTGGATGGAATATTCTGTAGATATCTGTTAAGTCCAGTTGAGCCATAAGCCCTGTTAGTTTCCTTATCTCTCTGTCAATTTTCTGTCTGACAGACCTGTTGAGTCATGAGAGTGGGGTGTTGAAGTCTCCCATTATTAGTGTGTAGGGTGTAATGTGGGATTAAATGTTAGTAATGTTTCTTTTACATATGAGGGTGACCTTGTATTTGGGACATAGATATTCAGTATTGAGATTTTATCTTGATGGATTTTTCCTGTGACAAATATAAAATGTTATTCTTTGTACCATTCGATTGATTATAGTTTGAAGTTTATTTTGTTAGGTATTAGTATAGTTATTCTAGTATGTTTCTTAGGTCCATTCACAACTATTTATTCTGAGGTAATGTCTGTATTAGAAGTTGAGGTGTTTTCCTTTAGTGGAGCAGAGGTGGGATTTTGTTTTCATAACCAATCTGTGTCTTTTTATAGGCAAGTCGAGCCCATTTAAGGATATTAATAACCAGTACTTGTTAGTTGCTGTTATTTCAGGTTTCATTGTTGGTGTTGTTATGCGTGAATTTTCCCCTTCTTTGTTATATCCTGCTGTGATATCATCTATTGTGTTTCTGTGGATGTAGCTAACTTCCTTGGGTTGGAGTTTTTCTTCTTGTATTTTGTGTAGGGTATTGTATTTTGTGACTAGGTATTGGTTAAATCTGGTTCTGTCATGAAATATCTTGTTTTGTACATCTATGGTGATTTAAAGTCTTGTTGGGTATTGTAGTCTGGGATGGCATCCATTGTCTCTTAGTGTCTGCATAATGCTTGACCAGGACCTTCTGGCTTTCATTGTTTCCACAGAGAAGTCAGGTGTAATTCTCATAGATCTGCCTTTTTATGTTACTTGGCCATTTTCCTTTGCAACTTGTAATATTCTTTCTTTATTGTGAATGTTTAGTCTTTTGTCTATTATGCAGTGAAGGAACATTTTATTTTTTGGTCCCGTCTTCTCTAAGCTTCTTGTACATTCATAGGCATTTCCTTCTTTAGTTTAGAAAATTTTCTTCTATTATTTTGTTGAATCTATTTTCTGTGCTTTTGAGTTGGACTTCTACTTCTTTTATCCCTATTGTTCTTAGGTTTGGTCTTTTTATATTGTCCCATATTTCCTGGATATTTTGTGATAAGCTTTTGTAAGACTTAACATTTTTTGATTGATGAGTCTATTTCCTTTATTGTATCTTCAACACTTGATATTTTCTCTTTCATCTCTTGTATTCTGCTGTTTATACTTGCATTTGTGGTTCCTGATCATTTTCCCATATTTTTCATTTCCAGTATTGCCTCGGTTTGGATTTCATTTATTGTCTCTATTTCAGTTTTCAAGTCTTGAATCATTTCTTTCAACTGTTTGATTGCTTTTCATTAAGGGATTTGTTGATTTCTTTTATTTATGTATTTATTTTTATTATATATTTATTAATTAATTAAAAATTTCCACCCCATCGTCTCCTCCCTTTTCCCTCCTCAGCTCCCCCTCCCTTTCTAGTCCTAAGAGCAGTCAGGGCTCCCTGTCCCGTGGGAAGTCCAAGGTCCTTCCCCCTCCATCCAGGTCTATAAAGGTTAATATCCAAATAAACCAGGCTCCCACAAAGTCAGTCCATGCAGTAGAATCAAAACCCAGTGCCACTGTCATTGGCGTCCCAGTCAGCCTTCATTGCCAGCCACATTCAGAGTGTCCAGTTTGATCACATGCTCCATCACTCCCAGTTCAGCTGGCCTTGGTGAGCTCCCATTAGATCAGTCCTACAATGTCAGTGAGTGGATGCACTCCTCGTGCTCCTGACTTCCTTACTCATGTTCTCCCTCCTTCTGTTGCTCATTTGAACCTAGGGAGCTCCAATGTGGGTCTCTGTCTCCATCTCATCCATTGCCAGATGAAGATTCTATGGTGATATGCGAGATATTCAGTGTGGCTATGGGACAAGAACAGTTTAGGCACGCTCTACTCTGCTGCCCAAGGAACAATCTGGGTACCTCTCCTTGGACCAGGGAACCCCTCTAGAGTCAAGTGTCTTGGAAACCCTCAAATGGCTGCCTTAATTAAGATATTTACTTCCCTGCTCCCATATTCACTCTTGCTCCATCCCACCAATCTCATTCCCCCAAGCTATTCTGAATCCTCCCCTTCTCCCTTCTCTCTACCCATCTCCCCTTACATCCACCGCCCACACCTCCATGCACCCAACTTTTGCCTGGCAATCTTGTCTACTTCCAATATCCAGGAGGATAACTATATGATTTTCTTTGGGTTCACCTTCTTATTTAGCTTCTCTAGGATCACGAATTATAGGCTCAATGTCCTTTAATTATGGCTAGAATCCAAAATGAGTGAGTACATACCACATTCCTCTTTTTGGTCTGGGTTACCTCACTCAGGAAAGATTTTCTATTTCCATCCTTTTGCATGCAAAATTCAAGATGTCATTGTTTTTTATCACTGAGTAAAACTCTAATGTGTATATGTTTCACACTTTCTTTAACCATTATTCTATTGAGGGGCATGTAGGTTGTTTCCAGGTTCTGGCTATTACAAATAGTGCTGCTATGAACATAGTTGAACAAATGCTTTTATATTATGACGGGGCATTTCTTGGGTATATTCCCAAGAGTGGAATTGCTGGGTCCTGAGGGTGGTTGACTCCCAGTATCCTGAGAAACCGCCACACTGACTTCCAAAGTGGTTGCACAAGTTTGCATTCGCGCAATGGATGATCACTCCACATCCTCTCCAGCATAGGCTATCATTGGTACTTTTGATTTTAGCCATTCTGACAGGTGTAAGATGGTATCTCAAAGTTGTTTTGATTTGCATTTCCCTGATCGCTAAGAAGGTTTTTTTTAAAAGTAATTTTATTAAATTATAAAAGTTTCCATTTCTGCCCTTCCTCCCACCACCCTCCCATTCCCACCACTCCCTCTCCTCCTCCCTCTTCGTCCCTTAGGGCAGTCAGGGTTTCCTGCCCTGTGGGAAGTTCAAGTTCCTCCCCTCTCCCTCCAGGTCCAGGCAGGTGAGTATCCAAACAGACTGGATCCCCAAAATCCAGTATATGCAGAGGAAACAAGTCCCAGTATCATAGTCAATGGCTTTTCAGAAAGACTTCGGGCCAGCCACATTCAGAGAATCCGGCCAAATTCCGAGAATCTGGTTAGATCACGTCCTCGTTCAGTCCCAGTCCAACTGGCCTTGGTAAACTCTCATTAGATCCGTTCCCTTGTATCAGTGGGTGATAGCATCCCTCGCAGTCATGATTTTCTTTTTTCATGTTCTTCCTCCTTCTGCTCCTCATTTGGACCTTGAGGGGCTCAGTCTGGTGCTCCAATGTGGGTCTCCGTCTGTATTGCCGTCCTTTGCCAGATGAAGGATCTATGGTGATAAGCAAAATATACATCAGTATGGTTATGGGCCACGGCCAGTTCAGGCACCCTCTCCTCTGTCCAGAGAATAATCTGGGGATCTCTCCTTGGACCTGGGATCCCATATATAATCAAGTCTCCTGTAAACCCTAAAATGACTCCCTTATTTAAAATATATTCTTCCCTGATCCCATATTCATCCTTCCTCACTCTCCCCCTCCCAGGCCACCGAGCTTTCCCCATTCCTCCCCTACTCCCTTCTCTCTAACCCTCTCCCCTTCCAACAACCCTCCCACCCGCCCCCCCATGCACCCGAGGTTACCTGGGACTCTTGTCTATTTCCTACCTCCTGGCGGGTAGCTAAATAATCTTCATCAGGTTTATCTTCTTATTTAGCTTCTCTAGGATCACGAATAATAGGCTCAAAGACCTTTAATTATGATTAGAATCCACTTATGAGTGAGTACATACCGTGTTCCTCTTTTTGGGTCTGGCTTACCTCACTCAGTAAAGCGTTTTCTATTTCCATCCATTTGCATGCAAAATTCAAGATGTCATTGTTTTTTACCGCTGAGTAAAACTCTAATGTGTATATGTTCCACACCTTTTTTAACCATTCTTCTATTGAGGGGCACCTAGGCTGTTTCCAGGTTCTGGCTATTACAAATAGTGCTGCTATGAACATAGTTGAACAAATGCTTTTGTAGTATGTTAGGGAATCTCTAGGGTATATTCCCAAGAGTGGAATTGCTGGGTCCTGAGGGAGGTTGACTCCCAGTTTTCTGAGAAACCGCCACAGTGATTTCCACAGTGGCTGCACAAGTTTGCATTCCCACCAACAATGGATGAGTGTTCCCCTCACCCCACATCCTCTCCAGCATAGGCTCTCTTGGTGTTTTTGACTTTAGCTATTCTGACAGGTGTAAGATGGTATCTCAAAGTGGTTTTGATTTGCATTTCCCTGATCGCTAGCGAAGTTGAGCATGACCTTAAGTGTCTTCTGGCCATTCGAAGTTCATCTGTTGTGAATTCTCTGTTCAGTTCAGTACCCCATTTTTTAATTGGGTTAATTAGAGTTTTAGTGTCTAGTTTCTTGAGTTCTTTGTATATTTTGGAGATCAGACCTTTGTCTGATGAGGGGTTGGTGAAGATCTTTTCCCAATCAGTAGGTTGCCTTTTTGTCTTAATGACAGTGTCCTTTGCTTTACAGAAGCTTCTCAGTTTCAGGAGGTCTCATTTATTCATTGTTGCTCTTATTGTCTGTGCAACTGGGGTTCTACCTAGGAAGTGGTCTCCTGTGTCCATGTCTTGTAGACTTCTTCCCACTTTCTCTTCTATCAGGTTCAATGTGGTCAGATTAATGTTGATGTCTTTAATCCATTTGGACTTGAGTTTTGTGCATGGTGATAGATATGGTTCTACTTTCATTCTTCTACAGGTTGACATCAGGTTATGCCAGCACCATTTGTTAAAGATGCTTTCTTTCTTCCATTGTATACTTTTAGCTCCTTTGTCGAAAATCAGGTGTTCATAGGTTTGAGAATTAATATCTGGGTCTTCGATTCGATTCCATTGGTCAACACCTCTGTTTTTCTGCCAATACCAAGCAATTTTCATTACTGTAGCTCTGTAATAGAGTTTGAAGTCAGGGATGGTAATGCATCCGGAAGTTCCTTTATTGTATAAGATTGTTTTGGCTATCCTGGGTTTTTTGTTTTTCCATATAAACTTGATTATTGTTCTCTCAAAGTCTGTGAAGAATTTTCATGGGATTTTGATGGGGATTGCATTGAATTTATAGATTGCTTTTGGTAGAATTGCCATTTTTACTATGTTGATTCTTCCAATCCAAGAGCATGGGAGATTCTTCCATTTTCTGGTATCCTCTTCAATTTCTTTCTTCAAAGCCTTAAAGTTTTTGTCAAATAGGTCTTTCACTTCCATGGTTAGAGTTACCCCAAGATACTTTATGCTATTTGTGGCTATTGTGAAAGGTGATGTTTCTCTGATTTTCTTCTCTTTATCTTTGTTCTTTGTGTATAAAAGGGCAATTGATTTTTTGGAGTTGATCTTGTATCCTGCCACAGTATTAAAGGTGTTGATCAGTTGTAGGAGTTCTTTGGTAGAGTGTTTGGGGTCGCTTATGTATACTATCATATCATCTGCAAATAATGAAAGTTTGACTTCTTCTTTTCCAATTCGAATTCCCTTGATCCCTTTATGCTGTCTTACTGCTATTGCTTGAACTTCAAACACTATATTGAAGAGGTATGGAGAGAGTGGACAGTCTCATCTTGTTCCTGGTTTTAGTGGGATGGCTTTGAGTTTCTCTCCATTTAATTTAATGTTAGCTGTCGGCTTGCTGTGTATTGCTTTTAATATATTTAAGAATGAACCTTGTATCCCTCATCTCTTTAAGACTTTATCATAAAGGGGTGTTGAATTTTGTCAAATGCTTTTTCAGCATCTAATAAAATGATCATATGTTTTTCTCCTTCAGTTTATTTATATGATGGATCACGTTGATAGATTTTCGTATGTTGAACCAGTCCTACCTCTCTGGGATGAAGCCTACTTGATCATAATGTATAATTTTTTCGATGTGTTCTTGGATGCGGTTTGCCAGTATTTTGTTGAGAATTTTTTGTGTCGATGCTCATGAGTGAGATTGGTCTGTAATTCTCTTTCTTGGTTAAGTCTTTGTGTGGTTTCGGTATCAGGGTGACTGTAGCTTCATAAAAGGAGTTAGGCAATGACTCTTCTGTTTCTATTTTGTGAAACACTTTAAGGAGTATAGGTATTAACTCTTCTTGGAAGTTCTGGTAGAATTCTGCATTGAAACCATCTGGTCCAGGGCTTTTTTTTGGTAGGGAGGTTTCTGTTGATGGCTTCTATTTCCTCGCAACTTACAGGTCTATTTAAACTGCTCACTTGGTGTTGACTTAATTCTGGTATATGGTATTTATCTAAAAAAGTGTCCATTTCTTTCACATTGTCCAATTTTGTATCATATAGGCTTTTGTAGTAAGATCTAATGATTCTCTGAATTTCCTCTGTGTCTGTAGTTATGTCCCCCTTTTCATTTCTGATTTTGTTAATTTGCGTGTTCTCTCTCTGCCTTTTGATTAGTTTGGCTAGGGGTTTGTCAATCTTGGTATTTTCTCCAGGAACCAGCTTTTGTTTCATTGATTCTTTGGATTGTTTTCTGTGTTTCAATTTTGTTGATTTCAGTCCTCAGTTTGATTGTTTCCAGTCTTTTACTCCTCCTGGGTGAGTCTGCTTCTTTTTTTTTCTAGAGCTTTCAGGTGTGCTGTTAAGACTCTAATGTGTACTTTCTCTATTTCCTTTATGTGTGCACTTAGTGCTATGAACTTTCCTCTTAGCACTGCTTTCATAGTGTCCCATAGGTTTGGGTATGTTGTGTCTTTATTTTCATTGAATTCAAGGAAGACTTTAATTTCTCTCTTTATTTCTTCCTTGACGCAGGGATGGCTCAGTAATTGACTGTTCAGTTTCCATGAGTTTGTAGGCTTTCTGGGGTTAGAATTGTTGTTGAATTCTAACTTTATTCCATGGTGATCTGATAGTACACAGGTGATTACTACAATTTTTTTATATCTATGGATGTTTACTCTGTTACCAATTATGTGATCAATTTTTGAGAAGGTTCCATGAGATGCTGAGAAGAAGGTATATTCTTATCTGTTTGGGTGGAATGTTCTATAGATGTCTGTTAGGTCCATTTGGTTCATTACATCTGTTAGTTCTCTTATTTCTCTGTTAAGTTTCTGTCTGGTTGACCTGTCCATTGGTGAGAGAGGAGTGTTGAAATCACCCACTATTAGAGTGTGGGGTTTGATGTATGCTCTGAGTTCTAGTAATGTTTCTTTTACATATGTGGGTGCTTTTATATTAGGGGCATAGATATTCATGATTGAGGCTTCCTCCTGATGAATTGTTCCTGATATGAATATAAAGTGTCCATCTCCGTTTCTTCTGATTGATTTTAGTTTGAAATCAATTTTGTTAGATATTAGTATAGCCACACTATACTATAGCTTCTTTGGTCCATTTGATTGGAAAATCTTTTCCCAACCTTTTACTCTGAGGTAGTATCTGTCTTTGTGTTTGAGGTATGTTTCTTGTAGGCAGCAGAATGTTGGATCCTGATTTCGTATCTATTCTCTTAACCTGTGCCTTTTTATAGGTGAGTTGAATTCATTGATATTAAGTGATATTAATGACCAGTGATTGTTGACTCCGGTTATTTTTTCTGGTGGTAGCATTTGTGTGTTTCCCTTATTTGAGTTCTGCTGGTGGAGGGTTGTCAGTTGCTTGTATTATTATGGGTGTTGTTGGCTTCCTTGGTTTGTGATTTTCCTTCCAGTATTTTCTGTAGGGCTGGGTTTGTGACTATGTATTGTTTAAATCTGTTTTTGTCCTGAATATCTTGTTTTCTCCATCGATGGTGAATGCAAGCTTTGCTGGGTATAGTAGTCTGGGCTTGCATCCTTGCTCTCTTCGTTTCTGCAGCACATCTATCCAAGATCTTCTGTCTTTCATAGTTTTCATTGAGAAGTCAGGTGTAATTCCGATAGGTTTCCCTTTATATGTTACTTTACCTTTTTCCCTTGCAGCTCTTAATATTTGTTCTTTATTCTGTATGTTTTGTGTCATGATTATTATATGGCGAGGGGATATTTTTTTGATTCAGTCTATTTGGTATTCTGTATGCTTCTTGTACCTTCATAGGAATATTCTTCTTGAGGTTGGGAAGGTTTTCTTCAATAATTTTGGTGAATATATTTTCTGGGCCTTTGAGCTGTACATCTTCTCCTTCTTCTACTCCTATTATTCTTAGGTTTGGTCTTTTCATGGTGTCCCAGATTTCCTGGATGTTTTGTGTTAAGAATTTGTTGGATTTGTTTTGTTCTTTAATCAGTGATTTTATTTCCTCTGTAGTATCTTCAGTGTCAGAGATTCTTTCTTCTATCTCTTGTATTCTGTTGGTAATACTTGTCTCCGCAATTCCTATACGTTTACCCAAATTTTCCATAATCAGCCTTCCCTTGGTTTGTGTTTTCTTCATTATCTCCATTTCATTTTTCAAGTCTTGAAATGTTTCCCTTACCTGTTTGATTGCTTTTTCTTGTTTTTCTTAGGTTTCTTTGAGAGATTTATTCATTTCATCTACCTTTTTTTTGTTATCTCCATTTCTTTATGGCAGTTTTTCACCTCCTGTTTAAGTTCCTCTATTATTTTCATATAGTTCCGTTTAAAGTCGATTTCTTCTCTTTCTTCTGAAGTAGGGTGTTCAATTCTTCTTGTTTTGTGATCCCTGGATTCTGGTGATGTCATGTTGCTTTTCGGGTTGTTAGAGGAATCCTTGTACTGGATTCTGCCTATCTCTCCCTTCAAATGCAGCCAGGAGAGTCTTGGTATCTTGGTCCAACCTTTGCTTTGACTGACTCTGGGTGGATCTCCTCAGCGCAGGCACAGGAACTGTTCCCTGGTTGGCCGGTCTGAAAGCTTGTCCTCAGCACAGGGGCAGGACTCTTGGAGGTCTAAGGACCAGGCAGACAAAAGGGCGAACTCGAGGGGGAGTGGAGAGTTGTGCAGAGCCATGAAGCCCCTGCAGCAGGAGCTGGAAGTGCCCTGCACTCCCCTCTGGGGCGGGCACACACTCACCCCTCTGTGTGGGTTGCCTCAGTGAAGGAGCAGGACCTGTTCCTGGGCCAAGGACCTCACAGACCATAGGACAGGCTTGGGGTGGGAGGTGAGGAGTGGGCAGGGAAGTGTGGAACGGAGAAGCCCCTGAAGCAGGAGCTAAAGAGGCCCAGTGCTCCTGTCCCGAATGTTCTGCCCTGTCCCGGGATGGCACCACTCACCGGTCTGAAAGGTTGTCCTCAGCACAGGGACAGGACTCTTGGAGGTCAAAGGATCCCACAGACAAAAGGGCGAACTCAAGGGGAGGGGAGAGTTGTGCAGAGCCAAGAAGCCCCTGCAGCAGGAGCTGGAGGTGCCCTGCACTCCCCTCTGGGGCAGGTGCACACTCACCCCTCTGGGTGGGTAGCCTCATTGAAGGAGCAGGACCTGTTCCTGTTCCTGGACCAAGGACCTCCCAGACAGTAGGGCAGGCTTTCGGGGCTGGGGGTAGGCAGGGAAGTGTGGAACAGAGAAGCCCCTGCAGCAGAAGCTAAAGGGGCCCAATGCTCCTTTCCCGGATGTTCTGCCCGGTCCTGGGATGGCACCCTCTCAGGTGCCATCAACACCTTTCAACAGCTTTCAACAGCGGTCTGAAAGCTGTTGATTTCTTCAAGTTTTTGTTTTTGTTTTTTTTTTCAATGTCTTTGATAGAAATTTTAATTTCCTCTTAAAGGCCTCAAACATTCTTCTAAAGTTATTTTTAGGCCATTTTCTTTTTCTTCATCTCTATCGGGGTGTTCAAGTCCAGCTGTTTTAAAGTCACTAGTTTTTGTTGATATCATGTTGCTTTTTGTGGTACTGAGTGTGTTCTTACCTTGTCTACCCATCTTTTCCTCTGATTGGTGTATTTAGGGCCATTTGTCTGGTGCCAGAGGATCAAGGCTCAGATGGTTACTCCTTTGGTGGAATTGGGGCTATGGTTCCAGTCACTTTGCATTCTTGGAGGTCGTTTAAGCCTGCTACCATGGAAGATGCTTGCTTAGACCCGATCCTGTGGAGATCATGGCTCAGACCTGCTCATGCTGAAGTCACTGGCTCAGGCCTTGTCCTGCGGAGGCAGTTGGCTTGGACCTGCTCACATGGATGTTGTTGGCTTGGGCCTGCTCCAGAGGAGGTTGCTGCCTTGGGCCTTCTCCCACATGTATGTTCCTGGCACAGGCCAGCTACCATGGAGGTTACTGGCCTGGGGCCTGGTTCCATCGAGGTTGCTGACTCAGACCTGCTCTAGCAGAGATTGCTGTCACTGCTCTGATGCCATGGAGGTTGCTGGGTTGATCCTGGTTGCACAGAGGTCACTGGTTCAGGCCTGGTCCTGTGAACATCACTGGCTCAGGCCTGTTCCTACGTAAGTTGCTGGTTTGGGCCTGATCCAGTAGAGGTCACTAGCTTGGGCCTGCTCTGGCAGAGGTCATGGGTCTAGGCCTGTTCTCTCTCATGGAAATTGCTCATTAGGTCTCGCTCTCATGGAAGTGACAGGCTTGGGTCTGGTCCCTTGGAGGTCACTCATTAGGGCCTGCTCCAGGGAGGTCACTGGCTCAGGCCTACTCTGGTGGAGGCCTCTGCCTTGTGCATGCTCTGGTGAAAGCTGCTCACTCAGGCCTGCTCCCACAGATGTCACTCACTCGAGCCTTCTCCCTCAGAGGTTGCTGGCTTAGGTTCAGTCCCACAGAGGTCATTGGCTCAGGCCTGCTCCCTTGAAAGTCACTCCCTCGTACTTGCTTTTTTGGAGGTCTCTGGCTTTGACCTGATCTGGCAGAGATCACTGGCTTGGGCCTACTCCGGCAGGTGTCCCTGTCTCAGGCCTGCTTTTGCAGAGGTTGCTGGCCTAGGCTTGGTTCTGGTCCCATGGAGGTCACTCACTCAGGCCTGTTCCAGTGGAGGTTACTGTTTTAGGTCTGCTCTGAAAGAGGTCAGTGGCTTAAGCCTGGTCTGGCATAAGTTGCTTGGAAGTTTTTTTTGTTATATAAACAGAACTCACTACCATGGTGTACCCTAACCACATGTGTAAGAGGAAAAAGGCTTTTATGGGGATCAGAAAGTTAGGTGCCATCCTACTTACCTCAATTAAGAATACTGAGCTCTGCATAATCATATAAAATGAGTCCTATAAAAGTCAAATGCTGTATCCATCTAGTCCAGCATTAAGGTTGGCTTGCAGAAACAAAAATGGAGTCATTCTTCAAGTAGAACTAACACTCTGGCATGGCTTAAACATGGTGGAGGAAGAAAAGGTCAGAGTGGGATTCTGGATAGTACTAAACAGGGCATTTGATCAGAGAGAAAAGAAGAAAAATAGACCATAGTCAAGGAGCATATTGAACACTGGAATATTGATGTAGAGTTTTTGAAGCGTTTTAATATGTACTATTTACATGTGACCATGCTTTAAATATGTCTCATATTCCATACCTTTGTTTTTTTTGTTTTCTTTTCTTTTTTTAATTTATAATATTCCATACCTTTGTATCACAGAATATACAGATGCAGAAAAGGTATTTGACTTATCTGAAGTTTTAGACAAGGAAGGAATTTGGCAGATCTGCAACTTATTCAGAAGTTTAATTTCTTTTTATTTCCCACAAAAGTGTTTGCTCAGTACCTACCATATCTCCGGCACTCATTTAGATGTTCACAGAAAGACAAGGCATCGGACCATCTGGATCTCAAATTCCCCCCTCTAAACTATTAGAACTTCTTGTTAGGACCCTAATTCATGGATTAGAAAATGATCATACCTTTCACAGTAACAAGATGTTCATGGAGGAAGATGTTTTACAACTGTAGCTTACCAGAGCCAACATTTGTGGAAAGTGCAATATTTAATCAATCATCCCTTAAGACAGCTATTGCAGCTACTACCTTATATGTAAAGAAACTGAAACTTAGTTGGTCCACATGGATAGTTAGACATGGATTTGCAGTGATGAAAGTGTCATACTGTTCATATAAAATATCCTGACAAAAAGCAATATTGGGGAGAAGAAGTTTATTTCATCTTATGATCCAGGTTATAGTCTATCACTGTGAATAATTTAAAGCAGGAACTTTGAGCATATAGTCACATCACACTTTCAGGCAAGAGCAGAGAAACAAATGCATACATGTGACTTAGTTGTTTACTTGTTAGACTCCTTCACTCTTCTTAAATAGTTCAAGAACCTCTGCTTAGGGAATGGTGTTGTGTACAGTGGACTAGGTCTTCTCACATCAATTAACTAGTTAAGATGGTCTTTGAAAGAAATGCTTAGATAACAACTCAATGTGTAGAGTTCTCACTGAGATTCTCTTCCCAGGTCATTCTAGCTTATGTCAGGTTGACAACACTAACCATCACTAAGGATCTAACTTCAGAACTTAAGCCCTTGATTACATAGCCATAGAAACTCATTAGAAATTGTACTGTGTGGTGCTAAGAAATAAAGAAAGCAGGGATGCATTCAAGAATGGGGTTTAGAGATGGAAATTCTGTGGGAGCTATGACATTCTTTCCTTTACTACTGATTAACAGACTGAATATCTGTGGGGTTTTCAGGCACTGTGGGTTAAATGCCTTCTTAAAAAAGATTATGAAGATATCAATTAAAAAAATTAACTTGACTCAATATTTCTGTCAAAATGGATACAAATTGAATTCTAACTATTCTTAAGAATATTCATAAAGATAAGTTAAAGCAAATGAAGTATTTAATGATAATGATGATGATGATAAATAGATAAAATGGTGACAATAATTAAATTTAGGGCTAAGCTCCAAATTCTTTAAGCTAATATAAAAAATTGCTGAGAAAGTGTGTGGGAGGAAAGAAGAACATTCATATGCTTAATATTCTATGCAGAAGAAGCTTCCTACAAACATGAAAAGAATGAGAAGAAACTCATTAGCAGGTGAAGGACATAAAGAAACTTGGAAGAATAAAGCTTCAGTACATAAAACCAAGTGGATGTCTTGAAAGACATGCAATTGGAAAAAGAAGTTAAGTAAAATTGAGAATTAAACACCAGTTTCAGTTCCAATTAGGATTGAAAAGAACAGGCAATTAAAAACTGCAGCAAAGAAACTCAGAAATCTCTATAAAAGTGCAGTCACAACAAACTCTAGCTCAGTTGTGATGAATATTTGATAGCTTTTAGCATCCACTTCTATGCAAGCATTGAAGATAAAATATACTTGAAATTATTAAATATCTCTCACTTTTCAATATGGAAGTTAAAAACATTATATTGGCAGCAAAACACTCAGGAATCATTTTAAAGGGTGAAAAATGCTAAGTATAATAAAAATGAAGATGTTGGTATGTTATTTAGAATTTGAAAATAACTTATGAGATATTTACCTGGCATAGTAGTTATCGTTGTCTTTATCTTGACATTTCTATTAATATAACTACTTCTTTATGTCCTACTTTTATAATTCATTTTATGAAAACTCTTTTCAAAGAAGAATTAAAACAATTAGATAGATAGATGATAAATTATTGATAGAGTTTAGTTAACTAGTGTAAGCTTCCGCACTTTTATGTGGACACCCGAACCTCGAAACAGGAGCGCGCTTTTCCTGACTCGAGCCCACGAGATTGTCCTAAGGGTTAAATCACAAGACACACACACAAAGAGACCGAGCTCATCTGCCAAGGAGCAAGTGGCAAATGGCAGCTTTATTAAGCATAAGTCGGGTATATATACTGTGGGGCAGAAAGACACCAGCCCCCCATCAGGAACAAGGAAAGAGAAAAGTCAGGGGGCCGCACCCAAGGTCAGAGAGCAGCTGAACAGAGAAAAGAGGAAGCCAGGTGGGCGTGCTCAGGCTCAGAGAAAAACTGACCCAGGAACCTTGCCTGCGGGCGAGAACCTTGCTTGCAGGTGGAATTACCATGACAGTAGAGGGAGAGTTCTCTCTAAGCTACACCCTTGGGTCGTAGGTGAAATTAACATAACAAGAGAGGGCAGTTCTATGCTACACCCTCAAGCTGATGCAGTGGAACCAGGAAGCAGAACAGCCCTGCAAAGCGCCTCGGGAAAAATGGGGAATCTGTGTACCTACAAACTAGTTGATTCATATTGTAGACCTGTAATCTTATATTCTCAAGAAAAGAAGTAGCTATCTGGTTTGTGGTTTGTGGGGTTAATGATCAGAAAATAATATTACATAAGCTTGAAATAATTTCTACTATAAATCAAAGTCCATCAGTGTAAGGAATTTTCTTTATTTGGTGTTCTTCCCCTGCTACCCAGGAGAATACTTAACATAAAGCAGACATTAAATAAAATTTTACTGAGTAAATAATATGAAGATGTCCTGGGTTTTGATGCTACTGCATATACTGGTTTTGTGAGAACCTAGTCTGTTTGGATGCTCACCTTCCTAGAACTGGATGAAGGGGGAGGACTTTGGACTTCCCACAGGGCAGGGAACCCTGACTGCTCTTTGGACTGGAGAGGGAGGGGTAGGGGGAATGGAAGGAGGGTGAATGGAGAGGGGGGAGGGAAATGGGAGGAGGGGAGGAGGTGAAAATTTTTAATAATAATAATAATAATAACCTGAAAAAATAATATGAAGGTGTACATATAAGAAGAAGGTTTGATAGAGCTTTCAATAATGTTTATATATTGTTTAAATATATTTTTCATTAAAGAAATAAAGTATTTACTCCAAATATATCTTTTTGCAGTATATAGTATTTGAAGAAGAAATAGTAATATAGATGGATGCAGCAAGATCCACTTATAACTTTATAATTTCAAAATTAAAAACTAAAAATTTAGCTATATGTTTATTTTCTATTATATATAATTTTATTAAAACAATTATATTTTATTTTGTAACACAAACCATTGACCATTGTCTTTTCAGAAAATAGAGGTCAGTATATCCAAGCTGCTTGAGTGTACAGTCAATAGTATTTAAAGGAGTGAAGATAAATTATATAAATATTCCATGTGAGGTACTGTTACAGATTGACTGGATACTACACTACTTAAGAAACGCTGTCATTCTTTGTTAACTCAAATGTCAGCTGGTAATGTGGCTTAGTAGGTATTGCACTCACCACACAAGTATGAAGACTTGGTTCTAATTCCTAGAAGCCATGTAAAGTCGGATATTGGCTGAGGTTTCTGTCCCACCAGGTCCCACATCCATTTAGTCCCAAATAAATGAACAGAGGCCTACATTAATTATAAACTGATTGGCCTATTAGCTCAGGCTTATTATTATTTCCTATAATGTATATTAGTCCATAAATCTTGTCCTGTTAACCATGTGGCTTGGTACCATTTTTGGTGAGGTAGTCACATCTTGCTTCTTCTGTGTCTGACTTCCTCTACATCTGAGTTACGACTGCAGATTGCAGACTGACTTTTTCCTCTTCCCAGAATTCTCCTGTTCTTGCATGCCTATACTTCCTGCCTGGTTGTTCTGCGTATACTTCCTGCCTGGCTACTGGCCAGCATTTTATTAAAATACAATTGGATGGGGTACAGACCACTGTCCCACAACATTTCTCCCTTTTATTTCTAAAAAAAAAAACAACAACAAAAAAACAAGACTCTGAATTGAATCTCCTCTATTTAGCTTTTCTCCTGACCACTATCCATAACAACTTAAAACTAACATTCTAAACAAAGGCAAACATTTAGAATCCATTTTTTGGGAATGTGATCATAGTTTTCCAGGATACTTCCTACTGATTTGGGGTGTTTATAATCTTATAGGAACGTAAAGAAAATTTAGAATTTTTGAATTTTTGAGACAGAGTTTCTCTGTGTATCTTTGGCTATCCTGGAATTCACTCCATAGACCTGGTTGTCCTTGAACTCACAGAGATCCCCCTGCCTCTGCCTCTCGAGTGTTGGGATTAAAGATGTGTGCCACCACACCCAACTACTCTCTTTTTTTTCTTTTTTAATTTAATGACTTTATACTTTTTCTTTTCTCTCCCATGCCTACATATAGTTTTAAACATAGTGTAAACCATTTTGAGGTTTTCTTCATCTGTATCTATCTTTAATGTATCTCTTTTTTTTTTTTCTGACCACATGAGTCTTTATTTTGTGAAGCGATATGGCTAGGATTAAAGCCGTGACTTTGACACCTGAATCTAGCCCATTCTTTAGCAGTCTCATGGCAGAGGTACTGGCTGGAGCCATGTTTATTGCTACAACTCTATGACGTTTCTAGGTCCCTGCCACTACCAAGAAGCATGCTGTCAGCAATTCATAAATGTCATTTAAGTGTCTGGTGGCCTCTTAAAAGATCTGCAAAGTTTCGCATCTAAAGCGAGTCAGCAAGCCTCTCTTAAATGAGATGTTCTTGGTTTTAGCAAAGAGAGCAAACCCGAGAAATTTCTGATACCAAGAAATCATGCTTAATGCTGTTGTTTTGTGTTTAGAATTAATTATCAAGTTCTCTCAGGTTTTCTGTGGATGCAGTTGTCCACACATTGGGCACCATTTGTTGACAGAGGTTTCTGTCCTGCCCGGTCCTACAGTCATTCAGTCCAAAAGAAAAACACGGAAGTCTACACTAATTATAAACTGGATTGGCCTATTAGCTCAGGACATGACAGATTTAGTGCTGCTACATGCCTCAGTTCTTCTACAGGGAGATGGGAAATAGGAGAAGCTAGGGAACTTGCCGTTCATCTAGTCTGGCACATACAGCAGTGAACAACAGAGAATCTGGATCAAACAAACTGAAAGGTGAGACCTGAGTTTTGAGATTGTTCTCTGAGCTCTACACATGCACATGCTCTCTTCCTCTTTGAACATGCACAAACATATCACACAGACAAACATACACATACACACACACTTAAAAATAAATTACAGTATGGCACAGCAACCTGTTCGTGACATGCTGTGTGAGGAACATTGAAAGGCCGAGGAAGCATCTTAAGCTGTTTGCTTAAGGAAGGATTAAAGATGTGGCCAAAGAGGCCTTCAGACCAGTGACTAGAATATTTGCAGGTTCAAAGGAATTAAGGAAATATCTGGCCATTGAAAGGAAGGCTTCAATGACCTCCTTTAACAATGAATACAGAGATCACAAAGTCAGACCAAGGAAATCATTAAGCACCAGCAACTGTAGTAGCAACATCAGCATTAACAACAAATCTGAAGGTAGATTTGATTTCGAGGATTTGTCACGTTATTTTTAGAAGTACTGAAGGGAGTCTTAACTTGAAATGAAAGGACATTAGATGGTAATTTGAATCTACAGCATAAAGCAAAGAAGATGGATAAAGGTATATAAGAAGCACTGTAAGTATATTTTTTGTAGCCTTAATACCTCTTACTTAAGACAACGATACCTTCAGTACATACAAAAGTGAAATTTATAGGACTGTAATAATGCTAAGGATGGGTGTCATATAGGACTATATTGCAATAAAAGTTTATGGTCTGCCAAAATCATGTTGGGATCAATTAATACAAACTATATTGATTTACTTTAAGATAAAATAGAGGAATAAAGGATCAAAAGAAGTTATTTTTGTAAAGAAAAAATAGAAAATGGAGATATAAACTTTACCTTATCAGCAATTATGTTTTATAAAAATTAACTAGTAGAACACCATCAAAAATACATGCCAACAGAATGGATATTCTCTCATTGTATTACAAATTCTTTGAATTTGAATATTTATATAAATTTCTAATGTACTGTTATAAAGATTTCTGTGATATCCTATTAAGTGTTTTCCCAATGTTACCTAAGGCCCTAGCAATGTGCTTATGACAACAGAATTTTCAGAGACATTGAGAAACATATACTAAGACATGCAATTGTACTGAAAGCTTTATTTTGGTGAAAAACAAAGGAGTAAAACCATCCAGAAAAGAGGCAGGGTGGGAGTTAGAGCAAAGGAAACCTTCCAGAGAAGTTTGCTTCTGAGTAAACATGGCTGGGGTATTTAGATCATTTTGTTTGATGGCTGACTTGTAGTTCTCCTGAGATAGGTATTATCTAAGCTCAAAGTTGGTGGCATCCCCTGAAGGCATGAAATTTGAACCTTGATGTCACCATTCTTCAAATCACTACATAGTAAATCATTTTGAAGGCAGGGAAAGGAGCCTGTCTTTGAACCAATCAAAACTTCTCTTTTGAGTGCATGAATCCATATCTACATATATTTTCAGGGAATGATTCCTCCAGACCTCTGTTTTCCTCTTCTGAAGAAACAGAATTGCGAGATACATAGGATTATTGAAATTCTGCCCATGTGAAAGGTTTCAAAATAGCTTCTGGTGTCATATTCGCTCTGCTTTACCATACACTGTAAAACTTTCTTGTTCTCAGCTTTGTTTTTGCTAGAAGCATGATGCAAAACTTCATCTCTGATGAATTTGAGATAGCCTCAAATTAATGCCATTCTTTCAGAGTTACATATGGGGGGTAAGACAAATGTGTCACCAGAGGCACAAAGAGCATCTGAGCCCCACACATATTCCTTCTTCCCTCTAGGATGGAGTTACATTGCCTTAGATATGATACTACAGACGACCTGAGATAGTGTGTAAGTTAAGACTGCCTATGGTAATTCAATAGTTTGAACACTTAGCACATCAAGCACACAACTTTGTGGTGACATCATCTGATAAGGAACACTAATTCCTGTAACAATGAGCTTACTTTTGTAGCCTACAGTGGATGGATGCTCTGTTATAGGGGAGTACAATATTAATTGGTGGCGAGTTCCTAAATTCCCATGTGGTAGTGTTAACTATGACCTGGCAAGCTGCCAAGGCAAATGTTTTCCTAGAATACGTACCTATTCATGTGAGCTGAGAGACTGGTGCTTCCAGGATTGATGGGACTCAGTTTAGTCACCTTCCATACAGATGCCCCA
Organism: Myodes glareolus; assembly: GCF_982192425.1. NCBI lineage: Eukaryota > Metazoa > Chordata > Mammalia > Rodentia > Cricetidae > Myodes > Myodes glareolus. The sequence continues at coordinate 2,091,434 of NC_142047.1, read as the reverse complement.
TTGTTCTTTTCTAGAAACAGATGCCTATTGGGAAATCAACATTGGTTTCTTGATGCAGTTTGGACTTCAGCAGCACCAGTGCATAGGTCAGTCTTGATAAGCGAACATTCACAGGTTGGATCCAAGTATAGTCTCAGTTTTGTCACTCTGATCACTTATTCAAAAGACATTTCTTCCAATAAGGGGGGCTACCCTGACAAAGTGGTTGGAATCAGCTGGTGAGTCACTGTGTTGTTTAGAGTCTGTGGCCATGGCAGATGTTCTCTGCTGAGTATTACTCTGTGTCTCATCTCCTACATCCAAATCTGTGTTTCTAACCATGACTTCCTTATGTCTGATCTCTCTATCATTTTCTTTTTAATAAGAAAATTTCCCATCATAAGCAAATCATTTCATTACCTTCAGGTCTCTGCCCTTAAACCATTTAGTTCTTCTTCCATAGATGGGATGATGACTGGACATACCACACAAAGCTGCATCCATTTCAAAGATTGGCCTTTGCCATTGACTTTCAAGGCCATCTCCTGAGAAAGGTGGCAAAGCAACTTTTGCCATTTTGGGACTTTACATAACATTAGCCCATATGGAACCAGTACTCTGGCCATTTCTCTCTATTCTCTCAGTTGGTAGCATAAAGTTCCTTCCTGTGTTAGACTTTGGTCAAGCCACAGTGAGTGACAAGAGCGTCTGGGATACTTGGTTGCATAATTTCCTCATGCTTGCTGGTCTGTTCCTGATTGGTCCTCAAAGTACCATTCCTGTGTTGTTTTGATTGTCATAACCTTCTGATCTGGTGAAATAGCACTAGTTTCAGATGATTGGACTCTGCTTCCTGTATGTGGAGAAGACCAGTAGAAATCATGCCTTCTTTGAAATAAGGGACATAAGATGCAGAAATTTGTTTTTTAAATCTTTTCTTTTGAAATAGTGTATCCAGTGTATCCTCCTCACTGCTTGACCTAACCCCCTAATAAGTTTACTGAAGTATCAGATGCCGATGTCTTTCTTAGGATTCCTTTTTCTATACTTCCAGAGTCACAGGGGTCTTATTAAAGCCTCTGACATGTTGACTATCTTGCACTAATCTTGCCTGAGTGGCAGAATACCTGACCTAATAGGTGAAGCTAATATTCTCTGAGATTTCTGGGTAGCTCAGATCACTTCCACCTACATTATGGCAGGGAGTGAAAAAGTTAACATAGCCCTTAAGGAAAATGTGAGTAAATGTGATTGCTGGTCACTGTAAGCAAGCTCTTTCCTGCTGCAATTTTCCCAGTGGTTTAGAACAGAGCACCATGGCTACTAAGCAAATGTCTGCATGCATCTGTTCAGCAAAAGTAGCAAGTCTTGAAACTGTAATTAGGCTAACACCCACCTAAGGTTGTGGAAGTCCACAACCATTCTCCAGGCTCCATCTGTTTCTTGCTAGACTAGCAAAGTAGCAGTTACAGCAGAGCCCATCACCTTTGCGTCCTCGAGATCTTGGCCCCTGCTTTCTGCCAGAAGGGTCATGGCCCTAGTTTTCGTTATAATCTTAGATTATTAGGGTAGTTTAGGAGATTTAAATTTTTCTTCTCACTGTAATATCTTTTGCTTTACAAGCCAACAACTCAATTTGGGGGCTACTCTAAATGACAACCACATGTTCCAATTGTGCATTCAAGGGATGGCCATTTAGTGACTGCTGTGACCCAGTGGAACCACTAAGTTGGCTTTGGTCCAGGTTTCCATTTATTGCCTGGCATTCAGATTTTTGTCCCTACAATAGAATTTTGAGACTGTATAATTGATAAATCATAGAGGTTTATTAATAAGATCTTGGTTCTAGAGTTTTGGAAGGGTGAAAGCATATTACCAGTTCTTCTCAGTTCCGGGTGAAGGTCTTTTGCTACTTGAGCTCATGGTGGAAAGTGGAAGGGCACATAGACATGTGGAAGAGGAAACACAGAAGAAAGAGTCTGACCTCAGGCCCACCCAAAATACTTTAACTGCTTCATGATTTAATCACTCCTCAGAGGATCCACCTTCAAAAACCACCACAACAATAAGCTGTCAGAATAAGTTCAGGAGGGGAGCTTTTGTAAAAGTCATTACTACCTCTTACAAAAAAAATCCTACCACAAGTTTAAAGCATCATTTTGAAAATGAGTTTATGAAGTAACAAAAATATTTGTAAAATGACATTGCTATTTTGTTTGTTCTGAAAGACCAGGATAAATCCAGACCCCCTAGCAGGAAGAGTAGAGCCCAAAATCTAGGTTAGGGTTTGCTCCCTGCTCTGGTGCCCCCTCTGTCCAGCCGCCATGATAAGCGCCAGCAGAGCCGTGGCCACGCGTCTTGTTGGCGCCCCAGTTTCCCGGAGTCTGGCGGCCGCCCGTCGCCAGGATGGCTGGAATGGTGTTAGTCATGAAGCTTTTAGATTTGTTTCAAGAAGAGATTATGCATCAGAGGCAATTAAAGGTCCAGTTCTGGGTATTGATCTAGGTACTACCAACTCCTGTGTGGCGGTTATGGAGGGCAGACAAGTGAAGGTCCTGGAGAATGCTGAAGGTGTCAGAACTACTCCTTCTGTGGTTGGCTTTACAGCAGCTGGAGAAAAATTTGTTGGGTTGCCAGCAAAGCGACAGGCTGTCACCAACCCAAACAACACCTTCTATGCTACTAAGCCTCTGATTGGACGTCACTATGATGACTCTGAAGTACAGAAAGACGCCAAAAATGTTCCCTTTAAGATTGTCCGTGCCTCTAATGGTGATGCCTGGGTTGAGGCTCATGGAAAACTGTATTCTCCTAGTCAGACAGGAGCATTTGTGTTGATGAAGATGAAAGAGACTGCGGAAAAGTACTTGCGTCACACAGCAAAGAAGGCTGTGATCACAGTCCCTGCTTATTTGAAGTAAAAGTGTGAGTTATTGAATCTGTTGATCTCTGTATTCTATTTAATTGCTTGAGCTAAGCTTGGGAAGCCCTTACTCTCCTGGAGATAAATTCTTATTCATTTCTCCTTTTCTCTAGATTTTCTAAGGTTTGGGTATTTTAAAGTATTTAATTGTGTAACCCATCTGGAATTGATTTCTCTGCATAAACTGAAGTAAAGTCCTAAAATTGATGTTCCCTTTAAATTCCTATAATGGGTCCCAACACCACTTGTTAAATTCTTCTCCTTTTCTCACTGATAGGTGATATCTCCTTTATTGTGTATCAAATGCACCGCTGTACTGTTTTCTATTTCTGGACTATCTATTTTGTACTATTGATTTGTCTATTTCTATGAGAGCATGGCACAAACAAAAGAAACTTCTTCATGTGTGTTTATAGCAAGACACATAATAAGAAGATGGAATGACCATTTGAGGCCAATTAGAAAATCTTGAGTAACCAAGTAAAACTTATATTCTTCAATTTTCACTTTCCTTCTAAGGAGATATTTTATTTAAGCACAGAAAGTCAACAAGTTCACAATCAGTGAGTGACGACTGCGTTAAAAGGTGATTTTCAAGATGAGTGTAAGTATTTTAGCTTGAATAAGTGATAGTGTCTCCTATGGTTCAGAAACTGTGTCTGAGCCATAAATAACTGATCTTGGTCAACCCTCAGGTAAGTGCTTTGTAAGACATTCCTTGTTATCTCATCTGTCAGGTCCTTAGGATTTTTCAGACATCTGTAGCCCAACCAGGATTCAGTAGCAGTAGACCTCAAATGGTGAAAACAGAATATAGTATTTCTCTGACTCCATCCTTTTCCAATATCAGAGCTATCATAGCATTCTTCACATTCTTTGCAAATCATACTGTTATTCCCAGTCATGAAAAGGAAGAGGGACAATGCTTGGTAACTCATGAAAGACAGAATTATTTCTCACTGTTTTGGAACCTGAAGCTCGTGATCCAGATGCCTGCAGCTTGGTGACTGATAAAAATTGCTCTCTTGATGTGGGGTTTCCTTCTGTATGCTGTGAATACCATTGGTTAAAAAAAAACTGCTTTGTGTCTATGGCAGAGCAGGGCAGAACAGAACTAGGAGAGTAAACTGAATGCTGGGAGAAAGAAGGGTGGAGTCAGTGAGACGCCATGTAGTCCCCCCAGAGACAGACACCAGACAGAACTTCACCCAATAAGCCACAGCCTCCTGGCAATACACAGATTAATGGAGATGTGTTAATTTAAGATATGAGTTAGCCAGAAATACACTTAAGCCATGGTCCAAACAATATTGCAAATAACATAGTTTTTGTGTGATTATTTCAGGTCTGAGCACTCTTTGTTTCTGGAAATAGCAAAATGATAGAAAGGCTGGCCTATCCTTCCTAGTACTTCTATAAACTGCTAATCCCATCTTTGAAGGCTCAGTCCCCATGGTCTGTTCACCTTTTAAACATCCTAATTCACTACACTGTCACATTTAGGATTAAGTTTCAACAAAAATTTTGGAGATTATGCAAACATTCAAACTACAGAATTTCTCCAGGGCACCTGAACCTCATGTTCTATGTATAGACAAGGTGTGTTCATTCTATTCCAATAGTTCTTCAAACCTTGGTTGGCTACAGCATCAGGTTTAAAATCCAAGTCCAATGTCTCCCCTAAGTATCTAACTTGGATATGGGTGAGATTCAAGTTTAGTTGACCTTGAGGGAAAACTTCCTCTCCAGCTATAACACTTGGAGTGAAGTAAATTCTTTCTGTCTGAAACAAAACTATACCTATGAAGAGAAGACAGTCTTCTGCCCCCAATCACTCTGCTGTTTGGAGCAGTGGCCATTGGGCTGTGCATTGCCATGATTTCAAAATTACTCCATTTAAGTAAAGTACTCAAGTAGAATGACTATGAATCTTATTTGTTGAAGAAGAAAAATCACTATCTATTCATAACAACCATGAAATACAAACTGATAATTCACTAATTTGTTACCATAAAAATGCCCACCTGTGAACTTATAAAATCAAATTAGGGGTATATGGACACATGTACTTATCAGGAGAATATCAGAAAACCAGGCATGTGAGCTTATCAGTTGTCTCAAATTAATGAATAATGCACCCTCCTACTCAAAACATACAATTCAAGGGGCTACTAACACAGTGACAGCATTGACCTACCTGTCACTTTGCCATATATCCCAGCCCCTGCTTAAGTGACTTGCCAAGGTGTTGACTCCTGATTCTGTTCCCAAACTTCAGATCATTGCTGCCTTGACCTTTCCATTGGGGAGTATCAGATATCTATATCCTCACTTGACAGCTTCATATTCTGGCGTCTGCGTCATTGGAGATTGGTGTGGGAGTTTCTTCTGTTTGTGTGCTGCTTTCATTGGTTAATGAATAAAGAAACTGCCTTGGCCTAGTTGATAGGGCAGAACTTAGGTAGGCAGGGGAGACAGAACTGTATTTTAGGAGGAAGAAAGCAGGGTCAGAGAGAAGTCATGTATCCTCTACTTCTAACCGCTCTGATGGATGCTGGTTAGAATCTCCAGTAAGCCACTGCCACATGGCAATACACAGATTAATGGAGATGTGTTAAACTAATATGTAAGAGTTAGCCAATAGGAAGTTAGAGCTAATGGCCAAGCAGTGTTTTAATTAATACAGTTTCTGTATGACTATTTCTGATGTAAGCTAGCTCGGCAACCGGGACAAACAAGTGGCTCTCTTCCTTGTAACAGGACATGGGTTTGGCAACTTCTGCCTGACCCCGGCAGTGATTCTTTGGGTTGACTCTTCCCCCTGCCTTTGGTATTGTTTCTTTAAATACTGTATAACTTCTTCCTTTCCTAGTCTTTCTGTAGCGTATATAACAATATAATATACATCTTTGCAAGAGGTGTGATGTGTGATTTGAGGGTTCCAGTAATTAAGGTACTAATTAAGACTGAGTGGACTAAAGAAACTGATCAGCATGGATATAAACTTCAAAGTAAATTAAGGTACTTGGTAAGCAAATGAAGTTGATGGTTCTTGCAGATTTATCATTAGTTAACAAATCCTGATTATGGACATGTGTGTCCCATCTATGTTAATGGCACAACTTTCTTACAACAGTTAGGCAAGGATGAGGTGGACATTCTCATTCTGAGGTGAGAAATAGGAGTTAAAAAAAGAATTACAATTTCCAAATAATTCCTAAATTTATTAAGACAGACATTATGAAACTGAACATAATATAATCTTATTGACCTATGGAAGGGGGTAAATCTTTAAGGCTTAACACTGAAGACTACTGTGTTACTGGGTCAAGCCCACTTGAACCTATCACAGACTGAATGGAGTCTTATGCCTGCAGCTCTTCTAAGCTGTCAGTGAATGCTATTCTGGAGTGCCATGGTGTATGCATAGCTCCATTTGGCATTACCTGACTGGGAGATTTCTTTGGTAGGTCAATCCCTATGATAATTCCTTAGCTGGGCCTTCAGGATCTCTGGGTTATCTTTGAAATCTATATGGAAGCAGCCTCGACTCTACAAATGAAAAACACTGATACTAATAGAGTCAACCATACAGACACCATCAAACTCTGCCTCTTGTTTCCTCCAGAGGAACAGGCTTGGTAATATTGAGATCTATGTAAGACACATGGGGGACCAAGGAGTGCTATGCTGGAATTCATGAGCAGAACCTTAAGGCAACTATCATAAGCAAGTCTCACGCCAATGAACCGTCCTAATGTGACCCTTTAATACAGTTTCCCATGTTGTGATAATCCCAACTATAAAATTATTTTTGTTGCTACTTCATAACTGTAGTTTTGTTACTCCTATGGATTGTAATATACATACAATATACATGCTTTCTGATGGTCTTGGGTGACCCCCGTGAAAGGGTCATTCAACCGCTGAAAGGGGTCATGACCTACATGAAGGTAACTGCTGCCCTAGGCCCTTCCCTTGAAATCACTTTACTCTCAAGGCTTTACAATTCTATGTCATGATGGGGTGGCTGACTTAGTCATCTCCAAAATCCTACTGAGATTCCTCTCTTTCTTCCTTTTTTTCTTCCTTTCCTTTTCTTTCTGTCTGTCTTTCTTTCTTTCTTTCTTTCTTTCTTTCTTTCTTTCTTTCTTTTTTTCTTCCTTCCTTTGCATATGTATGTGTGGCTGTGTGTGTGAGTATATGTTCAGATTTCTGTGGGTGTACATAATGTAAATGTATTTTGTGTATGTATGCATGTTTAAATCTTGAGGCTAGAAGACGACCTTTGGTTTTGTTCCTAGGGAACTGCCCATGTTTATATTTTGAGACAAGTTCTCCCACTGTTCTAGAACTTACTAAGTTTTGTTGGTTTGAGAGCAAGCCCCAGGGATCTGTTTTCTGTTTCCCTGGCATTGGTATTGTAAGTGTCTCACCACACTTGAACAACCAGAATGTGGATTCCATTAAAGGAAGTTCTTGGTTTTGTCATTGAGTTTCTAGTGCCTAGTATATATTTAAGGTTGAGTAAGTTGTTGAAGAATAAATGAATGAACAAACATCTCCTCCCCATATCTTTTTTAGAAAAAAGATATTCTTATTATTCATTCAAGTAACTTTGATTTATATTATACTATAGTGCTTGACTTAAATTTCTTTTTTTTTTTTCTTGGTTCAGTAGATTATTTGCACAGCAAAATTGAAAGAGTTCTCAGAAATAGTTGCTTCAGCCTCCCATTAATGTGAAGTTCCATTTTATAGCCTCCTGGACAGATGGCCAGCCAGATTCATCTAAACACCTCCAGTCACAGGAGACAAGCACACCATTGTTGTGGCGATTAGGCACATTCTATCGGATTAGAGTGCATATTATTGGAAGAAATAGAACATTTATCTTAAGATGGACTTATAATACTGAAAGCTGAAAGGTAATAATAATAATACCTCATATTCTTTTAAAGGTACAAAGTTACTGAAAGATTTTATTATAATTCAGGTCAAAAGTTTACAGTATTTTCATGTCTCTCACCTCACTGCTTATAATTCCTTATACTAGATGTGAATTCTCCATTTGTCAACATTCTTCTTGGGCTGTTTCTTTTTCCCTTCTTTCTTTTTAACATTAATAAATGGGAAGTTCAGTTTTAGAGCCGTTTAACCACATATCATCCTTATTTTGTGAAAGAGAAAAGAACATTTAGCCTTTATACTAAAACAAGTCAAGAGATTTGCCCTGGTTAGATCTGTTAAGACCTATAATTCAAGAGCTGAGACTGTGGGGCATGGTTACTGATTAAGTTCAAGTTAAAAGCTCCAAGGACATTGTAATGTGGAGGGTCAGTGTATGAGGTAATCCAGCTTTAGGGGTACATTTCAAGTAAGCAGCATGCACTGAACACTCTTGGTGACCTTATAGTTACACCAGACTTCTAATAGAAAGCAGACTTATTCAAGTCTATTCTTCTGCCTTGCACTGTACGTGACTCAAAAAAGTAACTTTATTCCCTGGGTAAAGTTCATAGATAACCTCTGATTTGTCTTATATAATTATGGCATGAGATGTCCCTCAATAATTCTGGGGTTTAATAGTCTACACTGAACCAGTTTTGAACCAATGCTTGAAACATTATAAAGAATTATATCCTGTGCTTTGGGAAGAGATTTGTCTTTCTCCATAACAAAGATGAATAAGGAGAGTGTATAATTCTCACTGATTCCAGCAATCAGCTATGACTTTCATGGATATCCTTAGAATGAAGCCACCACCACAACCAGAAGAAAGGGCATGATGATTAACAATATTCTTGAGCTCCCAAAAAATTCCATACACAGATTCAACTCTTGGTCCCAATTCCAGTGATTCTGTCTCTGGTATTTAATTTTCTTTTTGTTAAGATTCTGTTTGTTTGAAACATAATTATCCTTAGTGATGCCAATATCATGGAAGCTGGGGATACAGTCAACAGGTAAGAGCATGTTTTGGGGATTCCTTTACATTTTACCCTTCTTCCATTCTTTAATGATGTAAGGGTAAGTATCTTCTCATATGCCCACTGTTTCAATATGCCCATAGATATGTACTCAAGGAAATTAGATCCCTTGAAAACTCTCCACCAGGTTTAACATAAAACCTCTTTATCTTCTTGATATTTCTTCAATGCAAATGCAATAAGCTTCAGCATCATATGCAAAGTGCATTCCAGACAGTTTGGATAAAATGAGTTTGGTTCACTAGGCTATAATTCAGATTAGTGTATGGAAAAAAAGTTGGACTAAGTGTAGTTATAATGAACTTGGACCTAATATCCACCCACTTTACACAAGTTTTTAGCTGCATTAAACTCTTATTTTCTCCTTGATAAAATGGGAATAATAATTCCTTTTTGCTACAAGCATTTTCCATGCAAATCAGATGAAATAACATAGGTAAAATTACTCCCTAAATAGTAAAAGTAACAAATATCAGAGAATGATTAATGTTTCTTCAAATGGTGTCAGCTTTCTTCAGCAAATAATTCTGCTATAAACATAATTGAGCAAATGTCCTAGTAGTATGATTGAACATCCTTTGGGTACATGCCCAAAAGTGGTATGGCTGGTTCTTGAGGTAGGTTGATAGCCAGTTTTCTGAGAAATTACCATACTTATTTCCTCAGTAGCTGTGTAAGTTTGTACTCTCACCAATAACAGAGTATTCCCCTTGCTCCACATTCTTTCCAGCATAAGCTATCATTGATGTGTTTGATCCTAGCCATTCTGACTGGTTAAGATGGTATCTCAGAGTTGTTTTGATTTGCATTTCCCTGATAGATAAGGATGTTAATCAGATCCATAAGTGGTTTTTCACCATTTGAGATTCTTCTATTGAGAATTCTCTGTTTAGATTTATATCTCATTTTAAAAATTAGATTATTTGGTATTTTGATGTCTAGTTTCTTGAGTTCTTTATATATTTTGAAGGTCAGTCCCCTGTCTGATGTGGGGTTGGTAAAGATTTTTCCCATTCAGTAGGCTGCTGTTTTGTCTTATTGACTATGCCCTTTTTCTTGCAGAAGCTTCTCAGTTTCAGAAGTTCCCATAAATATATTGTTCCTCTCAGTGTTGTTGCCTCCGCACTTTTCTGTGAACACCCGAACCTCGAAACAGGCGCGCGCTTTCCTTACTCAAGCCCACGAGAACGGATTAATATCCTAAAGGGTTAAAACAGACACACACACAAGAGACCGGGCTCATTTACCAAGGAGCAAGTGGCAAATGGCAGCTTTATTAAGCAAAAGTCGGGTATATATATCGTGGGGCAAAAGGACACCAGCCCCCCACCAAGAACAAAGAAAGAGAAAAATCAGGGGGCCGCGCCCAAGGTCGAAGAGCAGCTGAACAGAGAAAAGAGGAAGCCAGGTGGCCGAGCTTAGGGTCAGAGAGAAACTGACCCAGGAACCTTGCCTGTGGCGAGAACCTTGCTTGCAGGTGGAATTACCATAACAGAAGAGGGAGAGTTCTCTCTAAGCTATACCCTTGGGCCATAGGTGAAATTATCATAACAGGAGAGGGCAAGTTCTCTCTATGCTACACCATCAAGCTGGTACAGTGGAACCAGGAAGCAGAACGGCCCTGCATAGCGCCTCGGGCAAAATGGGGAATGACCTGTGTACCTACACAGTGTCTGTGCTACTGGTGTTATATTTAGAAAGTGGTCTTCTGTGCCACTGTGTTCAGTTCTACTTCCCACATTTTGTAACATGAGGGCCAGCAGTGGGGATTTCTGCCCCCCCCCATACCCCACAGCTGGAAAGTCCCAACAAAAATCACACAAAGGACTCCATAAGATTATAAACTGATTGGCCCATTAGCTAAGGCTTCTTGTTAACTCTTATAGCTTATATCAACCCATTATTTTCATCTATGTTAGCCATATGGCTTGGTACCTTTTTCAGCTGTCAGATCACATGTTGCTTCTTTGGTGGTCTGGGCAGGAATGGCAGAGGCAGCTTCCTGCTTCCCAGAATTATTCTGTTCTCATTGCATCACCTCTACTTCCTGTCTGGTTTTCCCGCATATACTTCCTGCCTGGCCAATTAGCATTTATTTAAAATACATGATTTTCAGAATACAGATAATTCTCCCGCACCACTTGCCCCTCCTTTTAAAAAAAGGAAAAATCCAAGTCCATTTGTTGGGAATGTGGACGTAGTATTCCAGGCTACTTCCAGCTGGTTGGGGGTGCTGATATTCTTATGGGGACCTAAAGAAAATTTAGAGTTATAATCAAGTCCTGACTGGAGTATCCTGGGAGTCTTGATCATCTCAGGCAGCAGGCTTGAATCTGTTCTGGATGTAGAACTCAGACATCTGGGCCATCTGTTCCTACCAGGGATTTCTCAGGTGATCTTCCTTGATCAAATCTGATTTTTCTTAGCTCAGAATGAATCCACAGCCTCTCATTTTCTGTGGAAACAAAAGCAAAATCTCTTCTCCAAAGTAACATACCCTTTCACTTCAGTTTTGAAGCCAAAGTATTTTCAAAATACCTATCTTGGATTAGTTCAGCAGCATTTATTTATAAAGAAAAGTCTTTTAGCAGCTGTTGCTCCTTTGTCAACATTCAAACAATTCAAAGAGAACATAATAGCATACAGTATCAAGATTCTCTGTGTATTTTCCATCTTTATGCAGCTTTATTTCATTCCCTTTTTAATTTTACTTTTACTTTTTGAGATAGTGTTTCACACTGTGCATCTTTGTCACAGAGATCTGCCTGTCTCTGCCTCCCCAGTGCTGGGATTAAAGGTGTGTGCTACCACAGGACCTTGAAGTCACAGAGGTCTGCATGTCTCTGCCTCCCCAGTGCTGGGATCAAAGGCGTGTACTACTACGGGACCTTGAAGTCACAGAGGTCAATCTACCTCTGCATCCCAGCATTGGGATTGAAGGTGTGTACCACCACACCCTACTTCTCTCTTTCTTTCTTTATTTTTAATGATTTTAACCTTTAGTCTGCACATATTTTTAACACACTGTAAACCATTTAGAGGTTTTCTTCCTCTTTGAATCTCTCTTTACTGTATATCTCTCTTTTCCTGACCACTCAAGCCTTTAATTTACTAAGCAATATGGAGAGCCATGGCTCTGACAGCTAGATCCAGCCCATTCCTTAGCTTTCCAGTCTCGTGGCAGAGGTACCACTGTAGTCATTTTTATTGCCACAATTCTATTGCGTTTCAAGGTCCCTGTCAACAAGCAAGCTGTAGCATTCTGCTCACAGACCACACTCAGTCGGACTGCCTGTCTGAAAGAATCAGAGTTTGCCCTGGCAGGATAGCCCAGAAAGTTGGCATTTTAAAACGGTACAGCTTTTTTTCTGCTATAGCTGAAAACCGAAAAGCATGCATTCAGCTTTTCATCAATACCATTTAAGTGTTTCATGACAGGACCTCTTAAAAGAGCTGCAGGGTTTTGCAGCTAAAGCTGAGTCAGGAAGCCTCTCTTAGATGACAGTGCTTGCTTGCCTAAGAAATTGCAGCCACCAAGAAAACATGCTTTACTCTATTCTTTCCCAAGCTTTCTCATGCTTTCTGTGCATTCAGTTATCCACGTGGGCGCCATCTGTAACATGGAGGCTGGCTAGTTGGGATTTCTATCCCGCCCAGTACCCCGGGGGGGGGGGGGTGCTGGCTCCCAGAGGCCATGTGGCAACTGGGAGACTCCACAAAAAAACAAAGAAGCCCCATGCTGGGCACCAAAATGTGGTGGGTGTGGTCGATCAATAATTAACCAGACCAAATCAATACAAAAGATTTAGCTTTTAATAAATGGGGAAAAACTTACAAGATCAGAGATCCCAGGAACATCAGACGAGCCAGGAACCAAAGAGAGAGAGCATGGCAAGTCACTTAGATCTTTTATTTGTTTTGTGTGGCCTGAGGGGGCCACACCTTAAGCAGAATGTGATTGGCTGAGATTCTCCATCAACATTTTCTTCTATGAGGTTAAGTGTGACTGGATTCATGTTGAGGCCTTTGACATTTGGATTTGTGTTTTGTACATGGGAATAGACATGTGTCTATTTTCATTCTTGTACATGCTGATATTCAGTTATGTCAGCACCATTTGTTGAAGATGCTTTCTTTTTTTCATTTTAAATTTTAGCTTCTTTATCAAAAATCAGGTGCTGATAGGTATGTGAATTAATATCAGGGTCTTCAATTCCATTGGTTCACCTGTCTGTTTTTATGCCAATACTAAGCTGTTTTCATTACTGCAGCTCTGTAATAGTGATTGACGTCAGGGAATGTGATACCTCCAGAAGTCCCTTTATTGTACAGGATTGTTTTGGCTATCCTGGTTTTTTTTTTTTCCATATTAAGTTGAGTATTCTTCTTTCAAGGTTTGTGAAGAATTGTATTGAAATTTTGATGGGAATTACATTGAATGTCTAGATTTCTTTTGGGTAGGATTGCCATTTTTATTACACTTGCAGGCTGATATAACTACTAAGCAGCAGATTCCAACTTGTTTAACTGTGAATTCTGTCACTCAGTACAGCATTACTGTAGCTGTGTAAGATCTAAAAACTAAGAGAATAAACCAATCAATTCATCAAGCATCCAGTGAGCTCATGGCATGTCCAAAGGCTTGTATTTGGCCCGTGTGCCCTGTTACTTATCCCTCATTAATGTATGCATTATTTTTTTCAATAAAATCTTTATTCCTGTTTTCAAGTAGACTAGAACATTTTATCTGAAAGTCTCATTCAAAAATAGTTTCTCTGTTGGAGCTACAGTATTATACAGTAAATGAACAGCTGACAGATTCTTACTGACCCACAAATGTACAACTCATGGGGGATCCATTTAGCAGAGTTGAAAGAACACTTGTCTTTTGGATTAGTGACTGTCAATTTGGTTTTGTGAAGCCATGACTTTTTTCCCTTTAAAATGGGATTCATTCCCAAAATACCTCAGCAGTGTAACTTCCTACTGTATGGGCAATGGAATGACCTGCCCCAAGACCTAGAGCTATAACATTCACTCTTTGTGCTAATTGTCAAATCTACATAAAGTCAATTCCCCACATTTACCTTTGTGAAAAGACCACCTAGGAATTTCAAAAAGACAACATGCTTTCCTTTACTGACTAACAGGAGTTTGGGGTGAGGAGAGTGGGTGACTCCAGGGTTCAGGGACATTTAATGATTTTTATCTAATGGTTTGGAATGTCAGGTATTTCTTCCTGGGTGGTGTCAACTCTTCCTGGAGTGCTGCTTTATTAGCATCTACCTGCCTTTTCCTTCTTTTTTCTTTCTTTTTTTCCTGTTCTTTTCTTTCTTTGATTCTGAAATGCATGCTGATATCATTGTTTTTACCTATGGAATATTTTTAAGTTTGTAAACTAAAAACCTGCTGGAGATTGCACCTCTTTCTCACTTCTTCTTCACCCAAAGAATAAAGAACATGCAGAGGTAACATCCTTGAGTTAATTTATTTTGTTTACCTTCAGACCCAAATAGCCAGTTTTTACCTGCTATAGCAAATCTTTCTGGATCCTGAGATGTTTAATGGGCTTAACCCCAAACTAAAGCTCAATATTTCTCAGACTTAAGAGCAAAATGATAGTTGTCCCATAAGTGTGGGCATATTATAAAGAGGAACTTAATACCATCTCCAACCCTGTTGGAATATTTTATTTTTATGAATTATTAAAAAGTTATGTATCTGCATCCTCATCATAAACTTTAAGAAATGTCTTCAATAGTTTTTGGCCTTGACTGCTTCTCTTTTGGAGGGCAACGCTTCTGGTAGGGGTATACGTGGGGAAGGACTCAGTTTTCTTTAAAGGGATGGCCACTGGGAGTTTGACCTTTCTTCAGTGAGTATGCAGGCAACACAAATTGAACTTGGTATTTTTTTTCTTTATTTTTCCCCTTTTCTTCTTTTTCTTTTTCTTCTTTTTCTTCTTCTTCTTCTTCTTCTTCTTCTTCTTCTTCTTCTTCTTCTTCCTTCTTTTTTTTGTCTTCCGTTTTGAGGGTTGGGCCTGGGAGGACTGGGAAGTGAATATGATCCGAGTTCATTATATGGAATTTCCAAATAATCAATAAAATATTATGTTAAAAATGTCGGGTTTTGCCAGGTGGTGGTGGTGCATGCATTAATCCCAACACTTGGAAGGCAAAGACAGGAAGATATTTGAGTTTGACACCAGTCTGGTCTACAGAGCAAGCTCCAGGACAGCCTGTGCTCTTACACAGAAAAACCCTGTCTTGAAAAACTGAAAAGAAAAACTGTTAATTAGCCTGTGTAATTAGCCTGTGTAATTAGCCTGTGTAAAACCCCAGTCTTTGGAACTGCTATGACCTGCTTTGTCCTGTGTAGTTCTGCTATCTGCACTCAAGGGACTCTGTCTTTGATTTCATTCCAGGTAGAGCAACATCACCTGCAACTGTTTCTCTGAGGTTTACAGTGGCCCTTGCTGGATCCTTGCATTGATGTTCCGACAGGTACAGTTATTATCCTAGTTTCCCAGGGCCAGCCAGTAAGTTAGAGAGAGAAGACAGATCCCTGAAGACCCAAAAGAGTCTGTGTGAGGATGTGTTTGTTGGAGGTGTGAGCAGAGTGGGTTTGAGGAACCACACAGTGCACTCTACTGCAAATAAAGGTAAAGAAAGATCTGGTCTTGGATGAGCTGCTAATTTATAATAGAATTTGGGCATGTGGTTTGCTAATTGAGCCTCAGAGTTTCTATCCATATAGCAGGCTCATTAGTAACTGCCTGTGTATGAGAGCAATCATCTTCCTAAGACCCATTCCTTAAACCACACACAATTGCTGTCTGTGACAAACTAAACATGTTTCTTAACCCCCCGAGTTTTAGTTTCCAGATGTGGACAATGGGAATGAGGATAATACAATTAACCTTCATACTTGCACTAACTGCAGATTGAAGGTATTTTTTTAAAAAACTATACATGCTTTAAATGTATACAGGCTTGTCATTTTTCTAGAAATAGTGTAATTACTATTTGAATATATATGATGCATGCAAATACTAAATTAGGGGACTTTAGTTCCCTGGACTTGGGTATCTTTAGGGTTCCTGGACTCAATCCCCTGATGATTCTTAGATATGACTGCATCTAATTCATGGAACCTCCACAGACAGTGAATGAAATAGAGTGTGTAAAGTATTTAATACAGAACACAGAGTGCAGTGAAATGTGAGTTCTTCCCATACAAATTGTTCTCTTAGACTAGGGTGTTCTCAAGAGCAAATGAGACTTTAAGCATATTCAAATTTAATACAACCTCATAAAGTAATTGTACTTAAATATAAACAGTACAATATAGTGCATTCTTTGTTTGTTGGTATTGAACACCCTCACTGCTACCCAGCAAAGTTTCAAGATAATAGAAACAAATATCTCCAGACTGATAGTGTAATGATTTCAGCCACAATAAGGCTGATACTTCTGGGTTCTAGGGCCATGCATGTATAGACAAGCCCTCGGGCAGAAGTGCCTAATTCCCCACCCCCATATTAATGGGCCCTACTTGTGTTGTGGATTACATCATGACCCAGCTAAGTACTTGCATGCATCTATGTTTGAGGTAGCCACGTCAACCCCCTGTGCATGTGTGCTAGGCAGCTTTTCAAAACTGGATGCGCCACCTCCCCGCCCCCCTTTCTCTCTCTCTCTCTCTCTGCACACTGATTCCCCAGGACTGTACACGCCCCGTCTAATAAACTCCTAAGCGGATTTGTTGCGTGTTCCGTGTTTCCTTCTCACTCGTGCCAGGTAATTTCAGATAGGATTGAAGAGATGGTTTGAACTTTTCTTCTGGTTTGTAGCTAGAAACACTGAGTCCCAGTCAGACAGATTTACTTGTCAATATCCAGTTACTGAGGGAAATAGTGAGACTGAAAATCACATCTCATGAGCCATAAAATGGTTTTCTTTCTCTGTGTTACTTTTTATATATGAGGGAGCAAAGTCAGAATGGTTGACTGAATTGCTCATGGTTATACATGCCTATTTGTGACTTAGACTTTTCATGCAAACATAGCTCTTAGTTGTTTGGATGCATCACATCAGTAATTCCTTTCAACAGCTCTAGGAGATACTAAATAGGCCCCTTGGTTCTCAGATGAGGTGGGAGGCACAGAGAAGTCTAATAACTTGTCTGAGCCTGTGCAGGAAGCACTGAGATCAATGCAGAACATTTGGCATCAGAATTGCACATGTCACCAACCTTTGTGTTTTGAGTATCCCAGTTTGATCCTCTTATTTCTCCACCTCAGGCATGAGCGAGTCTGAACTTTAAGTCAAAATTAGGTCTAATGACAAAGAGCAGTGTCTATCAACTGGGTTAGAAAGGAGCTCACAGAGGGTCCTGGAGCTTTCAGAGAAGCTAGCATTGTTCACTTGTGCTTGCTGTTTACAGTGCTATTAGAACTCATCTGTTGACACACGCAGACCTTGATGAGGTGTTTTGTGAAAGAGAAGATAGCTGTGCCTTTAGGGCTACCGTAAAGAGGGAAGATCAGAGCGATCATCTGGCTGGAGCACTCAGAGTTAGGTGGTTTTGAGAGAAAGTGGTCTGTGGTGAGTGACATTCTGACCGCTACTCAGCCAGTCACCTGCTTAGACAGTTTCTGTAAAGAAGTTTATAATCAAAACACCCAGATTTAGTTAAAAATAAGAAAATAAGAACTCAGAATATATGGAATTGGGTTGTTTTACTTCATAACCCCAAGCTCTTCTAAGTACCTGAAATGTTGCAAACCCCTTTACCTCTTATGCCTATTTCTTCATATGCAGAGTGGGAAGGATTCTCATGGCTCGTTCATACAGTGATTGTTACAGACTAAATATTAATCTCCACAGTTTGATTCTATTTGTAAATACTGTCTTTGGGAATACATTAGGGTTAGATGAGGTCGTGAAGGTGTGACTTTCGTGATGAAATTACTGCCTTCTAATGGGTGACACTGGAGACACTGAAGATGACCGTGTAAGTATACAGTGGCTGTCTCTAAGCTTTTCAGAATCCTTGCCAGAAACCCAATGATTTAGCACCTTGATTTCAGATTCCCTTACTTCAAAATTTTAATAATATAAATTTCTGTTGTTTAAACACTCAGTCTCAAGTATTTTATTCAGTTTAAGACAATGGTTACAAAAGTTAAGTATAGAATACATGCATCCATACCTAGTACTTGAGTTGTGTGTATATAGGAAGAAAGAAAGAGAGAGATGAGAGCTCTATATATAAGCTATATACATGTACAAATGTAAAAGTGTGCTTTCATATGTGTATAACATGGAATGCTTTGGTCTAATTGGCATTAGTCAGCTACAGCACCAGAAGCAGTACTACAGCCTACTTGTAGATGGCATCTTAGACTATCAATGTGTCCCTAAAGGATGGAAGTTGTCTTATCCTCAATTCCTACATCCAGGAAAAGCTACCACTGAGTTAGGCTTGGCAACTCTCTAAAACAACAGCTAGGCTTAATGAGCAGTGTAGTTCCAGGTTGCAAATGCTAAACCTACACAGCACAGCAGGGAAAAATGGCAACCACTCCCTGACTGGATGCTCCAGCTCTCTGAGAAGTATTTGTGATGCAAGTGTCCCGTTTTGTGCTGAAGAAGCAGTCCCTGGACCACTCAAGGACCTCAGTAGGAAATACCAGGCTTCTGCTAATCAGGCAAATGGAAAACTGGAAAGATGAATTGTACTATTAAAAGAGATGTGACTTTATTTGTTCTGAAACTAGTTTTGTGAAATAATAGCTTGAACATTTAATGAGCACTTCTGATGCTCCAAGCATAAGAGCAAGTAATTTATTAAAACTCTTGTATTTCCATATTTGAAACACAGAGTAAGTTATATTATCCACATTTTATACACAAGGTGACTGAACACCAAGGATGGAAATTATTTGTCCAAGGTCACAAATCAATAGTGTGGCAGAGTCATCCAGACCTTCCCTAACGTGGAGCACAGCTGTTCTCGGAAAACAGAAGAAATGTAAACACGTTAAAGGAGAAGCATGTGCATTAGTGAGTCTTCTGGCTGAGATTTAACTAAATGTTTGGTGTGTTTTTCCTACAAGAGATGGAAAAACTTGTCCCCAAATACAAGGAATAGCCCTTATTGTGCTTATAAATTTTCCAGCTGAACTTGACCATGTCATTTTCTGTCCCGCGCTACCGTCTCGCCAGCAAGAACCACGCGGTACACATAGGATCTTCTGCAGAAAAGCTTTATGTCTCTTGGGAGCTAGAGCATAAGCCACATGGCGGAGACCCAGATAAGATGGAACCCATCCCTTATATAGGAAACAGACCCTGCTTCGGACGTGTCACTCTTGGATTGGTCAATTGTCCATAATCCCAGGTGAATGCCTCGGGAGTAGGCGGGGACTCAGTGGGAAATTACCGAGCACATGTGCGTTCACCTGGTGGTGAAGCCGGATATCAGCGTCATCTTGATAATGGAGAATGTGGCTGCGGCCTTCTACATCTCCCCCTAATTTTACTTCTTTGCAGAAAGGCAACTCCCTAGGAAGGTAAAGATAGAGGTCGCACTTCCCAAAATGAAAACATTAAAATGGGCTTACACGGAATCTGCCCTAGGCTCATGACACCTGGAACCTATCCGGCCTGCCCTCTGCCAATTTTTCTGGGAAAGGGAAATATACAGCAGGAAACCCTTATGCAGAGCGACTTATCTCTCAGAGAGGGCCATTCTCTGTGCGATGCTTTTCAGCTCCACAACCTTCAGGGCTAGCTAAGCCAAGCACTCCACCCTGTGCCATGGACCACAGTCCTAGGGGTGCAGGAGCTGGTTGGCTTAAACCTTACTGCTTTAACATAGATAACCACATATCAGAAGAGGCTCCCTATTCCAGGGTAGCCAGCGCTGTGCAAAAACCACTTTGTCCCTACGATTTTGGGATTTGAGTCAACAGACCATCCAGAGGAGAAACACTATTCCATAGCATAGGACTGTTCCAAAACATTTCCACCCCCACCCATTCTTTGAAGTAGGGGATGAAGGACACAATCCAGGACTGGAATTCTTTGACCAGGCTTATGTCCACTCGCATGGAGTTGATTGTCACGATGGACCGTCTCAAGGAGGACAGCAAATCATCAAAATTCTCCTGCAAGATACAAAGACAATTCTCGGGACAAGTTAGCCACTTTTATAAAGTTCTCATATGGTATACTGGTCACACATAAGGCTGGAGTTTTCCATTTATAGCCCAATTGGGCAAGCTGCCATAAGATATCCACCTGTTCTTTATTCTACCTCTAATAGATGTATCTATGGTAGCCTGTTGATCTAGGGCTGTAGCCACTGTGGTCGATAACTGATTGAGGGTCTCTGTTTTCCATGGTATAGGCTGTGCTGCCATTTAAAAAATGTATAATGAACAGAGCCATGGCGAATAGCCATTCGTGGCATCGGGGGCAGTTCCTTTATTATTCCTCCCCTTTTTTATTTAAATAGATATTTATCCAATTTTTAATTTGAATAACCATGGTATTTTGTAACCTGTCTTGAAGATACCCATAGTGTTCAGCAGAAATAACTGACAGGATAAGGGAAACTGATAGCAAGTAACAACTGACAAATCAAGGGGAAATCCAGCAGCATAGCAATGGCACAGCAACAATAACATTGCAATGTACAGCAGCAACAGCACAGCAATAACTGACAGACCAAGGGCAGGAGCTGGACCATCCCTCAGGAACCCACCAGCTCCGCAGCAATCAGGCCAGACAGCTCCATAGCAGAGGCTTTGTCCTCAGGCCTCTGGACAGATGAATCTACAGCATGAGTAGTAGCATTCCTAGAAAAAAAACATAAACTCTTCTCCCAAAATAACATTTAAGAATATTAAAAAACTCAGTGTAAAAATTTAGCACAGTCAGTACTGGAAGTAGGCTGGTCTTGAACTTAGAGATCTACAGGTCTCTGTTTGTTGATATTAGATTTAAGATTTATTGGCTCCCGTATTCCTTGCCGGTACGGTGGCCTTGGGTTCCAGAGCCCGCCCCTCCATTCTCCTGGGCCAGGAAGTGGTGGCTCCACCCCCAGGTGCCCCTGCCTTCCCTGCGGGGCTAGCCTAGTTCTCTGAGGCTGTGTTGGTGGCGGAGTGTGGCGGGAGCCGACACTCAGACCGCAACATCTCAAGGTCTGCGCCAGAGCCGCTGCGGCTCAAGGGGCCGATGGGAGAGGCGGCGAACAGGGCCGCTTCCCTACTAGCAAACTCTCAACACCTGTGCCACAGCAAAAGCGGCTGTAAACTCTCACAGATCCAGCCAACGACCCAATCACCCCAAAATCCAAGGGCCCTTCGCATCCATCTCCCTGTGGATCCTGAAACATCAGACAAGCCAAGCGTATACACAGCAATCTTTCAGGAGGACTTGAGTTTTTAAAATGCTAAGCAGTTCTTAAAAACTTAAGTTGCACTATGTAGATGTAATACGGTATTGCCTGTTTACTGCGTCTAAACCTTAATTGCGCTTTTATTATGATAAATACGACCAGCCCTGCCTGAAGTCAGCATAGTTTAGCGTAGCCAAATGGAACCAGAGTCATTTTACCCTCAGAGACCAGCACAGTTTTAGGTACATTGTAAGCCTTTTGGCCCGGCTGCCTGTGGCACCGCTGTGACATCCTCCAGGCCAGGCACCAACCGAGCCGCATCAATTGAGCCTGCGCAACGTGCTCCCCACCATAGCCATAGAGCAAAGCTCCGCTCCAGCTGCCCTCCAGCCCCAGCTGCACCCACTCCGTGCCCAAACCGGTGCATGGAGCAAAGCTGAACTCAGAGAAGCAGGCTTGAAAGGACCTCATTTAAACTTTTAGGGAATTTGGGCGTCGTTTAGTCTCTTTGGCTGCTTCCTGCTGTTATTGGGCCGCTGTATTTTAGGGGTAAACATTATAAAATTTCAGGAGGTCTCGGTGATTCAAACCACATGGATCTCAAGCACATACTTAGGCTCCCATCCTCCGTGGAGGCGAAAACAGAACCTCTCCTCCAAAACATCATATTCTTAAGCCCATGTTTTAAATTTAAACTACCTTTTTTAGCAGTTCCTAAATTCAAATATCTTTCTCCTGTCCAGTACATAAAAAACAACACGAACAACATAACATAAAGCTTTTGACCTTGTAAATCAGCCTTCTCCCCCATTTTCACTTTTTTAGAATCACTGGGGGGTCCTTTTTAACTTATTTTCTTTTCTGTCTCCCCCATACTTTACCGGAGGGTCATTTTTTAACTTATCTGGGTGCGCGCACAACCTCCCACTGCTGCTCAGTTTCTGATATGCTCTCTGGACTTTAGAGCGTACCTCTCTAAGCATGCATGCCTGCAGTTCTGAATCCTCCTTGTGTCCAAGGGGTCTCCGGCGGTGCAAAGTTCTTCTTTTTCTTCCCGGGTATCGGCACCAGATGTCCCGCGCTACCGTCTCGCCTGTAAGAACCACGCGGGACACAGGATCCTTCTGCAGAAAAGCTTTATGTCTCTTGGGAGCTAGAGCATAAGCCACATGGCGGAGACCCAGATAAGATGGAGCCCATCCCTTATATAGGAAACAGACCCTGCTTCGGACGTGTCACTCTTGGATTGGTCAATTGTCCATAATCCCAGGTGAATGCCTCGGGAGTAGGCGGGGACTCAGTGGGAAATTACCGAGCACATGTGCGTTCACCTGGTGGTGAAGCCGGATGTCAGCGCCATCTTGATAATGGAGAATGTGGCTGCGGCCTTCTACAATTTTCTTTGTTGGGTAAAAGGATAACTCATCAGGAAACTGGGTATATCATAAAAGCTTTTTATTCTGAATACCAAGTATTGTAACTGAGCCAGAACTTTTCTCTTGGAAGGAAGATTTCACAAAATAGGAGATAGCAAGAGTTCTTTCTTTTTTTTTTCAAACATAATTTCTTTATTGATTCTTTGGTAATTTCACATCATGTACCCTAATTCTATTCACCTGTCAGTACCTCCATATTCTCCCCTTACCCATGCAACACCCCTCTGAAAAAAATTAAAGAAAAATCAAATGAAAATCAAGCAAGCAAGCAAACAAACAAAAACAAGAACAAAAAAAATCTTCTTCTTTCTCACCTCTCCAACACTTCTTTATTCATCCTGTTGGCATTAGGAGCAGTGGCATGTCCTTTTCTAATGCCAGAAATATTCCAGTGCTGTGTGAGACTGCTGTGCCAGGAGGAGACAAAATTAGCAAAACCTGGTAACAGTGGTGGCCCCCATCTTGGACAATACCTGTGTTGGAGCCAACATCGCCTGCTTACCTTGTTCAACCAGGATAAAAGTTCTGCCAGAGCTGCTGCCCACATATCTCATGCCAAGTGCAGTTGGCAGGGACTTGCTATCTCTGGAGGACAATGTAGTGTGGTCTTCTTGAGAAAGAGGCAGCTGAGAAAGTCCCCTGTATGGTCCCACAATCAATGTTGATGCATTAGAACTCCTAGGCTGTAAATACTGACCATAGCCCAGGGGACAAAAGAAACACAATAAGTAATACTGAAGTGGACACTAAGCATATTAGAATGTCTTTGCTGCAAGATGCCCGCAGAATTTGTTCAACAGAGCTAATAATGTTAGTTACCACCAACTGAGTGGGGAATTAGTGCCAGTCCCTCCTCTCAGGTAAATGTGGACTATTGCACTTGATCTTACAATAATAGCTGAGGAAGAGACTTCCCATGTCATATCTTCTCTTTTACAGGCAGGGAAACTGAGGCTCAAAAGTGCTCAGTTATAAGAGCAAATGACCTATATGCCTTAGAAGTGACAAGGCTCAGGTAAATCAGAATTAGTCTCAACTTTTAAAATTCCTACCCTGTAATGTTGCAGCCCTCATGTCTATCCCTAGAAAAGCAAATCCTGAAACACATAGTGCAGGAGTCTATCTCTGTTACGGTTTATATATGGAATAGTCTCCAAAGATTTATGCAAAGACTTGGTTTCTAGAGCAGTGGTGTAGAAATGGGACCTTTAGAGTCGACTGGAACACTGGGGCTCTGGTCTCCACAATGGTTTAACTCATTGGTGAGTTAATAGACTATTTAGAGATTGGTCTATCTGGAAGATACATTGTTCATTGGATGTCTTTTGTGTGTGTGTGTGTGTGTGTGTGTGTGTGTGTGTGTGCTTTTGTTGCTTAATGTATTTTAGTGTCTTATATAATCTACATGGGAATCCTCTGTCAGATGAATGTGGGAAAAAGATTTTGTGCTGTTTCATAGGCTAACTCTTTTTTTTAAGTTCTTTGCTCATATATTGCATTCTGACGGCAGTTTCCCCCTCTTCCCTTCTTCCCAGTCTTCCTCTCCACCTCCCCTCTTCCACAGATCCACACCTCCTCTGTCATCCCTCAGAAAAGAGCAGGACTCCCAGGGACATCAACCAAACATGGCATATGCTATAATAATATAATTAATAATATAATATAATATTAAACACATCATCATATCAAGACTGGATGAGCAACCCAATAGGAGGAAAAGGGAACCATAAATGGGCAAAATAGTCAGCGACTGCCCCTGCTCCCACTGTTAGAAATCCCACAAGAACGCCAAGCTACTCAGCCATACATAGTCTATTTGCCAAGGACCTAGGTCAGATCCCTATAGGTTCCTTGATCTCTCTGAGCTCCAATGAATTCCTGTCGATTGATTCTGTGGGGTCATGAGCTCTGGTTCCTCTGATTCCACCCGCCACAGGACTCCCGGAGCTCCACCTGATGTTTGGCTGTGGGACTCTGCACCTCCTCCCATCCATCAGTTGCTGGATGAAGCTTCTAAAGTCAGATTGATGAAGACTCTGCTAGACTCTGGTCCCAGAACACTCTGCAGGAAGGACAAATTGTAGGTCAAAGGTTTTGAGCCTGGGTTGGTGTCCCAGTCTCTCCACTTGAGGCCTTGCCTGATTATAGAACATGGCTGGTTAATGTTCTGTCCTGCATTGCTAGGAGGTTTTGCTGGGGTTACTCTCATAGATTCCATGGAGTTTTCAGTCATTTCTCCCATCACCTCACTTGCCCCACTGATCCCTCTTGTTTCCACCCCTGCCTGTCCCCAGTCTACCTGCAAAATCTATTCTGTTTCTTCTTCCCAGGGAAATACTTGTGCCCCCCACCCTTAAGACCTCCACATTACTGGAATGTGTCTTTGAAGGATATATTTTTGTCTCTGGCCTTATCTTGCCTCTGCTTCCTGGCTGCCAGAAGTCAAGCATCTCTCTTTCACCATGTCCTTCCTCCATGATTTAGTCATTGTCTTACCATGGGACCAAAATGATGGAGCCTGGTGAGCAAGCATAGAAACTTATGAAACCATGAGCCTTAATAAATTTTTTCTCCAAGATGATTTTTCTCAGGCATTTGTTTCATATCTTCATGAATATATATATTCATCCACATGCCAACATAGTTTTCAGGGCATGGGAAATCCAGATTATAACTTTGATGCAAGAGATATTCTTTAGGCACTGGGACTGGGCTGTAAGTGCAATCTGGCAGGAGGGATTTCCTGTGTTTCAATAGCCTGCCTGCGGAAAGGTAGGCCCTGTATCAGCTCAGCGAGATTCCTGGCCAGCAAGGGGCACTGATCCTCTAGCAGAATGTACATCAGAGGGGTGAGTTTGCTCCTGACCCATGGCAGAAGCCCGGCAAGAAGGAGCTCAGACATTCCCAGACCCACTTGAACTCCCTGGTCACTCTACAGGGGCTAAACCCTCTCACCTCCTATCCCAGCCTAGCTTTCACCCAGGAACCCCTTCCTTTATTCCTCCCTTCCTCCTCAGGGCCATAAAATCCCCCAGCTCAGCGGCTAGCACGCTGGGACTGGGCTGTAAGTGCAACCTGGCAGGACGGAATTCCTGTGTTTCAATAGCCTGCCTGCAGAAAGTAGGCCTTCTATCAGTGAGGTCCCTGCCCAACAAGGGAACCTGACCCGGTACCAGAAGATCCATTAGAGAGCATTTGAAGGAAGAGATGGGCAGACACCAAGGAAGGAATTCCTCCAACAATCTGAAAAACAACACGAAAATACCAGATACCAGCGACCCTACAACAGAAGTACTTGACCACCCTAATCCTTAAGAAGTGGAAAAAAGTTCCATTATGAGAACAATAGAGTCCCTTAAACAGGATATGAATAACTCCCTTAAAGAAATGGATGAGAAGAATAACAAAAATTTTGAAGAAATGAGTAAATCCGTGAATGATACCCTGGGAAACCAAGAAAAAAACAATCACACAGGTAATGGGAACAGTTCAAGAATTGAAAACTGAAATGGAGACAATGAAGAAAACACAAACCAAGGGCTGGCTGGATACGGAAAATCTAGGTAAATGAACAGAGACTACAGAATCAAGCACAACAATAGAATACAAGAGATAGAAGAATGAATCTCAGGTTCTGAAGACGCCATAGAGAAAATAAACACTCTGATCAAAGAAAACAGCATTTCCAACAAATTCTCATCACAAAACATTCAAGAAATCTGGGACATAATAAAAAGACCAAACCTAAGAATAACAGGAGTAGAAGAAGGAGAATTGTGGATCAAAGACCCAGAAAATATATTCAACAAAATTATAGAAGAAAACTTTCCCAACCTAAAGAAAGATATTCCTATGAAGGTTCAAGAAGCATACAGAACACCGAATAGACTGGAACAAAAAAAAATCCCCTCACCATATAATAATCAAAACACAAAACATACAGATTAAAAAAAGAATATTAAGAGCTGCAAAGGAAAAAGGTCAAGTAACTTATAAAAGTAAACCTATCAGACTTACACCAGACTTCTCTATGGAAACCATGAAAGCCAGAAGGTCCTGGATAGATGTACTGCAGAAACTAAGAGACCATGGATGCAAGCCCAGACTACTATACCCAGCCAAGCTATCGTTCACTATCAATGTAGAAAACAAAATATTCCAGGATAAAAACAAATTTAAACAATATGTAACCACAAATCCAGCCTTACAGAAAGTAATAGAAGGAAAATTGCAACCCAAGGAATCTAACAGTGCCAACACTGCCTACAATAACTCAGACATCTAGTGACCCTTCACAAGCACAACTCAAAGAATTGAAACACAAAACTCTACTACACACAAAAAATAAATAAATAAATAAAAATAACTGGAGTCAACAACCACTGGTCATTAATATCACTTAATATTAATGGACTCAAGTCACCTATAGAAAGGCACAGACTAAGAGTTTGGATACGAAAACAGGATCCAACATTCTGCTATTTACAAGAAACCCACCTCAACCACAAATACAGACATCTACTCAGATTAAAGGGTTGGGAAAAGGTTTTTCAAGCAAACAGACCTAAGAAACAAGCGGGTATGACCATTCTAATTTCCAACAAAATTGACTTCAAACAAAAATCAATCAGAAGAGATGGAGATGGACATTTTATACTCATTACAGGAACAATTCATCAGGAGGAACTCTCAATCATGAACATCTATGCCCCTAATATAAAAGCACCCACTTATGTAAAAAAACACTTCTAGAACTCAAGGCAGTCATCAAACCACACACACTAATAGTAGGAGACTTCAACACACCTCTCTCACCAATGGACAGGTCAATCAGACAGAAACCTAACAGAGAAATAAGAGAATTAATAGAGGTAATGATTCAAAAGGACTTAACAGATATCTATAGAACATTCCACCCATATAGGAAAGAATGTACCTTCTTCTCTTACAGCTCATAGAACCTTCTCGAAAACTGACCACATACTTGGTAACAAAGCAAACTTCCACAGATACAAAAAAATATTAGTAACCACCTGTGCCTTGTCAGGTCACCATGGAATAAAGTTAGAATTCAACAACAATTCTAACTCCAGAAAGCCTACAAACTTATGGAAGCTGAACAGTCAACTACTGAATCACTCCTTGGTCAAGGAAGAAATAAAGAAAGAAATTAAAGTCTTCCTTGAATTTAATGAAAATAAAGACACAACATACTCAAACCTATGGGACACTATGAAAGCAGTGCTAAGAGGAAAGTTTATAGCACTAAGTGCCCAATTAAAGAAAACGGAGAAAGCACACATTGGAGACTTAACAGCACAACTGAAAGCTCTAGAAAAAAAAAAAACCAGATTCACCCAGGAGGAGCAGAAGACTGGAAATAATCAGACTGAGGGCTGAAATCAACAAAATTGAAACACAGAAAACAATCCAAAGAATCAACGAAACAAAAAGTTGATTCTTGGAGAAAATCAACAAGATTGACAAACACCTAGCCAAACTAATCAAACGGCAGAAAGAGAACACACAAATTAACAAGATCAGAAATGAAAAGGGTACATAACCACAGACACAGAGAAAATTCAGAGAATCATTAGATCTTAGTACAAAAGCCTATATGCCACAAAGTTGGAAAAAGTACAAGAAAACGACTTGTTTTTAGGTAAGTATCATTTACCAAAGTTAAATCAAGAGCAGGTGAAGAATCTAAATAGACCTGTTAGTCATGAAGAATTAGAAGCTGTTATCAAAAACCTCCCTACCAAAAAAAGCCCAGGACCAGATGGTTTCAATGCAGAATTCTACCAGAACTTCCAGGAAGAGCTAATACCTATACTCCTTAATGTATTTCACAATATGGAAACAGAAGAGTCATCGCCAAATTCTTTTTACAAAGCTACAGTCCCCCTGATACCAAAACCACATAAAGACACAACCAAGAAAGAGAATTACAGGCCAATTTCACTCATGAACATCGACGCGAAAATTCTCAATAAGATACTGGCAAACCAAATCCAAGAACACATTAGAAAAATCATCCATTATGATCAAGTGGGCTTCATCCCAGAGATTTAGGGCTGGTTCAACATACGCAAATCTATCAATATAATCCATCATATAATAAACTGAAAGAAAAAAGCCACATGATCATTTCTTTAGATGCTGAAAAAGCATTTGACAAAATTCAACACCCCTTTATGATAAAGGTGTTGGAGAGATTGGGGCTACGAGGATCATACCTAAATATAAAAAAAGTTATTTACAGCATGCCGGCAGCTAACATCAAATTGAATGGAGAGAAACTCAAAGCCATTCCACTAAAATCAGGAACACCACAGGGCTGTCCACTCTACTCACACTTCTTCAATATAGTGCTTGAAATTCTAGCAATAGCAATAAGACAACATAAGGGTATCAAGGGGATTCGAATGGGAAAGGAAGAATTTAAACTCTCGTTATTTGCAGATGACATGATAGTGTACATAAGCGACCCCAAAAACTCTACCAAAGAACTCCTACAGCTGATAAACACCTTTAGTAATGTGGCAGGATATAAGATCAACTCCAAAAAATCAGTTGCCCTCCTATACACAAAGGATAAAGAAGCAGGGAGGGAAATCAGAGAAACTTCACCTTTCACGATAGCCATGAATAGCATTAGATATCTTGTGATAACTCTAACCATGGAAATGAAAGACCTATTTGACAAGAACTTTAAGTCTTTGAAGAAAGAAATTGAGGAGGATACCAGAAAATGGAAAGATCTCCCTTGCTCTTGGATTGGGAGAATCAACATAGTAAAAATGGCAATTCTACCAAAAGCAATCTATAGATTCAATGCAATCCCCATCACAATCCCATGAAAATTCTTCACAGACTTTGAGAGAACAATAATCAACTTCATATG
Source organism: Myodes glareolus (assembly GCF_982192425.1). Lineage (NCBI taxonomy): Eukaryota > Metazoa > Chordata > Mammalia > Rodentia > Cricetidae > Myodes > Myodes glareolus. Next base: position 2,061,791 of record NC_142047.1, on the reverse strand, counting down.
GAAAAACAAAAAACCCAGGATAGTCAAAACAATCTTATACAATAAAGGAACTTCTGGAGACATTACCGTCCCTGACTTCAAACTCTATTACAGAGCTACAGTATTGAAAACAGCTTGGTATTGGCATAAGAACAGAGAAGTCGACCTATGGAATCGAAAAGAAGACCCAGATATTAACCCACAAACCTATGAACACCTGACTTTCGACAAGGGAGCTAAAGGTATACAATGGAAGAAGGATACCATCTTTAACAAATGGTGCTGGCATAACTGGATGTCAACCTGTAAAAGAATGAAAATAGATCCATATCTATCACCAGGCACAAAACTCAAGTCCAAATGGATTAAAGACATCAACATCAATCTGTCCACTTTGAACCTGATAGAAGAGAAAATGGGAAGTAGTCTACAAGATATAGGCACAGGAGGCCACTTCCTAAGTAGGACCCCAGTAGCACAGACAATAAGAGAAACAATGAATAAATGGGACCTCCTGAAACTGAGAAGCTTCTGTAAAGCAAAGAACACTGTCAGTAAGACAAAAAGGCTGCCTTCTGACTGGGAGACGATTTTCACCAACCCCTCATCAGATATAGGTCTGATCTCCAAAATATACAAAGAACTCAAGAAATTAAACACTAAAACTCTAATTAACCCAATTAAAAAATGGGGTACTGAACTGAACAGAGAATTCTCAACAGAAGAAGTTCGAATGGCCAAAAGACACTTAAGGTCATGCTCAACCTCCTCAGCGATCAGGGAAATGCAAATCAAAACAACTTTGAGATATCATTTTACACGTGTCAGAATAGCTACACACAAAAACACCAATGATAGCCTATGCTGGAGAGGATGTGGAGTGAGGGGAACACTCATCCATTGTTGGTAGGAATGCAAATTTGTGCAGCCACTGTGGAAATTAGTGTGGCGGTTTCTCAGGATACTGGGAGTCAACACCCCTCAGGACCCAGCAACTCCACTCTTGGGAATATACTCAAGAGATTCCCTAACATACTACAAAAGCATTTGTTCAACTATGTTCATAGCAGCACTATTTGTAACAGCCAGAACCTGGAAACATCCTAGGTGCCTCTCAATAGAAGAATGGTTAAAGAAGGTGTGGAGCATATACACATTAGTGTTTTACTCAGCGGTAAAAAACAATGACATCTTGAGTTTTGCATACAAATGGATGAAAATAGAAAACGCTTTACCGAGTGAGGTAACCCAGTCCTAAAAAGAGGAATATGGTATGTACTCACTCATAAGTGGATTCTAGCCATAATTAAAGGTCTTTGAGCCTATAATTCGTGATCCTAGAGAAGCTAAATAAGAAGGTGAACCTGAAGAAAGTCATAAAGTTATCCTCCTAGATATTGGAAGTAGACAAGATTGCCAGGCAAACTTGGGTGCATGGGGGGTTAGGGGTGGAAGTAAGGGGACATGGTTAGAGAGAAGGGAGAAGGTGAGGATTGGGGATAGTTTGGGGTAATGGGATGGGGGGAGGGAGGAAGGATGGATATGGGAGCAGGGAAGTTTATATCTCAACTAAGGGAGCCATTTCAGGGTTTGCAATAGACTTGATTCTGGAGGGGTTCCCAGGTTCAAGGAGAGGTCCCCAGATTGTTCCCTGGGTAGCAGAGGAGAGGGTGCCTGAACTGGCATTGGCCCATAACCATACTGATGAATATTTTGCATATCACCATAGAACCTTCATCTGACGATGGATGGAGATAGAGACAGAGACCCACATTGGGACACTGGACTTAACTCTCTAGGTCCAAATGAGAAGCAGAAGGAGGGAAAACGTGAGCAAGGAAATCAGGATCAGAGGGAACCTTCATCCGAGGATGGATGGAGATTGAGACAGAGACCCACTTTGGAGCACTGGACTGAGTCCCCAAGGTCCAAATGAGGAGTAGAACGAGGGAGAACATGAACAAGGAAATCAGGATCGCGAGGGGTGCGTTCACCCACTGATACAAGAGGACTGATCTAATGAGAGCTCACCAAGGCCAGCTGGACTGGGACTGAATGAGCATGTGATCAAATCGGATTCTCTGAATGTGGCTGACGTGGAGGCTGACTTAGAAGCCATATAATGGCACTGGGACTTGTTTCGTCTGCATGTATTGGCTTTTTGGGATCCTAGTCTGTTTGGATGCTCACTTTCCTAGACCTGGAGGGAGGGGGGAGAAACTTGAACTTCCCACAGGGCAGAAAACCCTGACTGCTCTTAGGACTGAAGAGGGAGGAGGAGAGGGAGTGGGTGGAGTGGGAGGGTATTAGGAGTAGGGGAGAAAGTGGAAATTTTTTATAAATTAATAATAGTAAAAAGAGATATTCTTTAAATTAAAAAAGCTTGTAATTGTAAATAAGAAAAATACATTCTTTATCTCTTTAGATTTTAATTTCACTTCCACACTCAGGGTGTTGGAACTCAAAATATAAGATGTCCTTGCTGCCTCTAAAATGCTGTGACTGCTGGGGAAATCCTGTTCACCAGGCATATGGAGATCCGACTGAATACAGCCATTCCTGGTGCGTGGGGATTCCACATCAATATTACCTCCCTTTCTCCCTCCTACAAAATAGCATTTTCCTCCTTTGCCATCTGCTCAAATCCTATCAGGCATCATAATATTAACTTGCAACAAAGCATCTGTGCTCTTTCATGCCTTAGGTCTGTCTGTGCTCTTCTGAAGTACAGTTGAAACTCCATGTTAGTTAACTGCATCTGCACTGACTGACCAGCACTGGGAGCAAAGCAAGGACTCAGGAGAGACATGGTCAAGACAAAGGCAAAGGGAACACCACAATGAAGAATTACATGTGGTTGCTTGGGGAGCAGAAAAGGGAGAAATGTTCTATGGTTATAGAGTAAAAGATTTTGGGAAAACAGATGCAAAGAAATCTTATCAGTTCTTGGCATCGACTGTAATTCTACCCATTGAAACTAAGAAGGCTGGGAAAATTTGATTGACATTGATTCCTCCTGGCAATGAGACTTTCTTGAATGCGTCTTTCTGCTTTGATCTGGTCACGTGGTACAGTGTTTTACATGATTTACGATAGTACTAGCTAGCATAATATGAGACTACATATTGCGAAGTTCCCACCAGATTCTGAATCCTTCTGCCTCTTACTCTGCTTGATATTTGCCTCTGACCTATGGTTACCTTTGTGTAGCTTGCTAGTCTTATTGTTTTTTCATCATCTTTTGAAGACAGTCACTCTACATCTGTGGAATGTGTAGGTATTGTGGATCAGTGTTAAAGACTAATTGTATTGATTTGTTTACCAATTTTTCTCCATGGATACTAAGCTCCAATGGGACAGAAATGATGCCACCATCCTTTGTAATTCACAGCACTCTACAAATGTTTGCTGAATAAGAACTAATAAGAACTAATAAGAACTTTCAGCGCACTTGGTATAGAACTTTGAACCTGATGAATAATAATTTCTCTCATTTGTTCAGTGTTTACTATGTACCAGAAGGCATTACTTTCAATAGATTGTCACATTGAAACCATTCAGTGACTCTATGAAATGGGCAAATAACCATCATTTTACTTAGGAGAAAAATCTGAAGATTAAGAGTGAACAAGACTTATTATTGCATGTGTGTATACAAGCCATGCCGAATGGAGAATTCAGGAAAGCTATTCAGCAAGACTGCACCATGTATGATCTGCACATGCACACTCCGAAGTCAGGCTTGGGAGTTTAAGCCATATACTGTCAAAATCCTGACTCCATTTACTATATTCCTGCACTACACTAAGATATTCATATTATTTCAGTTGCACAACAAAGGACTCGATGAGGCACATAGTATTCTCATGTCCATGACATTGCAAAAAAATATGAGTCTTGAAAAACTTTTGCCAACTTTTCTGTGAAATTTGCAAAGTGTCTGTTGAAAAAAAGATGTGTTGATTCCAGTTCATGCATACAGGAAATTTGGGAATCAAGCATCATCACACTTTAGAACACCTCTTACAGTTCTGCCCTCTAAAGGACCCTCTGAAAGACACCTCATCAACAACTTGACTGATTGCTTCACTATTTCAGTGCTTAGATGGAGCACACAGTGGTGGAGAAATGAATAGTGCAGGCTGGCTCCCTCTGTATCTGCTGGCACCTCCTTCGACTGTTCTGTCCTTTGTGCTGCACACATTGAGAATCTAAACAGTATTTTTTTAGACTCCCCTGTAGTGATGGTTTGGGTTGTGATTTTTGTACTACAGTCAGACACACTTGGCAATAATTGACTCAGTCTTATGTTGGCAGGGAAGGATGCACATAGGAGGAATTCTGTGATGTAAAGATTTCATAACTTCAGTGTGGCACTAAAACAGGAATCTCTGCAATATCTTCCTGCTGTCTGGCATCTCTTTTGCAGTACACACTACAGAGACTGACTTTGGTGCTTGGTACTTTTCCTTTGGTGGAAATGACAGTTTTTCTAGAGACCAATTCCTCAGTGTTACTGGAGAAATCATTCTTGGAGGCAAATTTGTAACATGTTCCTCCAATAATTGCAAGTATGGTTGACCCTGAAAAATTATCATCAAACAGGACTTGTCCTCTACAACTAGATCTGGTGGATACAATATTTGATTTCAATAATGTTTATGGAACATGAATGTTGCATGCATGATTGAGCATGGGTTATGGGGTCTTACAGAAAGAATGATTGGTAGATGGGGTGGCTCGCTCTGTTCTGTTTTTGGTACTGGCCCCACAACCTAAGCAGAGTGAGTTGAGATAGAGCAAGTATCAGAGGCGGCTGTCTTCTGTCTTGCCTTCTTTTCCTACCAGAGCAACTCATCTGAGACTCACATTTTCTCTCCCTTTTACAATAGTTGACATTGCTTGATGTCAGTAGAGGGTCTGCAACAATGTCGTTACCACTCTTCAGAAAGATATTGTTGTTTAGGATATTATATTCTCGATAATGACAAAAACTCATTTAAGGGAAAGTCAAAGTGGCTTTATGGTATTTATGTAAATGCTGCACAAGTACATTTCAGTTTTTTCCCCACAAACTATCCAGTTCAACTCTGAGAAATGCCGATCTATGAAAGGAAAAAGAATGACCAGAGATCACCGCTTCCATTTTAATCACCTAGAGATGTGGAAGGCTTCTGTTTAGCCCACTTTAATTCTTCCCAGATTGCAATTCAGGGCCAAGCAATGGGGGAATTTGGGCTGCTGCTAGATCAAATAGGATGCTGGATGTGTCAGTTAAGAGTGCCCAGAAGTCATTCCTCACAATTTGCAATTGTGTTTGCTAAACTATACATTTCTGTTTCCTGTTCCTCTTGCTAGATAATATTGTCTCTAGAATAACAAACTAAATCTGTGCCATGCAGTAACTTCCAGGTGCCCTCAAGCTGATGTGTTTGACTACACTGTAGAGATAAACTTCCTCCAAGGATCAACTCAGCATATTTAGCAAATTTAATTTCATATTCTTACTTGCAAGCTTTTGTTCTCTGAATTGCTTATTAAAAAATAAAAACACTGGAACCATTTTTTTCTTTTGATAAGACTCAAGCAGGCACAGCTCTGTCTTCCCTTGTGTCCCTCTACAAAGCAAGTGAAACAGTTTTATCTCTCCTCTTCATGGCCACAGACTCCTTGGTGATTAAGGTTTCTGCAGGACCTTCTGTACTGGATGGCAGAGAAGGGAAAGCTAGGTTGCCAAATATGTAAATCTTGCCTGGCAGACAGTTTTTCTTGTCTGTTTTTGCTGTGGGGAGACTCAGTTAAGAGCTGAACTCTGATCCCAGAGCCCCAAAGGCTTAAAACAAGGTTGAAAGTAAAAGGAGAAAGCACAAAGGAATCTCAGAGAAAGGGGGCTATGATGATATTTTTTATTTCAAAGATGGTCATACACTGAAAATGAAAGAAGATGCCTTCCTTAAAAGATCAGTGAGATCTGCCCTACAGAATATTCTGGGATTTGAGATTCTTCAACAAGGCCAGATAACACCAGCCATGATGCTCAGCAATGCTGACTCCAGAAAACCAACTTTGAAAGTGGTGTCTAAGTCAGGCAAAAGAGAACCTGACAGAGCTGTTCTGGTCTGAATTTAGAACTCTCTCACAGGCCAGGGTCTTTTTCCATCTTCAATGTCTTGTCCTCACTTTTGATAGGGACTCTAGTGCCTCTGCTTGTGTTGAGACTTGATCCTTCCCCTTGCCTGGGCATGCCTATCTGTCTGCTGGCATCTTCCTCCACATGTCAGTGGCTCATTTGCATTGAATAATGCCAGTGCTTGACTTAGGAGCTGGGTTGTAGTTCATTTTTGCTTGACTATAGGATGACTGACACAGTCTTACCTCAGAGTGACTTCAAATTTTACCACTTCTTGAGATTTTATCTGGGACCCTCTCACACATACCTTGAATGACATTATTTATGATGTTCATTCCCCTGAAACTTGGTAAGAACCCTGCATGTACTATACCTTTTATGGAGAATCAGTCTTTGTCTCCTGGATTCAGGCCTCTTTTTAAATCTCCCTGATATGTTCTTTGTCATCTATCACCAGGCTAATCTACTAAGTGATCTACCACATATATCATTTAATCAAGTAAGGAAGAATTGCCCAATGATCTCCCTCCTGTCACCAATGCCCCCTCCTGTCTGAACCTCCTGCTTCCACCATGATTGTTATCTGATGTAACATCAATTTTTAGCCTAATCACCCACCTATCGTATTTCTCCCTCAATATATTTTAATCATCTTATAAGTCAGGAGTGCAGCTAATATGTTTGTGGGTGTGTCACAAATAAAATACTTTAGGCAAAATTTGTAATCACTCAGTAAAATATTGGACTAACTAGATATTTCTGTTCTGTTGAGGGGTTAAAATAGAAGAGAGAAAGTAAAAATGAAAGATGATGATGTGATGTGTTAAAGAAAGGAAGAGAAATCTGGAATGAAGAAGACTCTCTGGGACCTGCAGCTCAGATGTCTATAGGCAGGGTCTGACTTCTTACCTGCATAGGAATGGAGTGGGTGGAAGCAGTCATAGAGGGAACTCTTGCAGGCAGGGCTGCCATTCAGCTGACTAGAGAAAGCGTCTGCACCATGACTGAGGCTCAAGCTATCATATGAGTAGGAAGATAGGTCCATTTAGAGGGCCATGACGTTTCTGAGCCAGGAAGCTACAGGAAGAGGGTATATTTTCCTTGAGTTTATCTGTCAAATATTTCTTACTGGAAGCTAGGAACTAGAGAGGGAAAAAGGAAGCTCCCCCTTTTGAGAAACCCAAGCTCTGCTAGACTAGATGGGGATGGATAAAGTCAGCTTTTCTGTCTGCAACAGTGGAGGGGACAGACAGAGGTACTTTACACCAACTTTTTAGGCAGCCTAAACAGTTATTTTCAGAGTCTTTCACTACTTTGAAGCTGCTTCCCCGCCACACACACCTCTGTCCCCTGACAAGGTTTCACTGTGTTGGGTAGCCCTTTTTTTCCCTAGAACTCACTCTGTAGGCCAGGCTGGCTGTGAATTCACAGAAATCTTCCTGCCTCTGTCTCCTGAGTGCTGGGATTAAAAGTGTGCACCACCATCACCTGGTGAAACTGGGATTCTGGACTTTGCTTCTCAAAGGCATTTCAGGGTGAGTCATCATAAAACAGAGCTAGAGTCTATTGAGAAGAGATTCAAACATAGATATAACATGAGCATTGGAAAGTGGGGTGCTTAGGAAAAGAGCAGTACACACCCAGGTATGGTCATGAGCTCCTTCAGAGAGTAGTGTTTTTAAATGTCTTAATAGCAACCTGCTGTATAATCTGCTGGTTTCTGAAATCACATGACTCTAAGGGTTTCTAAGGAACTTCTCTTTTTTACCCTTTTTATATAAATGAGATGCTGGGTGATTTCCATAATGCATTGGGCAGGATTAATCTCATGGGGAGGAACCATGACCTGTGTAGGCTGCACAAAAGGGTTAAGACAGGCCTTTTGCCATTGATGAAGTTAAGACTAGCTTGTGAGATTCCTAGGTATTTCAGGGTTACAAATGAGAAAGGAAAAAGTCAGACTTATTCATATAGGCTTAGATTTTCACAGTGGCCAATGACTATTTTAATATTCTTATTTGAAATATCTTAACATAAAAGGAATGTTGCGTCTATATAGGTAACCTGTTTAAGACATTTTGTATATTGATAGAATTATTAGGATATATTTTCATATTGCATTATAGATTTTTCTTTCTTCTATCAAGATACTTATACATTGCTTGCATTTTGAGGTTATTCTCATTTGCACATATTTGTTTACAGCAGATTATTTAATATTCTGATTTGAAGTTTTAGTCTTTAAGTAATACAGGTATTAAGTATTATAGGGCAATAGTTATTCATGTTTGTTGTACATATAATCAGATTAATTAGGTTTTTAGATACATAGAGATTGTATTTTGCCTACATAGGTAATCTTCAAACACTTCAAGGATCTGTAGAACATGGCATTTAAATAACTTAGGGTTCTGTTGACATGAGACATGATTGCTCCTGACAGCACCAATCTATTCCTGAGAGAATGTTGAGCACTGAAGACACTCCACTTGGAGTTTGTTTTCTCCTTGGCATAATTGGCCTTTGGGCAAAGCACTGTTTATGCCTCAACCACTAACAAAGTACATGGTATCCAGACTGGCTAAGCAGGACACAAGGAAAAGGACTGCCAAACCTTGCCAAGACAGGGTAAGACACTTCTGAAAATTGTCTTGCCTCTGGAAATGGTCTGTCAGTTATACTAGACCTTAGCTAAAGTTGGTTGCTTCAACATTGCAAATGAGACTTTCAGGGGTAGTCAATTGTCTCCATCATATACTGCTTACTTTGGAAGCTGCTTGATTGTACTTCCTGCCTATTCAAGTAATATTATCTCCCTTCTCAGGCCTTCTATGGGGTTGAAGCTTGGATAGTCTTAGTTAGATTCCTCTTATGATTTAGCCAAGTCAATTTCTGATACAAGACTTAGACTCTTTTGAATAGAATGTTCATTAAAACATTTATCATATGTTCCTTGCTTAGTATTGTTTATGTTGGTTGTAATTTTATACTTGATATCTGTTTCTATTGTATATAGTTTTGTATTGGGTTTGGATCTCTCTTATTTAGATAAAGGGAACGGTGATAGAGAATCTTTGTCAGCCAATTATCTTTAAGAGATGGATTCAAGTTAGGGCATGGCTTTCTGGGTACCCAGAGAAAAACTCTGCTCTCTCTTTGTGGTTCCTGCTCTACACAGCTAAACTTGAACTTCTTGTTCCTGTTTTGTGAGTTTGCCCCTTATAATAAATAAAAATATAATTGCTTTATCTTTTAGCTAGCTTGATTATTTTTTGACCCAAGATAATTAAACAGTGACCCTCAAAGCAAAATATTGTTGTGTTGAAATTTTTGACTGTTGGTTAGTGAGAGACTTCAGTTAGATTCTGTAGTGAATATTTTCTTTACCTTTTCTGGTTCCTTTATTTCCCTTGCCTTTCCATTCAGCCTCATTTCCAAGTAACCAGATGTCTACTAAATAATAAAAAAAAATGAGCTGGAACACATGTTGCTAGAATATGAAAATCAAATCAGAATTATACTGGAAGTTATAGAAATGACCATCCAAACATGACACATGTCACATATAAGGTATGGAACTGTGCAGAATGATGGAGAATATATGTAACCCATGAAAACTCCAGAAGGTTGGAGTAGAAGCTGTGAGGATTATCCAGAGCATGGAAAACTGGGTACTAGGTTTAAACTGAGGAAGCTATGATTGGAGATCCAATGCTCACAGGTAGGGTCCTCTTCCAGGGGATCAGTGCTTTCAGAACACAGTCATGGCGTTTTGTTAACTTAATGTGTCTGACTTCATCAGTGCTACAAGACAAGAGCCCTGTAATTTTAACAGGTTGGAGGACTGCGAAATCTAAAAGGTATTCCTTTGTAGGGAGTTTTCAGACTCTTGTCCCTAGCTGAGGAATGACAAGATCAAAGTGACATTTTGGAAAGATCATGTTAGGAGCTGTGTAAAACTACATGAAATCTCATTTGAGAAAAACAAAGATATTTCTAACAGGTTTGAAACTCTCTAAGCTACTTGGTAAAATCTTAAGTCCCTTTGTCATAAACATGACACAAAATGTGGTTTCCTCAGACCCTGTCTTTCCAATACCAACTCAGGGCCATGTTTATACTCCAGTGTCTAAGCCGGAGTGAATTCCTCAGGGTAAGAATTCCAGCATTCTTGTTTTGTTTTGTTTTGTTTTTTTTCTTACGACCTGCTCTTTTCACTTTTAAAACAAAATGAAATGAAGCACATGACCCTGGGTTTGATCTCCAGCACCACACAGACAATGCATGGTGGTTCATGCCTGTTATCCCAGCACTGGGGGGTGGAGGCAGGGGGATCAGAAGTAACATTAGTCTTGGCTAGATCATGAGTTCAAAATCAGCCTGAGCTACATGAGACCATTCATCACAAAAAAAAAACCAACAAAAAATCCAAACAAGTGAATTGTTGAATAATACTTATACAGAGACCTTGCCACCCACTCACCCTTTCTGCATGCCCAACTGTAGGTTAAGAATGAAGGAAAGGAAAATGTAATGCTCTGTCTTTTACAGAACCCTCAAGATTACTATTACTCAAAGGCAGCTTTCATTTTGATGTATCTTTACCTCTTTAATCCCCAAGTACCTTTTCTCCTTGTGTATTTACATGTGTGTGTGTGTGTGTGTGTGTGTGTGTGTGTGAGCGAGCATTCACATGTATGTGTGTATGGAGGCTATGGGTTGGTGTTAGGTGTCTTCCTTCATTACTCTCCAATTTGTATACTGAGGAAAGGTCTCTAATTTGAACCCAGACTCATTGATTTGGCTAATCTAGTGACAAGCCTGCTATCGGGTTCCCACGGCCTCTCCACCGGAATTGCAGACAGGCTACCATGGGGATCTAAACTCAAGTACCTATGCCTGGGCAGTGAGTACTTCCTCCACTAAGCCATTTCTGCAGTCCCTCAAAGTATCTTGAAAAATTGTATTTTGAAATTCTCTCCAGCATGTGTGTCTAGTTAGACATCTCCTTGACTAAGATCTGTGGAGCTGGATAAAACAAACAAAAAGCCAGGGGTGAGGGTTGGGTCTGCTTTCCACCAGAAGGAGTTCTTTATGGGGCTAATGGAATTTCTAGAAGAAGATTAACGACCTACAAACAATTCAGCAAGTGATAACTGCAAGACTCGCTTTAAAGAAATGAAAACGAAAATGTATATTTATTTAAATTAAAATGACTTAAACTTGTTTTCTGTGTAATTTCCTTGGATGAGTTTGGATGACTGGGCCAATTGTTTTACTACTGTCTCACCCTTTTTTAAAGAGCTCCCTAGTAGCCCCTCTGTCTACTGATGACATCCTGCTGGTTCAGTGGGACTTGGAGTCTGTTGCAAAAAACATGTTTCACTCCTCTTCCTCCTGAAAAAGGCAGGGGTGGAAGAAGATATAATAACTGGGAGTAATGACTGTCACTGGGCTCCTTTAGCAAACATTTCTCTCCATCTCTTAATAATTCTCCACCCTGGTTTTCTTAGGAATACCAGGGTTCCCAAGATTGAGCTCTTTAGCATTTACTATCATCCTTGTGACTCAATTTGTCATCTGAGCACAGAGAAGCTAGAAACAAGCAAGCCCTGGGGAGAGCTGCAGACCTAATGATGTGTACTTCCTCCTCCCTGCTCTGACTCACTCACTTTCTTTACATTCTGGTCCCCTTGGCTTCCTGTGCCCAGTTGTGGTCCTCCTACCTAATGTCTTCAATTCAGTGCTTCCCCACAAACACCCAGAGAACTGACTAAATTGTTTGTGTAAAAATGCTTCAGATCCCTTGGGATAAAACCCCAAAGTGCTTATTTCCCACAAAATCCCTGGATGATTCTTGTGTTTGTTTAAGCTTGAGAACTGTTAGGTGTACCTAGATAACAAGATGGTTGGTTCTTTCATCATAGCTGGATCTGGCCTATTTTTTTTTTTAAATCAGTCTGATGGCAACAGCTCCTTCCTTTGACCTTCTTCTTCTTATTTTCATCCACAACGGTTATCCTGGCCATTTCTGACTTTTGTATTTTTGGTAGTCCCACAGTCTCCATGAATCCTATCTTGGCTGCCTCAGCCACAGAGATTACAAGTGTGTGCCACCAAACCCAGCTTTTATCTACATGTGATCTAGGAACTAGCCTATGGTCCTCATGCTTGTAGCACAAACACCTTAAAGTACTTTACTTACTGAGACATCTCCTCAGCTCTCCAAAGAATTATTTGAATTTTCATCAGACTAAGTCTAGTTCATCCCATCTTTTTCCTGAGATAAGTCAACTCTTTTCTTTTATTTATCAGGTCTCATATCAAATGCCACCCTGAACTAGTTAGCTGCCATATTTAAGGTACTTCTCACAACTTGAGTATAGTCATGTCTGTCTGTTTCTTATTTTTATTATTTTAAAACATGTAGCACAATTTGTAATTACACTGTGCCTCATTTATCTGGGTGTATTGTTATGTCTCATGGACATGTAGACTTAATGAGGGTAGGGTCTTTGTTTCTCTACTGGAATTCCAGAACCCAGCCCAGTGTCTGACACACTCATCAGCCTTTTACTAAGTGGATTTAGAGGAGCAATGCCATTTTGGAGGAAGGTGACAGATTGTGGAAAAAGTCAATTCAAACATGATAGTCAGCCTGAAAAAGGATGACAAGTTAAAGCCTCTGGCAACTCAGGCCTTCACATTGTTAATCCCAAAGTTGGGAGAAGAAAGACCACCAACCAAGATCATCATGGCCAAATTAAGTACAACAAGAAATTAGTTAAAGCAAGTGTTTGTATTCATGTAAACAGGCTGTCTCCCCTAAAGTGGGGTTCTAGAGGTCAGCACTGAATGTAAGGAAGACAAGGCTTTTATAGCGTAGGGGTAGAGGGTTTCCAAATTGCGGGGTGGGGGGGCATTGGCAGGTTTATAAGAACAGAACATAGTAGATGTTCAAAACAAGGTAATCACAACTGGTAGTCACAATAAGGTAATCGAGGGGTCATGTAACCTTTTGAAACGAAGACATGATTGCCATTCCAGGAACAGGCAGTACAGAAGATTTGTAGTTCAGATTATAAGTGGGGGACATGGCCAATTCTTGAGAAAGAGAGGTTTAACCATAAAAAGGAGTAGCCTAGTTTGTCTTTATTATGAGATGACTTTTAAGCCTAAGATAAAGGCAGGCTTGTTTTTCACCTACCATGTGGTCCTAATCTATCTTTTTGGCATCATTTCTCATTAGACTCCCCTAATTTCATTCATCTTACTAAGTTGGCTCAATTTTCCTACTCCTATGACCTTTGTAAACTGAAATCCCCTTCTTCCCAGTGTAGGGTCAGAACTCCATTCTACAAGTGTTGTCTGCCCCGAGGGTTTAGTCATAGCATAAAGATGTATTTAATGAGGGTTATGGAGGTGCCTAGTGTGAGAATAAAAGCCTGACAGCTATAGATCCTTTTCTGGATGGCATCAGGAATCATCCCATCACACACACACACACACACACACACACACACACACACACACACACACACACACTGAGTCTCCTTTGACTTATACACTCCTGCCCAATTGGAGTAGCTTTGACAGAGTCCTCTATCTCTGAAAGTAAGATGATGCTCCAAGCACACCTATAGACATCATACTAGACCAGAGGATGCAAGCAAAATCTGGGCAGTGTTTCTTCATTCCTTCCATGTTGCCATTCACTTTTATTTTCTTCTTTTGTGTTGATGCCTTCACAGACATCTGACCAACACTTAACATTGGGTTAAAATTGATATATTCAATTTCTGAAAAATAAACAGTTGCAGTGTTGTATTGATGATAAAAATAGATTAGCAATACTTTCAAATCAATGGAATCATTAAATATTAGTTTCAAGAAAGTTTTCTACACCAATGTCAGTCTGCCCTAGGCAGGCAGCCTCAGCCTTTGGTCTTCTATCTGGAGGACTGAAAGTTTGCCTGCGTGAGAAACTACACAAAAAATTGTACCTGCCCCAAGTGACACACCACCACCAAGGACAATGAACAGTAGAATGGACTGCCCTTTCTATATCCTTCCAGAGCTGAGATGAGCAGACTGAAAAGAGGATCCTCCAAAAAAACAATGGCATGCATAAGTTTTGAGGGCACACAGATTTCAATTTAAATCTCGAGTCCTCCCTCACCTGATTGGCAAGAGGACACTGTTCAGATGGCTCAATGTCTTTGTTTCCTTTTCAGTCACAGGAGTCATTAGGAAGAGTGTAGTGCTAGACAGCATGCTAGAGATACTGTAGGTGGTTATTAATTATGCTTCTTTTTTGCTTGGTTAAACATGCATATAATCACCATATTGGTCATTCTTAAATATATAGCCATTGTACTGCTATTCTCATTGGCCAAATTCATATTAGTTAAGTCCAAAGTTTGGTGGATAAATCTGATTCTCTTCTCACCCCCACAGCTCATCTTGTACAGGGATATGGTGTGTGCTCATCATAATATTCATCCCTCTGTGTGATGCTGGCCAAAGTACATTTGAACCAGATCCTGCATCCTCTCTTCAAATGGAGAATTATTTAAGATCCCAGATTTCTATTTCTGAAACATCAAACAAGGTGCCTGTTCCATTAATAATGTTCTGATTTCCTGTAACTGAAAGATTAGAAATAATACAGTCAATGTGACAGCAGGATATCCAACAGCTGGCGATTTGGTGATGGACTGTTACAGGAAAGAAGTGTGTTTCCTTTCTCTGCAAACTCATTCATTCAAAAAAATATTTAACAAGCATCAATTTTTACATGAGGTACTGTGAGGCATAGTTGAAATGAATGTCTAGTTCAGTCGATTCTAACTCAGTCTATTTCACTTTGGACGAATGGATGAGTCATTTCTGAAATGGGTATCAGAGGAAAAGTGGAAAAAATACCTTTTGCCTTCAAGAAACTCAACATCTAGATGGAGAAACAAGACTAAAACTGAAGAAGTAATTACATATTTAAAGCATTAATCATAACACACTGTCATGTTAGTATAAATATTTTGTCATCTTGTTATCTGATTCACACGTTGCTTATGTGGAAATTAATATAAAGAAGATTTGATTAGTAGGTATCCAGATCCATCATTTTTGTTATGGATTATTGTTATTGGTTTGTCATTGGGTGTGTGGTTGAAAGCTCTGATGTTTGTGTTGATGGCAATTTTTATTTTCATTCAATGAGACTATATTGAGTTTGTGATAACAAAAGTTATTTTCTTTCATTTTTGAAAGTAAACTATGAGAAGATCAAATAACACAAATGAACAAAAAACTCAAGCGCATTCAGAAAGAGTGGAACTGTGGGGCAAACTTTCTAGATAAGGAAATAAGAACCTGTGCATTGCTTTCTTTAAAAATTAGTTCTGTGAACAATGTCAAACTAGAAAAGAAAATTAATCTTAGTCTTATTGAAATTTGATTTCTATAAACTGATTTCTTTACCCAAGCACTTTACTAAATAGAATATGATTGTGTAAGTGAGAAGTGTACAAGAAGGAAGGAATATTACTCTAAACTCGACCTACTTCAGTAATACTAGGAAGAAGTGAGTCCCTTTGAAACTTAAACAGAAAATGGTTGTGATTGAATTTTCCCATGAAGAAAACTTTGTTTCCTGGGGGAGGGCATTGGCTACAGGCTGCCTCACTTTCCCCAGGCGCAGAGTTCACAGTTACAGCCTTGGAGCACATGTTTTGGATTCTGACTGTATTCAGCTCCTATTAACCTTTGTCCCCACTGGTTGTGTAAGCTTGGGCAGAAAAGCCATTGATGTTCTTACCCAGCTGTGGTCTCTGCATTCTATTAATTTTTGTGTGTTAATTTTCTATTCTGTTTCTTCACAGAAAATGTTTAATAGATTTAAGAGTTTTCTGATGAATTCTATAGGATTTTTTTATTTTAGAAAGTAACTCACAAATAAGGATAATTTGACTTCTCCTATTATTTCTTTCTGTTATTTGGTGCTCCAAGAAGTCAAATACTGTACTAAATAAAAGTGAAGAGAGTGGACAACTTTATTTCATTCCTGCCTGTAGAGGAAATGTTTTCAGTTTTTCCTTATTTATTATAATCTTTGCTATAGATTTGTCCTATATAACTTTTATTATATTAAGACATATTCTCTGGCGGCCAAAAAATGTGAGACTATTTCCACCTTGTCGGATGGTCAGAGTTTGGAGGTTGCTGAAAACTGATGACAAAAATCAAGGCTACACATCCTGACTCAGGATATAGTTACGTGGTTCTTTTGACATTATGATGGCTCATACAGGTAGATCCACTCCACCCTGACAGATCAGATTGCCAGGATGTACAAGTATACTTCTGCTCTTTCTTTTGTAATAGGAGGTTACCTGTATAGTGGCTGCTTTCAAGATACTTGATCTAGGATGGCTTCACTGCCTGAACAACAGAATGCTAAAGACTTGGTGTCCCAAAGTGTTGAAGCAATTTATTGTTCAAGCTGTTCTTTGTATCATGTTAAATAAGTCTTTTGTTGCCTTCTTCTCCCTTTTGTTTTGGGGTATAAAAACATGCGGAAAATTAAAGACAGGAGATTTCAATATTCACTGGAACTCCCTCCCAATATTATTCTATGTTTCTGTTTTATTTACATCTTTGTTCTCTTTACTATTTTTCTGATCCCTACTCTGGCAAGAGGTATTTTTATCAGGGCTGGTGCCTGACAATGTTCCCAGTTTCTTCAGAGTTTTTATTATGAAGAGATGTTGATATTTGTTAGGTTTGTAAAATTTCTGTTCCTGGTACTAGTTATATGCTCTATTACATTCATTGGGTTGCACATGTCAAACCATCTTTGCATCCTTAAAATGAAGTCAGTTATACCCATGTCTGTAATCTCCACCCCCTTCCTACATCCTGGCAATTTGCACTAATTTAAATTTTTTATGTAATGTATTGTGATAATATTTCCCCCTCCCTGAGTTCTTCCCAGATCATTCCCACATTCCCACCCAGCCAAACCCTTATTTTTCTTCTCTTTTAAAAATAACACACTGAAAGCTAAAATCAGAAATCAAAACAAACAAAGCAAAACCAATAAGACAAAAGAATCAAAACAAAAAGTATGTAAAATGCCATGGAGTGTGTTTTCCTAGAAAAAAAAGAGCAAGCCCAGCCCCCGATCAGTACCTAGTAGCAACAATAAGGATAAAAATCAGATTAAATAAAATAGAGACAAATTATTTGTTATAGTTTTTTCTGGTTATTTTAAGATATATATGCACTTATAGCAATGAGTTTCTCTCTACAACTGCTTCAGTGTATGCTCAAAACTAACAAATTGGGTTTTCACTTGGTTCTATGAATGTTTACAAAATATGCTTTTAATTGAAACGAAATTATATCACTTTCTTCCCTCCAACTCCTCCCAGATGCCCTCCTTCCTGTTCTTCACATGTACCCACCCCAAGTTGATAACCTTTTTTCTTTGATTATTATTGTTACATCTATCTATCTATCTATCTATCTATCTATCTATCTATCTATCTATCTATCATCTATCTATATCTATGTATACACAAATACATGAATACAATCTCCTGAGTCTGTTTGCTGTTTGTTTACATAATTTTCACTCATCATACAAAAATATATTGCTTAATATCTATGTGTTTATATATTTTTGTAGTTTTCCTTGCTATTGATCTCTGATTTTATTTCTTGAGGATGTTATTCTACAGGGAGACTGTCTTAAATGATTTTGGGCTCTTGAATTGAGGCTGTTTCTTATTTTTAGGCTCTCAGAATAGTTTATTCTCAGACAATTATCCAAGTAGAACCAGGCTATGGTCCTCTGGGATATGGAAAAGAGTGATAATCGTTCTTCTACAATACTGACATGTCACCTGTGGAAATCATTTACATTTCCATCCCCATATTGGATTTTTAAAAACATTTAAAAAATTAGAAATCAAAATATATAAACAGCATCTTCAGTCTGTTTAGTGTTCCTTGCGTATACATGTTTTCAGGATTGAGCAGTTGATAGTGCTCATCTCTGGGAAGACTGTTTCTTCTCCTTTCAACGGCCTTGCTCCTCTTTACTTCTTTGTTTTTAAGGCAGGGTACAGAGAGATTTCCCAGGTCTGTGTTATTGTTTATTGATATTGCTTTTGTTTAAGTCTTGTTTAGGCAGCTGCATTATTGAGGTTTCATTGGAGAAGAGTCCCTCTCATTTTTAAGAGATACACTTTCACATCAGATTTTGTGTTTCTCTTGCTCTTGCAGGCTTTCTTCCTCCACTTGATTGATGTCCCAGATCCACAGATACAGTTTGCCACCCCAGTTGATATGTCTACAGCATATCCCTATTAAATTTAAGACGTGTGAGAATCATGGACTTGCCTTGTTGACCAGGCCGCCAGTTCCTTTTCAGGAAGAACACCCAGCTTCCCTTGTGAATGAGGCTTTGGCTTCCCTTGCACAATGGGGAGTCAGAGCTGTAACTATGGCCAGCCCCTTCCGTTGTACCATATGGCATTTTCCTACATTTTCAGCTGTTCTATCACTCTCTTTGTGATTTCTAATATACCCCCCTTTTTTTTCTTCAGAAGCATGTCTTTTTGTACCCTCAACTCTTTTTAATGCTGATTCACAAAGGCAGCTGCTAGTCTGCCACTATCACCAGGAACTGTATTTCAGCTATGTACTTATCATTGACTTTTGCAGAGCCTGCATATAAATATGAGTTAAATTCAAATCTAATAATGGGAAGTCAATATATGAAAAGAAATACTGGGAATTTATAAGGTCTTGCAATATTGTTTCAAGAAATGAAAGTTAGTGCTTAAAATACCCTCATAACTAAAAGAGCTACAAATTATTGCCTCTGGAGAAAAGAACAGATGGGGTTGGGGACAGGAGCAAACGGTTGGGGCAGAAATAGCTATTTTTTTATAATAAGTTTTATAGCACTATTTGATTTGTCATTAAGTATCTTCGTATAGCTTTAATAGAAATGCAAATTACATTAAAATACCTGCAGTTAGAGGGCAGAGAGCTTGCAGATCATACAAAATAATATTTTGAATTTTATACGAAATAAACATAAAACAAAAGGATGTCATCATGCAATATATCTCTCATTGAAATAAATCAAGATTCAAGATTTTATTAAAATGAGGCAGATAAACCAACTCTACCTCCAAATCACAAATTCAGAATTCAAAAATAAAAGCTTATACACTGCATAATTTGATTCTCATGTGAATCTATTATAATTATAGGAAAACACTGATACTAATTAATCTCCATTATTCAAATGAGAGATGTGAAATTTGTATAGATTATGTGACTTGACAAGGACATACAAGTCATGAAACTCACAGCTGGGGTGTCAAATGTCAAGTTCAGCAGACTTTCTGACTTTGTAGTATCAGGGCCTGAAAGAAAGCTCAATCATTAAGGCACTTACCATTCATGTACAAGGAGCTAAGTTCAATCCTTAGTACTCATATAAAAGCTAGACACAGTGATGTATTTCTGTAATACCACATGGGGACGGAGGTGAGGTAGATGGAGACAGACATATTCAATTGGTTTAATGGCCAGCTATACTGGCTAAATCAGTGAGTTCCAGTTTCAGTGAGTGTGGTGGTTGAATAAAAATGTATTCCATAGGCTCATAAGGGGTGGCACTATTAGAATGTATAGCCTTGTTGGAGTAGATATGATCTTATTATAGGAAGTGTGTCACTTGGGGTGGGCTTTGAGGTCTCAGATGCTTAAGTCAAGTCCAGTGTCATTCTTTCTCTTCCTGCTGCCTGTGAATCTAGATGTAGAACTCTTAGTTCCTCTCCAGTACCATGTCTGCCTGTGTGCCTCCATGCTTCCTGCCATGACAATAATGGTCTAAACTTCTGAACTTTAAGCCAGCCCAAATTAAATGTTTTCCTCTACAAGAGTTTCCTCTTCACAGCAATAAAAAAATCTAATTAAGACAGATGTTGGTACCAGGGATGGGGTATTGTTGTGATAGACCTAATCTTGCTTTTGTTTGAAAGAATGTGGTCTTTTCTAAAGCTCTAAGTGGCGGCATAATGTGACAAACTGATAGAAGCATGGAAGACAGCGGTGCTGAGAGTGATTTGAAATGTGGGACCCCAGCTCAAGAGTTTTTCAGAGGAGAAGAATAGTAATACATGCACTAAAGACTGCTCTTATAATATTTTGGTGAAAAATGTGGTTGCTTTCTGCCTTTATCCAAAAAAAAAATATGCCTGAGGCTAAACTGAGGAGTTAGAGATCAACAAGTAGCACAGCCTAGAACTGACTGCGTTGCTGGTTATTAGTGGCAGGCTTTTTCTTTTGGGCCACCAACCAGCTCCAAAATCATGACATGGAGAATTGTTATTAGTTATAAATGCTTGGCCTTAGATTAGGCTTGTTTTTATTAGCTCTTAAAACTTAACATCTATGTTTTGTCTTGGGACAAATGCATCACATCTTTACATAATTAAATAAATTCAACAAAACAAATTAAATCACTTAACAAAAGCAGGAGAAACAAATTCTGCCCAGTTAAAATAATAATCCACAATACACACTTTTATAGAGATCTAAAAATGAAAAGGAGTAAGCTGAGCAAGGAAAAGTGCAAAAGTTATAGTTTGAGGAGAAAAGAGGCACCAGAGGGTATAATGGAATCAAGTCCAGTGCTCAATGAGATAGAAGGTTTAAAGAAAAACCTGATGATAAAGGAAATAGAGGGAATGGTGACTTCATGGCAAGTCCCCACCCAGCTTCCAACCTGTAAAAAGGAGTTAAAGAAAATTTTAGTGCCAGGTATAGTGGCATGCGTCTATGTAGCACTCTGGAGGCAGAGGCTGGTGGATCACTGACTTTGAGGTCAGACTGGTCTACAGAACAAGTTCCAGGACAGCCAAACTTAAGCAGTAAAGGAAACCAGCAAAAACAGAAAACTGATACAGATGTAATTGAACAAGGGGACCTGTTCTTGCTGCAGCAAACAGCAGATCTTGGCAACTTTCGCCACATGGTACTGACTTTAGAGCCAAGGATACAAGAAAAGGTTTGTGGAGCTTCCTTCTGTGATTAAGAAAGCTGAAGAGGCTAGGTGTGTGTCAGAGGTGTCCCTGCACGGAGGCCTGGCAAAGCCTTTGTGTGAAGTTATAAAAGTAAAACTTAGATAGCCTTGGAGACCCCAAGATGTTGGAGATGCCAGAATTGTGGTATTCCTACCAAGGGGAATAGGGGTAGAACAAATCAAAGAGAGAGGAGAGTTTTGGAGTCAACAAAGCTGAAAGGAATTGGAGATCTGAAGAGCATTTTGGCATCTGTCATGTATATTCAGAGTCTGGAGTTTGTGTAGCTGGTTTTTGGTCTTGTTTTGGTTCACTATTTCCTCATTATACTCCCTTTCCTCTCTTTTGGAATAGTAATGTATATTATATGCCCTGTTGAAAATATATGATCTGATTTTTTTAATTTTTTTTTATTTTACAAGAGATTACAGTTAACAGATTTCCATTGTAAGGGAGTGTATGTGTTATAGCTTTGAAGCTGCAAAGATATCCTGAATTATCAGGAAGCCAGGCTATATTTAGAGCTCTGGAGGAGAGAGCCACAATAGGACATATAGGTCTAGAGGCTGGAACAGCAATAGGACTGCTCAGCACTGGAGGGAAAGGTTACTTACTTGTCAGTAAGCCAGGCTACTTAGAGCTGCAATAGGACAGCTTTGGAGGAGTAGAGTTGCAATAGGGCAGCTCTGGAAAGGTAGGGCTGCCAAAATAGGACAGCTCAACTCTGGAGGATGGAGCCCCAATAGGACAGTTCTGGAGGCTGAAGTCACAATTGGACGACAGAGCCACAATAGGACAACTCATCCATGGAGGAAAGTTGTCCTGACTAGTCTGGAAGCCAGGCTATCTAGAGCCGCAAGAGGACAACTCTGGAGGCTGGAATCCCAATAGGAAAGTTCAGCCTTGGAAAAAAAAATATCCTGATTTCTCAGGATGCCGGGCTACCTGAAGTTGGGGTGCGATGGGGGTTGATCTCCCCATAGGATTTAGCAATCCTACTCTTCTCCTGAAGAGCTGCTACAGCTGAGCTCTGCTCTGTTCTCCTAAAGGAACATCATAGAAGAGCTATGCCCTTCTTCAGCACAAGATGTTACTTCTTTTGCTAACACTCTGCTAAAGAGGAAGCCCTTGCAGAAATGTAGCAATCTCCTCTAGCTCCCTCAAAAAGTTGTTTCTTTTTCTGCTCAAACTTGTTCCGCTTCACTCAGGGACAATCTCAGCAAGGTTTTTCTGTTCTCCCAGCCAAGTTCTTCTCTTCTGCACAGGTGAATGAAGATCATCACCAAAGACTCCTGAGAGAGATTTATTTGAGAAGCAGGAGTTCAGGAGAGTGGCTGCCTCTGCAAAAGAAATAAAAGGCATCCTCCAATTAAACAGGCAGAAAGGCTTATATAGAGCTTCTTATGGGTGGAGTTTTTCCAGAGAGAAGAGGGATTACTTAGTTTTCCCCCCACTCAGGGATTGGTTAGTTTAGTTGATCAGGGACAGAGATGGCTCTGATTTCAGGGTCAAACTGTGTTTCTTTCACTGGTACTTTTTAGCCTTTTGACTCTAATCGTAGAACCATGGCATCTTTTTTTCACTGGTTCTAATTCCAGGGACAATGTATGTTTGTTTGGCACTGGTTTCAGAGTCAGGGCTTGTCCGGATCCGATGCCCAACATAAAAACTATTTTTCCCTAATTGGACCAGTGCAGAGGCACGGGAAATAATGAGACACAGTTCACACAGCAGTATAGAAAGGGAGTTTCAGGCTTCATTCTTTCCTGAAGATCACCTGCGTTTATTATTCAAACACCTTTTATTCCCCCAGGTAAACAAAGGTGGAAACTCATTAATATTCTCTTTCCAGAGGACATGGGAGTAGTCACACCTGCAACTCACTCCCCAGGTGATCTACATAATAACAAAAGAGAAGGAGCAGTACATCCTGAGACTTTTGTTAGGTAGTCACAGCTTGTCTGGCAGGATAGTGACTGCCTTGGAAACCAAGCATGGCCAGAAAACTTGGCTGTATATATCCTGTATGAAATATAGGCCCACAAGGGCATATGTCCTTAGTCCTTACTTCAGGAATAAAGATGCTTCTTTCCCTGGTTCAAGTCTCAGATCCAGGATGTGTTACTTTCACTGACTTTGGGTTCAGAGTCAGGGTGCTCAGGGATTTATTGGTTTCCTGCTCCAGGTGGCTCTTTTACCCACAGCCATGAGTCTCCAAAGAGATTCAACTTTGGACTATTAAACAGTGTTGAGATTGTTACAGACTATAGATGGGAACTTTTATAAAGTTTTTATGAAATTGGATTGAATGTAGTTTTGTATTATGCTATGATAACAAGTATATCAGGCCAGAGAATTGAATATGGTGGTTTGAATGAAAATGGCCCCCATAGGCTCATAGGGAGGGACACTGTTAGGCTATGAGGCCTTGTTGACTCCAAGATATGGTCTTGTAGGAAGTGTGCCACTTTGGGTGGGCTTTAGAGTCTCAGTTAAACCATGCCCATTGTCTCACTCTTGCTGTGGAAACTTCTCTAGCTAATAGCCTTTAAGATATTGGCCCACTTAAGGCCTGATCTCATGTATTATAAATGCAGAAGAAATGCGTGCATGACTCTGTTGGCTGATGGATTTGGTTCCAGTTTCCAGCACACACAGAGGACTGTAGATTGCTATTTCTGTGAATTTATCCCCAAATAAGCAAACCATTGTTATACTCCATTCCAGGCTATTGCAGAACTCTTTTGTATGCCAACAAATTGGTGCCCCATGTGACCTGAGTACATGCCATTGCCAGACCCTGTCTGTGGCCTTCTCCCACCACACACGGCTGAACTACCCCTCTGGTGTGCAGCTGCACATGGTTTGGCTTGGCTGGTCTACTGCAGCAACTTGGTAATTTCCTGCCCATCTGAACCCAAGTGTCTTGGTCCTATGTACTAAGCAGCTGACTTTTTACCACAACTCTTCTATGGCTTCTGCAGCTTCTATCAGGCCTGCTTTGATCAGGCATAGCTATGAGTCCAGGAGTAGGGGTTCTAACCCCCTTGCATCTGAAACACAGACCTGCATTCCCTGTTTGTATCGCCAGTGACTGGCCCTAGCTCTGGTTAGTTACTTCGTGTCTCAATTACTGTCTGCAAGCTCTGGGTTTCTTGACCTTTTGCCCAACTCAAACCCTCTCTGTATGCAGGTAGGTGTACTGCTTTTAAGTATTTAAATAAATTTGTTAGTAATCCTAAGCCTCAGGTATTTCAAGTACTGATCTAGGACCTGCCTTACTGCCACAACTGTGGTACTTGCTGACCAATCAAGATTATTATACCTATAACAATTTTCTTAAATTTTTAATGGAGGTAAGTTCATTTGATTATTAAATAAATAAATAAATTTGAAATGTGTAAACCAACAATAAGATAATTGCAGACAATATCACCATCCAGAAATTTAGCAACCTGTTTGTTTCTACTATGAGTAGAATTCTACAAGAGTTATATGAGCTATTTGATACATATATTTCTGTGGTCATGGAGGTTATTAGCTTTGTTCTTCATATTATATCCTTAAAGAAATGGCTTGAAGACAGAGTCAAAAATGAGAAACTTTTAAGAAGGATATTGTCTTTAGCTGAAAGGATTCATACTATTGAAAACAAAAACCTTAATTTGACAGGCAAAATTCAATCCATGTCAATGGGTTATGAAACTTTACAAAAGAACTTTACAAAAGGGTACTAAGAGATTATCTGAAAGGATTCATACTGTTGAAATTCCCAATCAAAATCTATTAAAAATTTATGATAATCTTGAACATCCCTCCAGGAAGACAATCTACACACAATCCAAATAATATCTAAGGATGAGAAGATTTTAATAAACATTTAAATCCTTGGAATCCCATGTATTGAATGAGAACTGGAAATTGATTGATTTGATGAAATCATTAGACATATACACAGGTCAAGAGATTCAGACATTACAAAAGACAGTGATAAAAAGATTTGAATCGACTAAGGAACTTGTCAGAACTGATAAGCAAGAAGAGGATGTACAGACAAAGGATTTATCATCACCAATACCTCTCAGAGTCAGAGATGACTTACCAAGAGTTTTAACTTTTTATCCTGTTACTACCCCTTAAAATCCAGAAAATACTCAATACCCAAATGGATACAGAGAATGTGAATGGAAACCTATATGTATGAAATATCTAAAATAAATTAAGTAAGCAGTAGTATCTTATGACATGCATTCACCATTTGTTAGGGAGATGGCAGACATGAGTTTCACGTAGTAGGCTTACTCAACATGATAGGCTTAAATTAATCTCAATGGTACTAGAAGATGGGCCACAGTTTCAGTGGAAGTACTTTTTGAGAGAGGAGGCTAAAGTCCTGGGACATCAAGAGAGAGTCAATGGATTTGAGGTTTCCCAAGATCAAATTCTTGGCAAGGGTTGTTATGGTGATCTACAGAGTCAATCTATTTACAATGAACACATCTTGTCCCTATGCTATACAGCAGCCTTGCGTGTTTGGGACAGGATTCAAGAACTGTGAAGAAGAATTGAATCACACACTAAGGTCATACAAGGCCCAAGAGAACCCTTTAGTGACTTTTTACGAAGATTAGCTAAAGGTGTACAAATAGGGATAATAGATCCAGAAGCTAGATGAATGCTTATTGACTCTCTGGCCTTTGAAAATGCCAACTTTTGAAATGCAGACTTTAGCACAGTTCATACAGGAGCAACTAAATGCTTACTTAGCATGTTTAAGAATTAACCAGGCTTTGGAATTCTCCTCTATGTGTTGTTAAAAAGAAATCTGAAAAATTGAGAATGGTGACAAATCTAAGAACTGTTAGTAAGGTGATTCAACCAGTGGGCTCTCTACAGTCTGGAATTCCTTTGCCTTCCCAATTGCCTAAGGATGGTCACTTATAGTTGTTGACTTAAAAGATTGTTTCTTCACTTTACCTCTACAAGAAAAAGACAGAGAAACCTTTGCCTTCACAGCACCTACTTAAAATAATTCTCAGACTACTAAAAGATACCAATGGAGGATCCTCCTAATATGGATGTTTAATATCCCTACCCTGTGCTAATATTTTGTAAATCAGAATTGAATATAGTATGTAAGCAATTTCCTGAATCTATACTTTACCATTACATGGATGATATTTTGCTCTCTGATTCAAATGTAGATGCTTTAGAAATAATGAAGAAGTAAAAAAGTTTTGACTAGTTTTGGAGTACAAATTGTTTCTCAAAAAATAGAAAGAGGACATTCTATAAGTTATTTAGGTTAAAAAATAGGTTTACAGAAAATTGGAACACAAAAAATATAAATTAGGAGAGATCAGTTGCAGACTTTCAAAGATGGCTAGGACATATTTCCAGTCTACAACTCATTTCTGGGATAACACCTGATCTAACAATTCATTTAAATAAAACCATAGATGGTGACAAAGACTTAAATAATCCAGGAAATTAACAACTGAAGCTGAAAAAGAATTGACTTTGATTAAAGAGAAATTATAGGAAGCACATGCAGACTGGTGGATTCAAATCTGAACTGCATCCTGGTCATATTACCCTCCAAAATTTTCCCTACAGGAATTTTAATGTAGAGGGAAGGCATTATATTCAAATGCCTCTTTTTACCACATAAGCAGAGTAAAAAATTTAAATACTATGTGGAAAAGGTCTCTGAATTAATTATAAAAAATTGAGACTTTGTCAATTACCAGGAATAGACCCAGAAGAGATTATATTATCTTCACTTATGATAAAATTAACAAATTACAGGAAGACAGTGAACCTTGGCAGAGAACGTGTACTAAATTTTTGGGAGATATTCATAGCAACTATCCCAAAAGCAATAAAATTAACTGTATAAAGAGAACTAATTGAATCATTCCTCACTAATTGCTGGAGCAACAACATTTTATATGAATGCAAATAAATCAGGAAAGGCAGGTTTCATATCAGAAGATTTAAGCAAAGTGGAACAAAGCCCTTATGATTCTGTCTAAAAGTCAGAATTATATGCTATTCTTGTGGTGCTAAAGGATTTTAAAGAACCTCTTAATATAGTTACTGATTCACAATGTGAAGAAAAGGTTGTGCTGCATATTAAAACCACTGAATTTATACCCAATGATAGAGGTGACTTCATTATTCATCCAAGTGCAAGATATAATCAGAGTCAGGTTTTGTGCCATATACATAGCACACATCTAATCCCATATAGATCTGCCAGATCCTCTAGCACAAGACAATGCAGAAACTGATAAATTATTGATTGGAAATGTGCTAAAGGCTTCAGAATTTAATCAGTAGCAGAGATTTAAAAAAGGAGTTTTCTATTATGTGGCAGTAAGCTAAGTTGATTATAAGGGGATTTCCTTATTCTTTATATAACCAAGCACCACCATGTGAAGGATGTATCCCAAGGGGTACTCAAATAAATAAAATCTGGCAGAGGAATGTGTTCCATATTACAGAATTTGGAAAATTAAAATATGTACACCACACCATTGGCACCTATGTGTTTTCAATGTGCAACTGCTTTGAGTTTGGAAAAGACTAAATCAGTAATCACACATTTACTAGAAGTCTTAGCCATCATGGGTATTCCTGCACAAATAAAGACAGACAATGCTTCAGCATATGTCTCTAAGAAAATGAAACATTTTTGAGTATCAAATAAAGCATTTTACAGGTATGTCGCACAGTCCTACAGTTCAGACAGTTATAGAAATATCAAATTGAACTATAAAGGGTATGCTAAGCAAACAGAAAGGGATGAAAAATATCCCCAGAAATAGATTGCATAATGCTTTAACAACTTTGAATTTTCTTAATGCTAATAAGAAAGGAATAACAACAACAGGGAAACACTGGGTAATAGAAAAGACTTATGAATTAAATCATGGTATGGGAGAATTGTCTGTATTCTGTGAATCATGTTTTAAATAACTGCTGATTGGTCAGGCAGGAGGTGTAAGCGGGAAAATCAGACAGGAAGTGCAAATGATGCAAGGAGAGCAGGAGAATTCTGGGGAGGAGGAAGTTGATTCCTCCCACTTCTGCCCAGACCAGCAAAGCAGCAGAATGTGATCTGCCCCACTGAAAAAGGTACTGTGCCACATGTGGCTAGCATAGATAAGAACAATGGGTTAATATAAGCTACAAGAACTAATAAGAAGCCTGACCTAATGGGTCAATCAGCTTTATAACTTACGGAGTCCTCTGTGTTATTTTCTTTGGGGCTAAACAGCTAGGTGGGACTGGGCAGGACAGAGAAGCACAAACAAGCCGGCCCCCCTCATCTTACAAAATAAGCCAGTGTATTTCAAGGATATGTAGAGCTCAGAATGGAAACCAGGAGATGTGCTATGTTGGGAAAGGGGTTTTGCTAGTATTTCCATTGGAGAAGGAAAGCTATGGATACCATCAAAATTAATAAATATGTGGTTTGAAAAGAAGAAACCTCTCTATGAAGAGAAATGACAGCTTGTCCACAGAGATGAAATCCAAAAGGTTCTAAGGAAACCTCATAAGGGTTGGGGCAGTATTCAGTTCTTGTCTTTGCAGGAAAACACCCATCTTCAAAATGTCAAGAGACCTTGAACATCTAGATGATTAAAGAAGAAAAGATAAGTATCCAGAAAAAAAACACCAAGCAAAAAGAGATCTGACTTATGTTACCATTTTCCCCTGCAGGGTAAGATTTTAATACCTAAACATACATATAATAGTAGTCATCATTTATTTATAATCAAAGCTGAATTTGGAGTTAGATGGCTATTACTTTCTAAATCCAAGCAAATTGTTAAAAGAAAACTTCAGAGTTTCTGTCTCATGTCAGGAACCACTTGGTGTTGGACAGAAGGAAAATAAAATTTAGGGATACTTTTTATCAAACTCTGCTTTCAAATATTTTACCTCTCCCCAAGCCTATTTTTGTCTCTATGGTACCTATGATCAAATATGTCTATGTGAATAATGTTTAAGTTTCCTACAATGAACAATAAATTTTGCTATAGTAATATTTGAAGATTCCAGGATGAAGATGGGACCCCACAACACCAATTCTACCTGGTTTATATGATGTCATTATGCTGATAGCACTACTTTAAGATTTGTTTTGGGTTACAAACTGCTCAAGAAGATTCCAACATGGCTAGCTGAGATGGTGCACCTTCTTATAATGTTCTGGTCAGAATTTCAAATAAGAACTTCAGAAAAAATCCCACCGATTACTCAGAAACTATCTGCAAGTATACTGGACAGTAATCCTGAAATTTAACCATTATTTTAGTTTTTACAGGATCACATAGAATTATCATCACACCCATGACAGTTGGAAATAATTCTAGAAAACGATGTTACCTCTCCCAATAAAGTTTGTCTTCTGGGTTAGAGGTATCTATTAGGGATTGGTTATAATTAGTATAGGGTTGGAGGTGGAAATCAAGTAGTTTCAGAGATCTCTCTTAAAAAAGGAGGGGAGAATAGATGTGATGGGATAAAAGGTAGATTAGTGTTTGATCACCCACACTAATAATAGTAATAGTGTAGTTATTTATGAGCTCTTACTTACAGACAATTTATATTGGTATACATTCTTGTATACTGATACAAATTTGAATTTTGTTATATTGAATATGCTCCTATTTTTACCTTCAATATTTGTACATCTATGCAAAGTTATTTTATTGTATACATGCATGTTTTAACCTCTGCTTCAGATATTTTGTATATTGGTGCAATTTTAGGATATTTTATCATATTGCACTGTAGATTTCTACCTCTGATCAAGATACTTATATTGTTTACCTTTTGAGGTCATTGTCTTTATCTGCTGTGCAGTTGTTTAAAGATGTTTAATATTCTAATATGAAGTCTTAGTCTTTAAGCCATATAGGTATTAAGAATTAAAGGTCAATAGTCATCCATGTTTGTCATACTTATAGTCAGAAAAATCAGGTTCTTTAGAGATTGTATTCCACATAGATAGGTAATCTTCAACCACTTCAAAGAACTATAGAATTTCTATAACTTAGGGTAGGATAACTATTAAAATATTATGCATATGTTTCTTGTCTGATGTTGTTCATGCTAGTTATAATTCTAACTTTCATGTATGTTTTTGCCTCTTCTTCTCCCTGGTCAATACTTGGTATTTGTTTTTATTGCATATAGTTTTGTATAAGACTTAGAATTCTGTCATTTACATAAAGGGGGAGGTCCTGTGGGTACTCCTTTGTTGGAGTCTGCGTTTCCCAATGGATACCCACGCCCGACCCAGGCTGCGCGCTTCCTGAACTCAGGCCCATGAGAAGGGAAGGTTGTCCTGAGGGTTGGAAAAGAAGACACACACACAAAGAGACCTGGCTCATCTACAAGAGTAAATGGCAACTTTATTAAACTCAAGTCAGATATTTATACCAGTGGGCTAGAAAGACCGAAAATGCAAAGCCTCCTCCCAACCAGGAGCAGGAGGAAGATTAAAGCCTTCCCAGCCCCTCGGGCAGGGTCAGCTAGGGGAGGCAGGCATGGGCCCACTGCTAAGACCTTGAATACAAGTGGAATTGCCATAACAAAGAGAGCCAGGTTCTTGCTAAGTTATCCCCTCAAGCCAGAGCTAGTGCAGTCTCCAGGAAGTCGGAGGTCACACGGCCCTGTGAATCTCCAGGAGAGAAGGGAAGAAACTTTGGTAGCTACAAGTCTCCCTTTTTATATATATAAAATATGATGACACCACCTGTCTTAGGCATCACCGGAAGTAGCCAGAAGAACAGATCCGGATCCGTCTTTAGGATAACGCCTCAGGTCCGACGCTCCCTGTCTTAGATTGGAAATGTCTGCCCAGTGATTTAGACCCGTCTCTGGTTAATGCCATCCTCCAACATGTTCAGCCAGTTTATGCTGAAAGACATTCCGAGGCAAATGCCTATTAGGGCCAGGCCGTGGCAGACCTGAAGCCACTGGCCAGGAGAAGACACTCCAGCGTATGCATGCATAAGCATTCCTGGAAGAGACAGTGCTTGCACAATGTCTGAAATGTTGGCTCAGCATAGTGCCCTTGGGTAGGGCTGCAGCACTGGCAAATGGGACCCCTGATGTGACTAGCTAAAATAAATTAGAGCCAATTAGCAATTTTGTATTCCGGGGTCCGAGAAAAAGCAGCACAATCTTAACCTGTGACCAGCAGAGGTTAAAATTCACACCCAGTTGTAAAGATTGACTACAAGTCCAATTGCGAATTTGAATAGTATGGTAATTCCGCATATCTGGCAAGGTTTTAGCCTTGAGCATCCAAAGCTGCTAGCAGGGCAGGGGGAAGTAGCTGTTTTCCCCTCAGGGGGCCAAGCAGCCTTGGCTAAAAGGGACAAATCTGGCAGAGAGACAGAAAGCTGGGAAAGGGGTAAAATCAGGTGCTGGATCATCTCTCAGGAATCTGCCAACTCTGCTGCTGCCTCTGCCGCCGTGTCCGTGGGATCTCTCGAACTCGCCTCGTCCTCAGGTTTCTGAACAGAGGAATCCACGGTTCGCACCAGACATTCAGGAACCCAGATCGGGAGCTCTGCATCCTGTGGAAATATGCAAACCGCCCCTCTGCCCCAAATTAAAACTCGGTCCGGACCACACCAAGTTCCATTTGCCAGATTTTTCCACTTCACTAAGGGCTTTCCGGGGTAGCTAGGCTGCCAGTGATTTTCAGCGGCCGTACAGGAGCCAGCATCCACAGTCAGAAAGTTTAAAATGTATAAAATGAACGATAGATGCTCTCTGGGGGTAGAACTGTAATCCCCCCTTTTATTTTTGTGCAGATAAGCCTTAAGAGTGCGGTGGGTCCTTTCTACGACTGCTTGGCCCTGGGGGTTATGGGGTATACCGGTTTTGTGAGAAATATGAAACTCCTGGCAGAACTTAGCAAAACCAGCACTGGTATAGGCTGGTCTGTTGTCCGTTTTGAGAGATTTAGGGACCCCCATGTAAGCAAAAGCCTGTAGGCAGTGGCTTTTAACATCCCGTAATTTTTCTCCTGCATGAGCTGAGGCAAAGATAAGGTGTGAGTACGTGTCCACAGTTACGTGAACATACTGCAAACGTCCAAAAGAAGGAACGTGAGTAACATCCATCTGCCATAAATGGTTGGGAGCCAGCCCACGCGGGTTAATTCCCAAATGGGGAACAGTTAAAAGTTCTACACATAAAGGGCACTTCTTAACAATATCAGTGGCTTGCTCCCGAGATATTTTATAATGAAATCTTAAAGACCCAGCATTGAGATGAAAGCGATCATGAGCTTTCTTAGCAGCTTCATAAGATTCTTGACTAACTGTATAAACCTGGCGAGTGAGTTCATCAGCCAGGGCGTTGCCTTCACTCAGGGGGCCAGGAAGATTGCTGTGTGCCCTCAAATGTCCCACGTATATGGGAACAGACCTGGCCCAAAGCAATGCTTGAATAGCCAGAAGCTGAATCTGGACTCGAGACACAGAAGCAATATAAGCTGCAGTTTCTAAAGGTGCAAGAATTTTGCTAACATACTGACTGTCAGTATAGAGGTTAAATGGAATGTCAGCATATTTTTCCAAGGCCATTTGTACTGCGATTAATTCGGTTATCTGAGCAGAGTTAGTATCAACGGCTTGAGTGCAAACATCAGGCGGGGAGAACACCACAGCTCTTCCGGTGGAGGAGCCGTCAGTAAATACATTCCTAGTCCCAGTCAAAGGCTTTAAGGAAATAACTTTAGGGAAACACACCGGATGATTTTTGAAGAAGGTGACTAGCTTACTAGAAGGGTAATGATTATCAAACTTACAGGGATTGGTGCATAGAAATAAGGTCCAATCCTCAGCAAAATTCTGCAGCCAAGTTATTTCTGACTGGGTATATGGTGTAATAACTTTATCAGGTAACATACCAAAGGTCTGCAGACATAATTTATATCCTTTCTGAATAATGCGTAGCACAGCTGATGGATAAGATATAACAATTCTTGCAGGTGACATGTGTTCATGCACCCATAGGATTGGCCCTGTTTGCCAAAACACTCCAGTAGGACTATGTTGAGAAGGAAAAATTATTAAGAACAGAGGTTGATTATAGTCTATATACTGGACATGAGCAGAGGCAAGCCTTTCTTCAATCAGTGAGATACACTGTCTTGCCTGGGGAGTTAACTCTCCAGGGGAAGTTGGGTCAGAGTTTCCCTGCAGGATGTCAAAAAGTGGCTTTAGGGTTCCAGTAGGAATACCCAAACAAGGCCGGATCCAATTGAGGTCTCCAAGAAGCTTTTGAAAATCATTCAAAGTTTGTAACTTGTCTAGGCGGAGAGTGACCTTTTGAGGTTTTACTCCTGTCTGCAACAACTGATGCCCTAAATATTGATATGGGAACTGCTGTTGTACCTTATCAGCAGCAATCACCAACCCAGCATGTGCTAGACATTCCCGCAGGTCAGTAAAGGCTTCAAGGACTACTTTTGGCTCCTGTCCAGCGAGAAGAATATCATCAACATAGTGGATTATATACAATTGAGGATATTTCTGTCTGATAGGGGCAATAACCCTTGCCACAAACACCTGACAAATGACTGAACTGCATGACATTCCCTGTGGCAAGGTTTTCCACTGGTAGCGTTTGAAAGGTTCTACGAGATTTGTGGAAGGCACACTGAAAGCAAATTTATCAGAGTCTTTAGGATGCAGGGGAATGGTGAAAAAACAATCCTTCAGGTCAATGACTAACAGATGGTATCCTGCAGGGATACCCACCGGCTGTGGCAAACCTGGTTGGGTGCTACCCATGATTTCCATGCAATCATTTACGGCTCTGAGATCCTGCAACAATCTCCATTTACCTGATTTCTTTTTAACTACAAAAATAGGTGTATTTCAGGGGGAGGTGGAGGGCACTATACGCCCCGCCTCCAGCTGTTCCTGGACCAAGGTCTGAGCAGCCAGTAGTTTCTCCTTACTAACGGGCCATTGCTCAATCCACACAGGTTTTTCAGTTTTCCATTTAATAGGTATATAATCTGGCTGCTTTGCAATGGCCCCTAAGAAAAATTTCCTAGCCCTGCACGCTGTCCAGGCAATTGCTGGATCAAGTTCTTGTCGGCTAAGGTCTGAACGTCTCCCTGGAGATTTTTACCCAGACCTCGGCCGGGGACAAAGCCCTGATTAGCTAGCATGCGCTGCACGGGTTCCGCGGTCAGCACCGCTCCCATGGCCTGCAATACATCTCTTCCCCACAGGTTAAGAGGAAGGTGTTCTAGAACATAAGGTTTAAAAATGCCAGTGTGACCCTCTTCATCCTCCCAATCAAGGTATTGTGTGCTGCGCTCCGGGGAGCTGGCTACACCGACCCCTTGTAACGCAGAGCAGGCCAGCTGAAGGGGCCAGGAAGTGGGACAATGTTTCTTAGCAACCACAGACGAGTCAGCCCCGGTGTCAGGGAGACCCATGAATTTCTTCCCATGGATGGTTAAAGTTAGAGCAGGGCGGTCCTTCAGACTAGCAACCCAGAACGCCCCAGGGGATTTGCCGGGGTCAAGCCTTTTGTCTCCTACTGGTACTTGTTTATCTAAGGGATTAGCAGAGTGAAAACTGCACAGGAGAACCAGTTGGGCTATCCTCTCTCCGCGGGGGACGACAAGGACCCCCACGGTGGCTTCCACCATAACTTTAATCTCTCCTGAATGATTGTTGTCTATAATTCCTGGGTAAACTTTAATTCCTTTAAGCACAGAACTGCTTCGGCCCAGTACTAAGCCTACAGAGTTCTCCGGAATGGGTCCAAACACCTCAGTTCCCAATGCTTGTGCCCCCATCTGCGGTATTAATACCGCCCGGACAGAGGCGCAGAGAGCTAATCCTGCACCTCCTGGGGTGCCTCGAGCAAGTTCGCAGACAGTGAGGTGCTTCTTTGAGGGATAAATCTGATCTGAGCATTTGGCTCGCTCACAGCCCCGTACGCTTGCGTTTTCGGGGCCCGGGACTGGCCCCTTT
Source organism: Myodes glareolus (assembly GCF_982192425.1). Lineage (NCBI taxonomy): Eukaryota > Metazoa > Chordata > Mammalia > Rodentia > Cricetidae > Myodes > Myodes glareolus. The sequence goes on along the minus strand of NC_142047.1, from coordinate 2,026,545 downwards.
TCCCGTTTTTTTGACACAGGTAGGGGAATGCCCTGACTGTCGGTATTAGACCGGCAGTTGCTAGCCCAGTGCGTTCCTTTCTGGCATCTGGGGCAGACACCAGGGCTGCTCCTGGAAGGGCCAACCACTCCTTTAATAGCTGGGCAGTCCTTTCTAATATGCCCGGGCTTCCCACACTGAAAGCAATTTTTTGACCCAGTTTGGGCTGCAACCCCCCTAGGGGCAGAAGTGACCACCTGTCCCACCACAGTAGAAGGAACTATGCCTCTGCACAGATGAATAAAATCATCCAGGTCCTTGTCTCTATGCAGGAGCAAAACTTCCTGGCAAGACCTGTTAGCATTTTCATAGGCTAATAGCTTTACTGCAGGCAAGTAAGAATTAATATCCCCAAGTGTACGGCTGCCCACCTCTAAGAGGTGGTTTATAAATGCAGAATAAGACTCTGCGGGTCCCTGTACAATTTTTGAGAGTAGTTCTCCTGTTCCTTCGACTGGTAGAGATGCCCAGGCCTTTACCGCTGCTGTTGCCACTAGATTGCGAATTGCAGGATCGTAAGTGGTTTGCACTTTGAGATCAGAATATTAAACCCCCCCCCCCCGTAAGTAACTCATCGAGGTCACGTTGGGAGAGACTGGCGGAGGCATTAAGCTCCCCAGATTCCTTGCAAAGCCTTCGCAAGTCACCCCTCCACAGTAAAAATTCACCCCCAGAGAGACAGGCTTTGCAAAGTTGTATCCAATCGCTGGGCGCAAGGTTGTATTTAAGGAAGGACTCCAGCAATGTTATAGTGAAGGAAGCGTGAGCACCATAAGCAATGACTGCCTCCTTTAATTGCTTGACCATTTTAAAGGTCAGAGAGTCAGGTTGTCTGATATTGAGTACTTGCTGGCCAAGAGTTCCTTCAGTAGGATAGACCGACCTATTTCTACCGAGATCATCAGGCCTGTTTGAAAACTCTTGAGCTCCCGCCTCCAGATTTACAGGGGCAAAAGCTGTAGCACAGCGGTTTAGGGTAGCAGAAAATGCTCTTTGCGGAGGATGCCTAGTGGGGGCATCTCTGTTAATGGCCCCGCCTTCCTCCTTCTCTAGCTGTTTGATTAGAAGTGCGATTTCGCCTTCTAATATTTCCTCTTCTTCATCTAAATTATCAATGCTTTTGACTTCTTGATCCTCAAAACTCCTGATAGAGCTCACAGATTCTACTTTCTGAATTTCCTCAAGGGTTTTGTTCAAAACCTCTAACTGTTCTTTCATTAAAACATCTTCATTAAGGAGGGCATCTCTGATAAGACGCCATAGCGAATAGATCGCTAGGGGGACGGCTTTAGTTCCCCGTTCTCTCTGTGCAACACGTAGATCAACCCTAACTTGTTCCCAGTCCTCGATATTAAGATTCCCAGTTAGAGAGAACCAAGGACTGAGCTCTGAAATTGCCTTGATGGTCCCTTGTGCTGTGTCACCTTTGATTCTGGTGCCTAACTTTTCCACGAGCTGCAGTAGCTGATCTGCTAACTGCTCTTCTAGCTCCGGAGTGGACATATCAGCACCCATTTTCCTAAAAATCAAACTATTCAACCTGTTCACCCCCTTATCACCCATGCACAACTGCACGTTACAAAACTGCAAAATCTGGCCAGATTCCAGATCGTGGGGGTAGCCCTCACCTCTATTTGGGCTTCTCGTGTTGGATCCACTGACGACAGGATGCGACTCTTCAATTCTTCAAAGCCAAGCCCACTCGAGGGACGCCATCTGTTGGAGTCTGCATTTCCCAATGGATACCCACGCCCGACCCAGGCTGCGCGCTTCCTGAACTTGGGCCCACGAGAAGGGAAGGTTGTCCTGAGGGTTGGAAAAGAAGACACACACACAAAGAGACCTGGCTCATCTACAAGAGTAAACGGCAACTTTATTAAACTCAAGTCAGATATTTATACCAGTGGGCTAGAAAGACCGAAAATGCAAAGCCTCCTCCCAACCAGGAGCAGGAGGAAGATTAAAGCCTTCCCGGCCCCTCAGGCAGGGTCAGCTAGGGGAGGCAGGCATGGGCCCACTGCTAAGACCTTGAATACAAGTGGAATTGCCATAACAAAGAGAGCCAGGTTCTTGCTAAGTTATCCCTTCAAGCCAGAGCTAGTGCAGTCTCCAGGAAGTCGGAGGTCACACGGCCCTGCGAATCTCCAGGAGAGAAGGGAAGAAACTTTGGTAGCTACACTCCTTCATTCAATAGCCTTTAGAATATTGGCCCACTTTTGGCATGGCCTCATGTACTATAAATGCAGAAGAAAAGTGTGCATGGCTCTCTTGGTTGTTGGATTCAGTTCTAGTTTCCAACACGTGCACAGGACTATGGATTGTGACCCTTTTTGTGAATTTATTCTCACAAAAATAAATCTTTGTTATACTCCATTCCAGGCTTTTGTGGAATTTTTTTTGTACATCAACCCTCTGTCTTCCTACTGCTTGACAATCCAGATGTAGAACTCTTGGTTACCTCTCCAGCAGCATGTCTGCTGGTGTGTTGCTATGCTTCCCAACATGAAAAAGAATTTAAACTCTGAATTGCAAGTCAGCCCCAGTTAAATGTTTTCCTGTATAAAAGTTGCTGTGATCGTGGTGTCTCTTCACAGCATTAGAACACTGACTGAGACAGTGAGAGATCCTGTCTTTAAAGTGAGGAGAAATTGAGGAGGACACCTATAGCAACATCTGGATATGGCATATACTTACAAGTGCACACACATGTACTAACACACAGACACCAGGTTTAATTTTTGGGTCCCTTTTTAAAAGTTAAGCCTAAAATGAGTGGTAAACTATTGCTTTGGAGTACAAGCAGATCAGAGTTATACTTATTAAGCATTTGGAAACTTTCAACCTCTTTCTGGGCCCTAAAAACTGAATTCTGGTTGTGGTTTTAGTGACAATGGGACACTTATCACAATTTTATGAGTTCTACAACCTTTGAAACCCCCCAGTCCCAAGAAGCCTTGGTTCCCAGGAAGTTGCTCCTTAATTATTTGAATGAATCTGAGGTAGTTCAACACACACTGAGGCTGGTTCTGTGGGAAGTTTGCATTGTACTTTTTTTGGTTGAGGCTATAACTCATAATGGGAACATGAACCATATGCATTTCTGCATAATTTCTCCTCAATGTTTTCCAGAGAGCAAAGATCCTACTGCACAATATTGAGCTTCTTCTTCATCTTTTTTTTTTATCAGCTTCAGAAGACTTGCTCAGACTGACACAGCTTCTTAGGGTGATATAAAGACTGAATACTTACTATGTAACCAAGGCTAGAATTTCTGTCAATTTTTTCATGTGTTTGTGTGATACATCATTGAAAATTATATGGAAAATAAAGTGTTTGTCTTTCAAGTAGGAGAGCATGAGTTCAATCTCCAGAACCTATGTTGAAAACAAACTAAGTATGGGTGTGTTCTGATAATCCTAGTGCTATGGCAAAAGAGACAAACCAATCCCAGGGACTCAATGTGAAGATAGTCTTGCTTACTTGATGAGTTCCAAGCCACTAGCAGGTCTTGAGTAAAAAAAATAAACACCATGAGCTGTGCCTGAGGAATACTCAAGGTTGTTCTTCAGCCTCCAAATGCATGTGCACACATGTGCACCTATACACACTTGAGCACCTTCACTTACCCTCATACACATGCACACACATCAATCACATACACAAGAAAACCCTCAATCACATACACAAGAAAATGGGTACATATGAATATGCCCAATAATATCACAAACATTCATTTGATGAAAGAATGGTAAAATAATTTTGCTTGATCCTACTCAAAACTGTAAAATAACAACTCCCATCCTTATTTTATATGGAAAGAATGATTACATATAGGACTATATATAATTAGGCAGACTCAGAATTAAAACTTGGGTTTACTTAATCCCTACAACTCTTGGAAAACACCATAAATGAGGTAAAGTATATAAGATACCCCACAAAGTACGGGACCACTGCAGAGCAGTATGTTCTCTTCTTGTGTCTCTTCTTTGTTATCTACTTGCCTATAATCCTGATCACAGTATGGAGACTAATGGCTGATAAAATCCATTGAAACTACTTCCATCTTTCCTGTGAATCTATTTAAGCCTGATCCAGTACTGAGTCAGGCCCAGTAGAGTGGCATTAATTGCCACTGATGAATGTGTACATCTGAACCAACGAAGTGGCACCTTCTGTCATTGCTTGTCTCTTCAGATAACTTTGGAAGTAATCTGACAAGACATCCCATCACCATTTGACAGGAGTGTCACTGCCTAGAGACACAAAAATAGTAAACAGGAAAGTCCTAGCAGAGTGACAGCCAGAACATCTGTCTGTGACAAATGTTAAGTGACCTGCACAACCCAAAACTAAAAATATGTTTGTCATTGCTCACCCAGTTCCTCCATTAAGAGTGCCCAGCATCTGCATTTTTTCCTGCCAAGAGTGTCAGAAGGAAAGCCTGCTTCCCTGGGGTGATGTCCTGCTTCAAAGTTGGGTCTGACACAAGTTCCATCCCTGTAACTTTCCTTCTCATATTGGGCCCTCTGAAGATTTGCATCTTTCAGCTGAGCATTTATTCTTTATTCTACCCCCAGCATTCACTGAAATGTGATGTCTTTGCCTTTACATTTCACTTTTCCTCCAAATAAGATAAAACTAAAGAGATTCATGTGAGCCCAAGACATAGTAGAGACTCTAGACAAGTCGTTCTCAACCTTTGTAATGCTGCGACTCTTTAATAGTTTCTCTTGTTGCAGTGACCCCAACTATAAAATTATTTTATTGCTACATCATCATTGTAATTTTGCTACTGTTATGAATCATAATATAAATATTTTCTATGCAGAATATCTGATTTGTGACTCCCCATGGGGTCATGGCCGACAGGTTGAAAATCACTGCTCTAGGATAATGATTGGGCTCCACAGAATCATAAATTAAAACTTTCAGGTTAAAACTTGTCCTGATACTCTGGGGAAACTCAATGTCCTTTTTCCCTTGAAAAAAATCTTCCCATCTATGTTGAAAAGTTCTCTGTGTTTTCATTGTTTTGCCCTTTAATACCTCCTTCTAAAACAAACCTAGACCTCAACAGTTTCCTTTTGCTACTAAGAACCAAACCAATACCACTACCTCAAGATCATTAGTAGCAATAAGCCCAGGAGACATGTGGGACTAATGAAGAAAGCAGAAGAGAGGACATAATTGTTGGAAAAAGGGAAACAGCAGGCTGCATTCTGCCACCCATATCCCAGCTGCCTGGCTAGTTAACTTATACCCCAAAATAACAACTCTGTTGTAATTGGTGTTGCAGGCCATGTCCCGCCACCTGAGAGGAGAGCGTGCCCTTTATTCCATCCCACCCAGCTAGCTTTACCTGAAATAATTACATGGAAACTGTATTCATTTAAACACTACCTGGCCCATTATACCCAGCTTCTTTTTGCCTAACTCTCACATCTTAATTAACCCATTTCTAATAAATCTGTGTATCACCATGTGACTGTGGCTTACTGGGATGAGTCTAACCTACAGCCATCTTGGAGAGGAGAGCCATGGTGCTTGTCTGACTCTGCTTTCTTTCTCCCAGCATTCTGTTCAGTCTACTCCACCTATCTAAGATGTTGTCCTATCAAAAGGCCAAGGCAGTTTCTTTATTTGACCAATGAAAGTAACACATAGACAGAAGGCCCTTCTACTCCTACTTCTGTTTAAATAAAAAAGGGCTTTAACTTTAACATGGTCAAATTACATATAACAAAACAGTTATCAAGCAAAAATTACAGTTACAATATTTATATCTATTTTATTTTTATCATAACAATGAAAAACTATAACTATCTATCTATTCTTCAAAGACTACTATCTATCTATTCTTTGAAGTCTACTTCAAAAACTCCAGAAGGATATAATATTACCTAAGTAAATAAGAAGTAAGCAACTTTCAAAACTCTAAAATTGACAGAGACATCTCGCTGCCTGGACAGTCACCCAACATTCCTCTGTGCTGTTGGGGCATCTATCTTCAGCCTATAGGCCCATAGTATCCAGCAGACATTTCTATGAAGCAGGAAATTTCAAAGATAGTTCAGTCACTTTCTTTTGTGTCCTGCAGAATGTCTCACAGACTCTTTCATGAAACAGAAAGGATTATCTCACCTTTAGGCAAGTTCAGCAGTCCTCTCTCTGCGGGTTCTTTGTGTCCAGTTTATGCAACAGTCCAGACAAGAGGGATTTCTTGCCCAAATGGCTAACAAATTCCATAAGTAGCCTCTTTGATGCCCATCTTCCTCTTGAAGTAGATTGGTGCTGCCAGGAGCAGACGTGTCTCATTGTCATGAAAAGCCCTAAGTTATTAAAACATGAAATGCCATATTCTGTAGTCTTTGAAAGATATGAAGAATGCCTATCTGAAATATATCCATGCACATGTAGAAAATCTAACTAACATGATTACAAACTTGACTATTATAGATGATTATCTATTAACCTGTATTTCTTAATTATACATTACATTTTTAAATGAACTACACAATCACAATACCTTAATCAATATCAGAAATACATATACATATAACAAAATTGACCTTAAAATCCATACAAATGCAAATTATTCATATCTATATCATATCCTACTTTAAATGTAAAAGAACATTTATAAACAGTATCTGGGAATATGGACGTACTTATTTCTCTTCAAACTTCTTCCTGCTGTAAGGGGGTGCTGTTAATTAGGTCTTTCATGGTATAACCTGTGTGCTAGGTTCATCTCTCAGCAGTTGAGCAAAGTAATTTTTTTGAGGGTGTTCACAGCAACCTTTTAGGAGGGCATGATCTATCATACCATATTGGGATAAAAGCAATCCACAGGGTCTCATCCTCTGTGAAAACAAAAGAAGAACCTCTTTTCCAAAGCATAATGTTCTTAGATTCAAATTCTGAAGTCAAGATAGCTTTATAATATATGTCCTGGTTTATCTTAGCAGCCCACACAATGAGATGTGCCTCTGTACTTAGCTCCTTTACAGTCAAAAAAATTCAAAGAAAACACAATATACAGAATCCAAACTCTCTGTGAATTTTCCATTTTTTAACGTGGCTTATTTTTCTTTACTTCTTTTAATCTATGAGTATCTGTGCTCTGTCTCTTTAAAGACTTTACCCCTTTTTTAAGCATCAAGTTTATTCTCTATATTCTTTTTCTTCTCTCTCCCAAGCCTACACATGTCTATCCAATACTGTGACACATTTAGAGGTCTTTTATATCTGAATCTGTCCTATTGTGAATCTTTAATTCTTTACTGTCCAGGAGCACTTATAATGCTGAGCACATCTTAAAAACTTTAGCTTGCACCATGTTGGGGTAATATGATACCACCTGTTTCCTGCCCAGTCTAAACCTTAACTGTGCTGTTATTATGATAATTAAGACAGTTCCTGCCTGTGAAGAGCACAGTTCTGTGTGGTAGATCCGAAACGAGCCACTCATGCCTCAGCCATTTGGTGCCCCTGAACTGTGCACAGCTCTAGGCACACAGCAAGTCCACATTGTCATCAAGCAAACAAGGATTTTACTTACAACATTGCACCCAAATTCTCTGTCTCCCGCAAGAGACAGAGGTTGCAGCAGGAACATAGCCCAGAAAGCTACATTTTAAAACTGTATGGCTTTTTTTTTCTGCCTCCAGGTGGGAGTCACACTCATCACTTTAACTCTGAGAATGAGCTTTTAATCTTAGTTACAGTCTAATCTGCCAGGGAGACCACTGCACAGCATGGAAACATCTCTGTGTATGATGGCAGGAATCCAGCATACTCTCCCACTTGTGCATGCCTAGTAAACCTGATCCTGCCACCTGCCCAGGAGCAGTGAGCCACTGGCATGGTCTCAGAGTACTTTCTTTCTTACCTTGAGTCACACAAACATCCAGGCCCAGAAATGCTCCATAGTCAGAGATTGCACCAGCAGCAGGGCCCAGGAAGTCTCGTTTTAAAATGGCGCGACTTTTTTTTTGTAAGGCTGATGAGTCAAAAATTCTCTCTGTGACACGCCACCTACAAAGAGCAGAAAGCTGTGTTAAACTCTCTCTCTCTCCTTTTAAAGCCCTCTCAGGTTTTACATCGATTTAGTAGACCACATTGGGCAGCCACTCTGTTGTGAAAAGGGAAGCAGTGGGCTGCATTCTGCCGCCAATCTCCCGGCAGCCTGACTAGCTGGCTTATACCCCAAAATAACAACTCTATTGTAATTGATGTTGCAGGCCGTGTCCCACCGCCCAAGAGGGGTAAGGGCCCTTTATTCCATCCCACCCAGCTAGCTTTTCCCAAAATAATTACATGGAAACTGTATTCATTTAAACACTGCCTGGCCCATTATATCTAGCCTCTTCTTGGCTAACTCCCACATCTTAACCCATTTCAAATAAATCTGTGTATCACCATGTGACTGTGGCTTACCAGGATGAGTCTAACCTACGTCCATCTCAGAGAGGAGAGCCATGGTGTCTGTCTGACTCTGCTTTCTTTCTCCCAGCATTCTGTTCGGTCTACTCCAACTATCTAAGCTGCTGTCCTATCAAAAGGCCAAGGTGGTCTCTTTATTTGACCAATGAAAGTAACACATAGACAGATGACCCTCCTACACCACATGATATCCTTTTACATTTCCTTTACTAATGACTACATTTTACTTTGGGACCATGGTGGTTAAAATTAATTAGCTGTCAGCTTCACAGGATCTAGAATTACCTTGGATATGAGCCTCTGGGTACAGCTGTGAGGGATTATCTAGATTAGATGGGCTTCTGGGAATATCTGTGAAGTTTATCTAGATTCAGTTAACTGAGGTGGTAAGATCTGTTCTAAATGTGGACAGCACCATTCCAAAGGCTGGTTCCCAGACTGAATAAAACAGAGGAACATAGTGGAATAATGGTCATTCATCACTTTCTGCTTCCTGACAGGAAATGCAGTGTAATCAAATGCCTCAGGCTTCTGGTACCATGACTTTCCCCTCATGAAGGACTACTTATAAACTGTGAGACAAAATTAATTATTTTTCCTTTAAGTTACTTTTTTCAGAGTATTTTTGTCATAGACACCTCATTTGCTTCCTTGGCTCTCTAAATGGTGACTGAGGACATTGTGTAGTGCTTTCTTGCTGTGTAGGTGATTTCTGCAGTTGATGATGTACATCACTCACGGATTTGTTATATTAGGAACACTCTCTGTACCATCCTTACTTAGCACAGAGTAGGCATGCTAGGTTTAAATGCCCATGTAGAGCAGTAATGAGGCTGTCATCAATCAAAGTGACCGCACCATATAGAATAAACTGACCACAGTTGTGAGTCCTACACACTCTTGACTATCACTGGCTTTCTCCATATTTCTGTTGTCCCCAATCCCTGACAGCCTACACACCCAGAAAGCCCCGTTATTATTGACTGCAGTGACTGCTTGCCTGCTGTGTGACAAGGTCTGTTTTCCCAACTCGCTTTCTTCCAGCTGATTACTTTGAAATGACTCTAGCAACATTGATTCATTTGATAAGATATTGCTTATTTGTGTTGAATTTTATTATACCAATTTTTTAAATTTATAAAAACATTTTTATCTTTCTTCTAATGTGTACTTTTCAGGAGAAATTTGTTTATCTACCTCAGTATTTTAGCTCTTTTCCTTAGTTGTGAGAATTCTCTGTTCACAAGTGAGGTTCCCAAAAGAACCGAAGCAGGAATTTGATTAAAGAGAGAGCAATGTACAGTTGTACAGTTCAGATCCAATGCCTTTATTTGTCATTATTTGACAAATGAAATGACTGAAACAATGAGTGGTGAAAGAAATCTACATGGAAAGAGCTGGAGACAGGATGGGGTGAGTGTGTGAAGAAAATATTAGCTTTGGGGTATGAACAGGAATCTGAAAGATTAAGGTTTGGCAACTGTACTGCTGTACTGTATAATATAATAAAGTAGTCATTAGGGATATTCAAGTACTAAATGTAAGTTTAAATAATAGTAAATAAAACTTTTCAAGTCCTAGATCAAAGGGATTCAAATTGGAAAGGAAGAAGTTAAACTCTCATTATTTGCAAACGATATGATAGTATACATGAGTGACCCCAAAAACTCTACCAAAGAACTCCTGCAGCTGATAAACACCTTTAGTAATGTGGCAGGATATAAGATCAACTCCAAAAAATCAGTTGCCCTCCTATACACAAAGGATAAAGAAGCAGGGAGGGAAATCAGAGAAACTTCACCTTTCACAATAGCCACAAATAGCATAAAATATCTTGGGATAACTCTGACCAAGGAAGTGAAAGACCTATTTGACAAGAACTTTAAGTCTTTGAAGAAAGAAATTGAGGAGGATATCAGAAAATGGAAAGATCTCCCTTGCTCTTGGATTGGGAGGATCAACATAGTAAAAATGGCAATTCTACCAAAAGCAATCTATAGATTCAATGCAATCCCCATCAAAATCACCTCAAACTTCTCCTCAGACCTTAAGAGAATAATAATTAATTTTATATGGAAAAACAAAAAACCCAGGATAGCCAAAACAATCTCATATAATAAAGGAACTTCTGGAGCTATAACCATCCCTGACTTCAAACTCTATTGCAGAGCTACAGTATTGAAAACAGCTTGGTACTGGCATAAGAACAGAGAAGTCGACCTATGGAATCAAATAGAAGACCCAGATATTAACCCACAAACCTATGAACACTTGATTTTCGACAAGGGGGCTAAAGGTATACAATGGAAGAAGGAAAGCATCTTTAACAAATGGTGCTGGCATAACTGAATGTCAACCTGTAGAAGAATGAAAGTAGATCCATATCTATCACCATGCCCAAAAATCAAGTCCAAATGGATTAAAGACATCAACATTAATCTGACCACTTTGAACCAGATGGAAGAGAAAGTGGGAAGTAGTCTACAAGACATAGGCACAGGAGACCACTTCCTATGTAGAACCCTAGTAGCACAGACAATAAAAGAATCAATGAATAAATGGGACCTACTGAAACTGAGAAGCTTCTGTAAAGCAAACGACACTGTCATTAAGACAAAAAGGCTACCTTCTGACTGGGAGAAGATCTTCACCAACCCCTCATCAGATAAAGGTCTGATCTCCAAAATATACAAAGAACTCAAGAAACTAGACACTAAAACTCTAATTAACCCAATTAAAAAATGGGGTGCTGATCTGAACGTAGAATTCTCAACAGAAGAACTTCGAATGGCCAAAAGACACTTAAGGTCACGCTCAACCTCCTTAGAGATCAGGGAAATGCAAATCAAAACAACTATGAGATACCATTTTACACCGGTCAGATTAGCTAAAGTCAAAAACACCAATGATAACCTATGCTTGAGAGGATGTGGAGAGAGGGGAACTCTCATCCATTGTTGGTGGGAATGCAAACTTGTTCAGCAATATTTCTTTACAAAATATTATTGTTATGTTTTAAAGTTCCATATAATTGTACATTGTACATTATACGTGCTCCTTTCTATGTCCTCTGAAAAGTCTTTTTTAGCTCTAACATCAGTTTACTATGTTCTAGATTGTTGACAGTTTCAGTTCTACTTTTGAGCCATATGTACATACATAAGTTTTTGGTAATATCTTTATAAGACCAAATTATGTTGTTTTCAGGAAAATAGATGCAACAGGAGATAATCCTATTACTCAGAATTAGAAAATCTCAGAAGGACAAATATTGTATGTTTCTCTGATTTGTAGTTGTTATATACATCAGCAGCACTTCCAGTACTCAGTAGTCACATGTAGCTGACAGCTATTATGGGAGATAATGCATATACACAATTTTTTATCACAAATGATCAAGGACATTATTCTAGAGTTATTTAAGTATATAAAAATATAGAAGAATTTTTTAGGTATAAACATCCCCCACAAAGTTATGTATTTGAAAATTTGATTCTAAGATAGTGACACTGTTTTGAAGGGTTGTTTAATTTTAGAAGGTAGCAGACAGCAGGGGAAAGTGAATCCCAGGTAGGGGATTGGTTTGAGGTTTATAGGCCTAGTTCTTCTTCAGCCTTCTATTCTGTTACATAGAGATATGAGGAGGTGAGAAGTGCTAGACACACGCTTCTGTCAGTATGGAAGCTAACACTGTATCTTCTCTATCATGACTGATTGCATTCACTAAAACCACGAGCCAAAGTATGTTTTCTTTGAAGTTGCTTTGTATGAAGTATTTGTTCACAGTGATGAGAAAAAATAATTAATGCAAAAATATGGTATCAGGCAAGGGATTTTGCTGTGCAAAATCTGACCATGTGGTTCTTTGGCCTCTAGAATATAGAAGAGTTTGAAAATGAGCTAAAGAAACTCAACACTGTTATACAAAGAACTTAACTGGTCATTTCAATATGAGTTCTCATGATCAGAAGGCTAGGAATCTGAATAGTACATTCTAAACTCATGAGTTTTAGAGAAGATTAAGGAATCTATTGGGAATTGAAACAATGTTTTCATATTATTTCTAACAAATAATCTTGCCACCTCCTGAACATTTGAGTGGGGATAAGTTAAAAGGTAATGAATGTACTAGTATTGGTAGAGGAAATTTCAAGAGAACAGAACATTCATGATGTGGCATGATTACTGCTCATTTCTTTTGTCTGATTTGTATTGAAAAGAGTTGAAAATGGAGGAGAAAATTGCAAGAATCACAAGGAAAGGGATGTAAACTTGCTGAAAGTTGTAGAGAAGGCTGATGCTCACAAAAGTCTGGTAATTGTTTAAGAACTTAGTATCGTTAAAAGGAAAATTCACACGATCTTGGGCCAACAGGAACAATCCACACATTAAGGCCCTAGGGAATGAAAACTTAAACTCATTTTTAAAACTTACGTTTGGAAAGAAACCAAAAAAATTTTGGGGCATCTTTTTTTGATCAGGGCCACCTAGCAAAATATCCTAGAATCAGCCACAAAGTTCACCAAAAAAAAATCAGCTGTGGTCCAAGGTGTTAACTATATCTCAGTATTCGACTGAACTTGGCATTGTGCACATGGTGCTAGTTTTGCAAGTTTGCAAGATGTGAGAGTGAAGAAATTACAGAGGCTTTCACCGAGGTTCCAGAAAGTTATTGGTGACCAAGTATGAGCAGGAAAAGTACCTCAATGAATCTCCTGAGTGGACTGTGTGTGAATCTGTAAAGGTAAGCCCAAGCTGCTATGGAATCCCAGGATATGGAATGACATACATGTGAGACATCTATTGAGCCACCAGAATTATCTCAATAGAGGGATTGCTTATGTAAACAGAGTGAGCTCTTCAAAACCTTTGAGTCTCGATGATGCTTTCATGCACAGCAGCTGGTAGTGTCTTCTCATTTACTCTGCTGAATTTGGTCTTGCTTTAGTCAATCTCTCATGTTGTTTCCTAGTTCTTCCTTTGTGAATGATAATGTTTACTTTTCATCATTATTTATTAGAAGAATGAACCTTAATTTTCTATTTTATCCTGACTCATACTTTGAGAGTTAGAAAAGACTCTTGACTTTTGAATAATGTTGGGACTGCAAAACTATTTGGACATTTGAAGCTATTCTGAATACAGTTTGCATTTGAGATGGCCATTAGCCTATGAGCAAAAAAGGTAGAATATTTGTATAGAAAATACCTTTGACTTGCTCATGCATTTGAATAATGGTATCCAGATAGTGATGCTGATTTGAGAGACTAAAATCTTAGTCTCTTAGGGGCTCAGAACCTACTAAAATCAGTCCTTTAGGGGCTCAGAACCTACATAGAGGAAGTGGGTAATTGGGGTTGGGCCTTGAGTTTTATATCTCAGTTCTGTTTCCTGTTTTGTCTCTCCTTTCTGATTTGTAGATGGAAAGGAGTGAAAAGTCTCAGTGATATGTTCCTTCTGTATGCCACCATGTTTTACTTCTCATGATGAACTATAAACTCTTAAACCATGATCCCAAATAATTTTCTCTTTCTTTAGTTGCCTCTTGGTGGGTATTTGGTTAAAGCAACGAGGACAACAACTTATCACCTTTTTCTCCCTTTTCTATGCAATTAGGTAGAAAATCATGTCTCAAATATATATCATGATGCTCATTTTACAAGAAGTTGCAAATGAGACTGCCTGTCGGCATGTATTGTTATATAGGTGACAAGCCATTGACATTATCTTAGGAAATTGGGGACCAAATCCTATCTCCTCTACTTGTCACTTGTAGTCCAAGAATTCTGACTTGTAAGAATGGCTCACCTTGTCATATGGGCCAAGAAATGGCCAGGCCACAAACATGTACTGGGATTCTATAAAGTATACCATTATTAGTGTCTCTATTGTGAGAGCAAATCAAAAGTGAACAAATGGCTCTGGGAAAATTAGGATCATAACTGAAAGAAAAGATGGCAACAAAATAGCAAATAACCCCTGGGAAATCTTCACGTAGAAGCTCAGTTTGGTGCACACGGTAATCTCAAAAAGTTCTGGAATGTGATTTAAATGAAGATTTTTAAGGGATCAGACATATTTTAGGCCAGATCTATCATCTCAAGGCTCCCAACCCACCTCTTACTCTATTAATTTTAGAAGTAATTTTATTTTCCCCTATTCAGTTAAAACACTTATTAGCATGCAATATCATAGACTTTTGGAGCATTCATTGACATCAGTGACATGAATTCAGCTTTGTAGGGCCATAGCCAGATAAGAGTTTGCATCTAGAAGCTCTTCAGACAAAAAGTGTATTTAACTTGGCTTTGTGAAATTGGAGATTTATTTGGTTTTCCTGCCACTAGTCTTTGGAAATGCTGTGGGACACATCTAGAAAGTAAACAAACAAGCAAAGAAAAAAACAACAAAAAACTTTTCTTATGATTTTCTTTGAGGTTTTCTAAGACCTGGATGTCTGATGAGAACACGGTATAAAATCACTGTTGGAAAAACTCTCAGGTAGTGTAGGTGCTTCACTAATGTTGACCATGTCATTAAGACATGTTTTCAAAGGGCATTACCATGAGGTATATCTAACTTATCCCTTCAGTCTGTGCCTCACCAAATTAGTAGAGATACAATTTTCTTCTCTTATTTTATGTCTTAGAAAACAGTAAATGAAACTATTTGCTAAAGAGATTCTGCTAGTCAGGCTCAAATGAAATAACCTTCAGTTTCTTGCAAATATCCACTAACTTCCTTTGAAAACATAACCTATTAAAGAAATGTCACAGTTAATCTCAGTTATCAACTATAGTGACTTGAGAAATCCTAGATTAGTGGAGCACACTTCTGGGTATGGGAGTGGCTATTTTTAGAGTTTATTATATCCGGCAGTGTGGCATTGGGAGATGACGAAAAGTAGGTGCTGGAGCCTAGTTGGAGAAAGTAGGTCACTGAAAGTGGGTCTTCTAGGGTAAGTTATTGCTAGTCCTTTTATTTACATAACCTGTAGATGCTACACACAGTTGGCTAGGCTTTCCTGCATCAAATAATCATAATAAAACATGCCTACAAGTTAATATGATTTAGATAATTCTTCAATGGTGTTTTTTTTTCAGGCTGTGTCAAGTTAACAATTACAGCTAACTAAGACAAACCAGTCTTTCATTCTAAAAGACAACAAAAAATACAACTACTTTGGTCAGGTGGAAAGATGGTAACTTGGATTTTGATAGTGTCATTGAACCATTGCTTGGGATATGAACTTCTCATCTATCATTTTATTATAATACTAAAATTCAGACCACAGGTTGTGATATAGGAAGTCCTTATGTATATGCATTGCTTTTATTGGTTAAAGAATAAAGAATCTGCACTGACCTGTGATAGGGCAGAGTAGAGCTAGGCAGGGAAAACTAAACTGAATTCCGGGAGAAAGAAGGCAGAGTCAGGGGCAGCCATGTAGCCCTGCCAGAGACAGACATTGGATGGTACCTTGCCGGTAAGCCACAGCCACATAGCGATACACAGATTAATAGAAATGGGTTAAATTAAGATGTAATAGCCAGCCAATTAGGAAGCAAGAGCTAATAGGCCAAGCAGTGATTTAATTAACACAGTTTCTGAGTGATTATTTCGTGGTCTAGGCATCCAGGAATGAACAAGCAGTCTTCCCCAACAACAGGTTGGATAGTTACAGGTAGGAGTGTCACATGTGTGAAAAGGAGTTTTAAACTGAAGGTGAGAATAAGTAGTGGAAAAGGGTTTGAGTAGGGAGGGAATTCTACATCATGTCAGGAGGCTAGAATTTATGTTATAAATATGGCTGAGGCTTGTTTTCCCCCTCACACTGTTCTTCCAGTTTAGAGATTATTTTTTATTAATTAAGAGTTCTCTTCAATTTTAACTTCCATATTTTCATGAATTCTTATAGTTTAACATATCAATGTATCCACTGCGAATTTATGTTGGACTTTCTAAAGCCAGAGCTCCATCACACTGTTGCACAATTCCCAGGTCTTCTGTGTAGACAACATGCATAACTGCTTTATGCAACTACTTTGTAAAGCTGGACACAGCCTACTTGAATAGACTACTGATCTCCAGACCCCGTGTGGACGGTGCAGCTTTATAGTAGTGACTATGTCTTCATGAACTCTTGAAATCCATGGATACTTATTTTCAATTTTCCAAGTAAAGCTCTATGCGGGAAGCCTCCAGCGTTAACATCCTGGTTCAATAAAGTGCTGATCCATGAGTTCCCTTCTCTCTCTCCATATACTCCCTGATCTCCATCACTGTAACCTTCACATGTGCTATGGGAACTGTTAGTCATATGTGTTATTTCTACTTTGTGTCTACCAATTGAATGGATACCCTCTATTTTGAAATTCTTAAAGAAAGAACCATATATAGCATTCTAAAGTTAACATTGCTACCCTCCTGAAACTGTGAAGAATTTAGAACACTAAAGTTTTACTACTCCTTTTTATATTATGACTATCAATATTGTTATAATTTATGTGTAGCAATTTATTTTTTCTTCTGTGTTTTTATAATTCCTCTAATTTTGTTTATTTATTCATTGATAAATTATATAGAATTTTAAATCTCCTTTACAATCCTCATACCTCTACTCTGCTTAAAGTTACATATACTTTGAGTTTATTCAAGATCTTGCCTGTCTTCTTGAAAATACATTTAAACCATCTGTATATCTCTTGGAACTTAATTTCCAGTCATCTTATTTCTTTATTACTAATAAGAAGATAATATTTTGTAGGCAATTCAATATGCAGAATGGTGTAAAAGTCAATGGCTCAGACCTAGGAAACAATCTTTCCTTGGATGACATATTGGCTGTGGTCAGAATTATAGAAATGACATTGAAGATGACAATTATAAATGTGTTAAAACTGAAATATTTTTGAGAGGCAAGAATTCCAGCCCACTGACAAATGCATGAATGGCTCCAGCATTACGGAGTGTAAGATTCCCTAGGTTGTTCTTCCTGTGGCCCACCCTTTTGATCATTACAGAATTCTTTAAAAATCATTCTGTTTTCCTAAGTAGTAATCTACTTCTATATTTTCTGTCCATGGGCCCTAGGTGTAATTTCTGTGTTGAAAAAAAGTTATTCTTTCTTTTTGTATAACCATTCTGTTAGATGAATACAATGATATTCCTTTGAGTGAGGGTCATAATACTTAAAGGAATAGTTGATAAGAAAAAGTTATGCTGCAGGTGATGATATACCAATTTTGGTTTCCTGAATATGGAAGATTATAAGGCAGTTTGACTAGCGCTAGAAACTTACGTTGTAATATCTCTGTACAGATTCTGCCAAGTTTCATTTTATGGGGACTGTCCATGGACCTCTGAAGTCTAGGTTTAAATCCCCAGTTGTGAAGTTCAGAGTGAGAGTTCAGTCCACAGACTCTGTTGCCAAATGCAAGTTCTTATCACTTCTGCTTGCTTTCTCTTGACACCTTTTTGTGTTCTAGGCCCTGTTAAAGCATCCTTGTTTTATGGTAAGTTGGCTGCCATATTTTATTTTCCTGTATTGTGACATGGCAGTGCTCCCTTGTGACACCACATTATGGAACCATAACTTACAATGCTGAATTTGACATCACAGTATTCCACTGTGCTGCCTCAATTCTGCATTTTAAAAACACTGTGGCCAGGCGATGGTGGAACACACCTTTAATCCCAGCACTTGAGAGGCAGAAGCAGGCAGATCTCTGTGAGATCAGGGCCAGCCTAGTCTACAAATGCTAGGAACCTTAAGGAGAGGTTCTAAAGTTAAAGAGAAACCCAGTCTTGAGAAACCAAAAATAACCAAATAAACAAATAAATAATAAAATAAATAAATACACACTGTGAAACTGTAGTATAGTAACATTATATTTTGCCATCACACTGAAATTATGACATTGCAGTACAGCATATTGCCAATACAGTGATTGAGCTACTACACTGAACTATCGCATAACTGCAATGCTGAACTGTGGCAGAAAAATGCTGAATTCTGACATCGTAATGCTCTACTATGTGATCCCAATCATCCACTGTCCATCAAAATTCTGAAATGTGACAGAACAATGCTCATTGTGATATATCAATGGTCCATTATGCTACCACAATAGTGTCAGTTGTGTCACCAAAAATCAGCAACTGCCATTATAATACTTCACGGTACCATCACAATGCTAAAATTTGACAACACAATGCTTTCTTGTTCCATCACAATGTTTCTAGGTTCGTTTTCTATTGCTGTAAAGAGAGACCATGACCACTGAAACTCTTATAAAAGAAAACATTTAATTAGGGCTGGCTTTTCAGAGGCTTAGTCAATTATTGTCATGGATGGTGGCACATAAGCCTACACACTGTTGGAGAGGTAGCAGAGAGTTCTACATCCGGATTGGCAGGCAGCAGGAACAGAGAGAGACGCTGGAATAGGCTTGAGAATTTGAAACCCCAAAGCCTACTCCCATTGTCATACTTTCTCCAGCAAAGCCACACCTATCTAGCAAAGCCATATCTCCTAATAGTGACACTTCCTAGTGACCAAGCTTTCAAATCTATTAGCCTACGGGTGCCTATCTTGTTCAAATCAGTACATTCTACTCCTTTGCTTGTAGTCATATTATAATGCAAAATGTATTCAGTCCAAATTCAAAAGTCCTCATGGTCTATAACAGTCTCAAGACTCTTTAAAATTCAAACTTCAAAGTCTGTATGACATGGAAATCTCTTAAGTGTAACCCTTTATAATCAAAATTTAAAAGTAAATTGCATACTTCCAACATACAAAAGCACAGCATATACATTGGAATTTCAAAAGGGAGAAAAGGGAACATAGTGAGGAAAAACTGGACTAAAGTAACATAGAAAAATATCTAGAAAAACTCTAAACTCTGTATATCTATGACTGATGTGAAAATGCTCTTCAGATTTTCAATTTCTTTTACCTTTCCTGACTGTAACACACTTCTTCCTCTTGGGTTAGTTCCAAACCCTGTCTGCAGCTCTCCTTTGCAGGTATCCATGGCATCTCCAAAATCTTGGGGGTCTCCAAGACAATCAGGCTTCACCTTCACAGTTTCACACAATAGCCTTTCTGGTCCTCTAGCAGGAACACTCCTTAAATATACTGACCTCAGTGTCTTTCCTAAGCCATGGGTGAGCTATTCTGCAACATCTTTCATGTATCCTTGACTCTAAACTCAGATGTGATTGACTGGAGCTGCCAAATTCTACTGCTTACTGGTGATGGGACATGACTCCCTGTTTAATTAATATCTGCACCAGCTTTTTGTTTTCAATGGTTTCCTTTGCTGCTTAAGTTTGACTATCCTGGAACTTGCTCTGTAGACCAGCTGGTCTTGACCTTAGCAATTCATCTGTTTCTTCTTCTTGAGTGCTAAAGGCATGTGCTACCACTCACCTAGCCCTAAACTTTAACTTATTTTAACAACTTGGAAGATTAGTTGGGTGGACTCTTGCCCTGAGCTTTCTACTTCTTTTTCCCATCAGGCTTTTCTTTAATCTATTTAATCTTCTTGGACACAAGATTTAGCCCTAAATCTTTAAAGATTTAGCATTCTGGTGCCTCTTTTCTCCTCAAACTGTAAAATTTCTCCTCAAACTGTACATTTTTTTCTTGTTTAACTTGTGCCTTTTCATTATAGATCTGTATGAGACTCTCCACTAATAACCAAGTAACACAATCATTACTTGGTTATTTTGATATCTTCCCTAAAAAAAGCTGTTAATCCATAATCCATAAATCTCCAGTTCAGCCTTGGGCAGACTTTTTGGACAAAGGCAGAAAGCAGCCACATTTATCACCAAAATAGCACAAGAACAGTCTCTAGGCTACATATTAATATTTGTCTTCTCTGAACCCTTTTGAGTTGGGCCCCACATTTTAAATAACCCTCAGCACCAATATCTGACATGCTTCTACTAGTATGGCCTATTATGTCCCACTTAAAGCACTCAATTACTTTTTAAACCCAAAGTTTCTAAAGTTTAAATTTCTCGAAACAAAAGCAAGGTTATGTCTTTCACAAAAATATCCTAGTCCCTTGTACCAACTTATAACTTAATTAGAGTTTCTATTGCTGTGAAGAGACACCATAATCACTTCAACTTTTATGAAGGAAAACATCTAATTTGGCATAGCTTACAATTCAGAGGCTGGTATGGTAGGTCCTTCTGTCTATGTGTTGCTTTTATGAGTTAGTGAATAAAGAAAATGCCTTGGCCTATAGCATGGGAGGAGGAAAATGGAGTCAGGGAGACACCATCAAGCTGCCACCAGAGTAAGACATGTCAAAACTTTGCTGGTAAGCCACTTCCACATGGTGATACATAGATTAATGAAAATGGGTTAAATTAAGATGTAAGAGCTAGTCAATAAGAAGCTAGAGCTAATGGGCCTAGCAGTGATTTGATTAATACAGTTTCTTTGTGATTATTTTGTGGCTAGGTGGCTGGGATCAATGAGCTGCCTCTTCCTCCAACAGACTGGCATGCTAGCGTGGTAGACTAAATTCATATAAAACCTGAGAGGACTTGAAAAGGAACTCTAGATAAAGAAAAAGTTTAGCTTCTTTTTTTTTTTTTTTTGGCTGGTGGCATGCTGCAGCTCCCTTAATAGAGGTTTTTCTGATTTATTGATAGAAGAAAAAAATCCTCACCTTTTGAAAAAGGCAATTTCCTGGAACATACTGCCAGCACAAACTCTGGCTATGGAGCATTTGAATGGCATTTGTGGGTCCAGATGTTTGTGTGCCCACTCAGAGTTAGGAGGAAAGTAGCTGAGACCAGCTCAGTGCTCCCTGCCTGGGCAGGCATCGGGATCAAGTCTACTAGGTGTGCACAGGCAGGAGAGCATGGTGAATTCTTGCCACCATACACAGAGATATTTCCAGGCTGCTCAGTGCTCTGCATGGCAGATTTAGCTATTATTCAGATAAAAAGTGTTTATGTGCTGCACTCTCTTTCTCAGAATTAAAGCCATGTGTGTGGCTCTCAGAGGCAGCAAGTGATTCCGCCATGCTGGACTGGGCTTATCAACAGGCAGTACCAGATTTAACCTAGCTATGGTGCAGCTCAAGTTTTTAAGAGGCACTTAACTTTTAAAAAGAATGCCTGGACAGTAAAGAATTACAGATACACAATAGGACAGATTCAGACATAAAACACTTGTAAATGGGTCACAGTGTTGGATAAATGCATGTAGGCTTGGTTGAGAGAAGAAAAAGAGTATAGAGAGTTGGAAAACAAGTAAATGGTTTTAAAAAAGGTAAAGTCTTTAAAGAGACAGAGTGCAGACAGTCATAGATTGAAGGAGTAAAAATAATAAAATAAATATTAAAAAGTAATAGAGTAAAAACAACCCACATAAAATGGAATATACACAGAAAATCTAGATTATGTATATTATTGTGTTTTCTTTGAATTTTTTGACTGTGAAGGAGCTAAGTACAGAGTAGCATTTTATTCTATGGGCTGCTAAACTAAACCAGCATTTATGTTCTAAGGGCGTCACGACTTTCAAATTTGGTTCTAAGAATGTATTGCTTTGGAAAAGAGCAATATCTTCTCTTGTTTCCACAGAGAATGAGAACCTGTGTATTTCTTCCAGACTAACATGGTTTGATGGAACAAGAACCCCTGAATGGTTGCTGTGAACACCCCCAAAAGAAAACACTTCACCCAATAAACAGCAAGAAGCAGTTTAGAGAAACTATGCCCATATTCCCAAATATTGTTCATAAATGTTTGTTTACATTTAAAGGGGGGATATGCTATACAGATTTGCATTGGTATAGATCTTGGTTTATCTATACCAATTTAAGGTCAATCTTGTTGTATGTATATTTCTGCTCTTGATTAAGGTATTGTGTTTGAGTAATTTATTTAAAAATGTAATGTATAATTAAAAATATAGGTAATAGATAGTCATCAATAATAGTCAAGATTGTAGTCATGCTAGATTTTCTAGATGTACAGAGATGTATTTAAGATAGGTAGTTATTCTTCAAACATTTGGAAGACTACAGAATATGGCATTTATTTTATTTTATTATATTTATATTTATATATTATATTTATATTATTATATTTTAATAACAGTACTGTTCATGACAATGAGACTCATCTGATCCTGGCAGCACCAATTTCTTCAAGAGGAATATGGGAAGAAACTGCTATTTTCTGGACTGTTTAACTGGACATGCAGGACTAGCAGAGGGATGACTGCTGAACTTTCCTAGAGATGACATGGTCCTTTGAGGTTCCTGCTTCATGAAGGTGTCTGCAGCACATTCTGCAGGACACAGTAGAAAGTGACTTTCAGACTGCTAAAATAGGTGAAACTGTCTTTGAAATTTCTTCCTTTGTGGAAAATTCTGCTAGATCTTATGGGCCTGTAGGGTAAAGATGGATGCCCCAAAGGTACAAAAGAACTTTGGGTGACTGTCCAGGTAGCAAGATGTCTCTGTCAATTCTAGAGTTTTAGAAGTTGCTTACAATACACTTCCTGTTTATTTAGGTAATATTATATCCTTCTGGAATCTTTGATGGAGTTGAAGAATAGTTATTATTATAGTTTCCCTTAGTTATGATAAAAGATAAAGTAGATATAAATATTGTAACTGCAATTCTTGCTTGATGACTGTTTTGTTTACTATGTTAAAGTTAAAGTCTTCCTTTTTGTTTAAACAGAAAAGGGAAAATGCTGTGGGAGGCTCTTCTATGTATTGTTTTTATTGGTTAATGAACAAAGAAACTGCCTTGACCTATAGTACGGGAGGAGGAAGGCGGAGTCAGTGAGACACCATGGAGCTGTTGCCAGAGTAAGACATGCCAAAACATTGCTAGTAAGACACTGCCATATGGTGATACACAGATTAATGGAGATGGGTTAAATTAAAATGTAAGAGCTAACCAATAAGAAACTAGAACTAATGGGCCAAACAACGATTTGATACAGTTTCTGTGTAACTATTTCATGGCTGGGTGGCTGGGACCAATGACCAGCTTCCTCCTCCTACAAGAGGGTTAGTCCATTATTCTCATGGTAGGAAGCATTGGAGACACAGAGACAGACATGGTACTTAAGAGGTAGCTGAGAATTCAACATCTAGATTGTCAGGCAGCAGGAAAGGAGGGATTGTCAGGCAGCAGGAAAGGAGGGAAACCACAGACCTTGTGTGGGCTTTTGAAACACCAAAGCCCATCCCCTGTGACTTCCTCCAAAAAGGTTCTACCAGTTCCAACAATACCATATATCCTAATAGTACTGCTGCTGGTGATTCTATGGACCTATTGAGGTGATTCTAATTGAACCACCCAATAATGCTTCACTGGGATTGTTAGTTTTATTTATAATCTTGCTTCATTTTATGAATATCTGGAAAGAGTATCACAAATGTGACTTGATGCTAAATGCTTCAAAATGGGGGAACATGAGTCAATCGCAAGCTAACTCCGAATAGAGTATTATAAGATTTTTCTTTATTAAAAGGGGAGCCTCACAGAAAAGAATGGAGGTCCAACATCAAGGTATGAAGAGTGGGAAAAAGGGGGTGAGTATGTGGGACCATGGCCTTTTGTTACCCCACAGCCACATCTCAATCTGGTCCAGCCTCTCAAAGGTCATTGGCTGAAGGAGGTTCTCCATCACCTCCTCCTTTTGTTTAAACAAGAGAGCTACAAACCTAATATAAAACTATATACAATAAAAACAGATATCAAGTACGAAAATTAGAATTTTAATCAGCATAAGCAATATTAAGCAAGGAATATATGCTAAATTTTTCAATAATCATTCTATCCCAAGGAGTCTAATGGCTTGGCTAAATCATAAGACAAAAGTAACTACAATTGGATAATCTTCAACCCCATTGAAAGTCTAAGAAGGGAGATAATATTACTTGAGTAAGTAGGAAGTACAATTAAGCAGCTTCCAAAGCATGCAGTGGATGACAGAGACAACTGACTACTTGAACAATTACCCAAAGTCTCATTTGCAATGTTGTAGTAAACAACTTTGGCTAAGGCCTAGAATAACTGAGAGACCATTTTCTGAGGCAGAAAAATTTTCACAATCATCTTACCCTGTCTTAGCAATTTTTGTCAGTCCTTGTTCTTGTATCCTGCTTGTCCTGTCTGGACATTGTATATTTTGTCAGTGGTTGAGGCATGGAGTTCCTTGTCCAAAGGCCAGTTTTGCCAAGAAGAAAACAAGTTCCAAGTGGAGTGTCTTCAGGGCTCAACATTCTCTCAGGAATAGATTGGTGCTGCCAGGAGCAATTGTGTCTTATGTTAAGAGAATCCTAATTTATTTAAGTGCCATATTCTACAGCTCTTTGAAGTGGTTGAAGATTGCCTATCTGTGTGGAATATGTATCTATGGAACCTGACTAGTCTGACTATAAGTTTTACAAACATGGCTGACTATAGACCTATAATACTTAACACCTATGTAGCTTAAAGACTAAGACTTCATATTAGAATATTAAAAAATCTTTAAAGAACTATGCAGCAAATGAGTAAAATGATCTCAAAATGTAAACAATGCATAAGATTCTAGATCAGAGGTAGAAATATATAGTATAATATGATAAATATATTCTAAAATTTTATTAGTATACAAAATATCTTAAACAGAAGTAGAAATATAAATGCATAAAATCTGACAAAATAACATTGAATAAGTATACAAATATTGTAAACAGAAATAAGAGCATATTCAATATAACAAACATAATTTGAACTTATATCAATATGCAAGAATGTAAACTGTCCATAAATAATAGCTCACAAATATTTATTCTATCACTCACTAATATCATTATCAGTGTGAGTAATCTCACACTAATCTACCTATTATCCTATTCAATTTTCCCTTTTTTACAAAGAGATCTCTGAGCCTACATAATTTTCACCCCAACCCCCAACCTTATACCAGTAATAATCAACACCTAAATGATGTCCTTAACCCCAAGGACAAACTTTATTGGGAGAGAGGGTGTCATCTTCTAGAATTATATCTAGTTGTCATGGGGGTATTATCATGGGAGTATAGGATCCTGTAAAAGGAAAATGATAATTAACTTTCAAGATTACTGTCTGGTATATTTTTAAATAGTTCTCTGAGTATTCAGTAGGGTTTTTCTGACGTTCCTATTTGGAATTCTGGTCAGAACATTGTAAGAAGGAACACCATGTCAGCTAACCAAGTTGGAACCATCTTGAGCAGCTAGTATCCAAAACGAGTCTTAAAGTAGTGTTATCAGAATCATAATGTCATATCAACCAGGTGGATTCATTATTGTGGGGCTCCAACTTCTTCCTGGAAACTTCAAAGATTACTGCAGGAAAATCTATTTTTCATTGTAGAAAACTTAAACATTATTCTTATAGACATATATTCAATGAAAGATATTATATAGACAAAAAGGCATGGAGAAAAGTAAAATTTTTCCCTAAAATCTTTCTTCTTTCATTCCCATACCATATGGCTCTTGACATGAGATAGAAACTCTCAATTTTTCTTTTAAACACATGTTTGGATTTAGAGAAGGATAGAGCTGTTGTCCAACTCTAAGATCAGCTTTATACGTACGTAATTTTTACCCTCAGGTGACCTATACTCATAAGTTACACTCCTTTTTTTCTTGGTGATTTTTCCTGGATAGTTATTTTTTCTCTTTATGTATCCAAATGTCTGGAGTCTTTTGACAAATTGAAGATGTGTATTTTCCTGCAAAGACAAGAACAAAACCCTGTCCCACACTAATGAGGTTTCCTTACCACTTGTATGATTGTTACCTCTGTGGATAAGCTGTTGTTATTCTGTCTTAGAGACTTTTCCTTTTCAAATTCAATCTTTATTAATTTTGATGGTATCCATAGCTTTTCTTTTCCTGTGGAAACAAAAATAAAACCTCTTCCCCAATTAGCACATCTTCTGATTTTCACTCTGAGGTCAACAATATTTGAAACATATGGGTTGATTTAATTCAGAAGTCTTTTATCTTATCCAATGTCTCTCTGCTGCCATTGTTCTTTTTCTCATTGGCGTTAAGAAAATTCGAGGTTAATAAAGCATTATACAATCTATTTCTGGGAGTATTTTCCATCACTTTCTATTTCTTTAACATATCCATTATAGTTCGATTTGGTCCTTCTAGAACTGCATGACCTGTAGAATTGTTTGGTATACCTATAATATGTTTTTTATGATTATAAACAAAATGTTTCATTTTCTTAGAGACATTTGCTGTACCATTATCTGTCTATTTCTGGAGGTATACCCATGATGGCCATAATTTGTAATGAATGAGTGATAAAACCACCTTTTCTGAGTTCAAGGCCATTGCCCATTGAAAACCTAAATAAGTATCAATGGTGTGAAGCACATATTTTAATTTTTCAAAATCTGCTAAGTGAAATACATCCATCTCCCAGCAGTTAATGTTATTTGGTTATTGAAAGAGCAAGCAGGACATTTCTTCATAATCTCCATAGCTTGTTGCCATGCAATAGAAAATGATTTCTTTAAACCCTTGTTATTGACATTATGTTTTTTATGGAATTCTGAGGTCTTCCGCATACTTTGAATCAATAATAGATCAATTTCTGCCTTGTGTTAGTGGACCTTGCAGACCTGTATGGGATTGGATGTGTGTTATGTATAAGGTACAAGGTCTATTCCTTATTATATCTTGAACCTGTATGAATAATGACATCAATTCTGTATCATCTGGTATAAATTTAGTGGTATCAATATGTAAGAAAAGTCTTTCTGCATATTACAAATCAGTAACTATATTGAGAGGTTCTTTAAAATCCCCTTAGTACCATGAACATAGCATATAGTTCTGCCTTTTGGACAGAATTATAAGGGATTTGTTTCAGCTTATTTAATTCTTCTGAGTTACAACCTACCTTTTCTGATTTATTTTCAGCAGTGTAAAATGTACAGGCTCAGTTTTTAGTGCATCATGTACAATTTAGAGAAGGATCCAAGTAGGTCATTTTATAAGGTTAACTCTATCACTTTCAGGATAGTTTCTATTAATCTCTCCTAAAAATTTAGCACTAGCTCTTTTCTGTGGTTCATTGTCTTCCATTAATGTTTAAATTTCATCAGTAGTAAAAGGCACTATAATCCCTTCTGGGTCTATACCTGATAGCTGACAAAGTCTCAGTTTTCCTTCTATAATTAATTCAGAAACATTTTCCACATAAAATTTTTAATTTTTTTCTTGGTTTATGTGGTAAAAAGATCCCTTCAAGATAATATCTTCCCTTTGCATTAAAATTCTTATAGGGAAAATTCTAGAATACAATATGACTAGAATGCAATTAAGATTTGGATCTACTCTATCAACATAAGTCTCCTGATTTTGTCTTCAATAACCATTA
The DNA here is from genome assembly GCF_982192425.1 of Myodes glareolus. NCBI lineage: Eukaryota > Metazoa > Chordata > Mammalia > Rodentia > Cricetidae > Myodes > Myodes glareolus. The sequence goes on along the minus strand of NC_142047.1, from coordinate 1,998,621 downwards.
ATTCTTTCTCAGCTTCCACTGTTAATTCCCTGGCACTATTTAAGTCTTCGTCACTATTTAAGGTTTGGTTTAAATGAACTATTAGATCAGGTGCTATCCCAACGGCTGGTTGTAGACTGTAAATGTCTCCTAACAATCTTTGAAAGTCATTAAGAGTCTGCAATTGGTCTCTCCTAATTTGTTCCTTTTGTGGTCTAATTATCTGTAAACCTATTTTATGTCCTAACTAGTTGACAGAATATCTTCTCTGTATTTTTTCAGGAGCAATTTGTAATCGCCATTTAGGTGAAACTTTCTTTACCTTCAAACATTTTTTCTAAGGTATCTAAATTTGAATTAGATAATACATACCATCCATGTAATGCTAAATTATAGACTTAGGAAATTGCTTACATATTATTTCCAATGGCCGACTAACAAGGTATGGGCACAAGTTGGGGTTATTGAGCATTCCCTGTGGGAAGACAGTTCACTAGTATCTCCTAGTAGGCTGAGAATTATTATAAATAGGCACTATGAAGGCAAATTTTTCTGTATCCTTTTCTTGTAAAGGTATAGTGAAGAAACAATCTTTTAAAGAAATAACTATAAGAGGCCATCCTTTTGGAAATAGAGAAGTCAAAGGAATTTCAGGTTGTAGAGGGCCCATAGGTTGAATTACCTTGTTGACAGCTCTTAGATCTGTTACTATTCTCCATTTACCAGATTTATTTTTAACAACAAATACAGGAGAATTACAAGGGCTGTTTGATTCTTCAACATGATGAGCATCTAGTTACTCCTGTACCTGCTGTTGTAAAGCCTGCAGTTTGTCTTCTGTTAAAGGCCACTGTTGAACTCATATTGGTTTCTCAGTTAACCATTTTAAAGGCAGGGCCATTAGTACCTCTGAAGTTTTGCTAGTTCCTTCATGTTCTTGTATAGCCTGAATGGCTGGTGACCTTTGTATATAATACATGATCATATTCTTTTCAGAAACATGAGTCTTAGGAACTGCAGGAATGTTAATCTGGGTGTTCCATTGCTGCAACAGGTCACAACTCAATAAATTCATTGCAATATTAGCTACATATGGCCTCAGCTTTCATTTCTATTCTTCTGGTTCTATGCATTCAACCCATCTCGTGCTTTGTTTCACTTGAGATATGTTTCCAATTCCTAGGAATTGAGCATCTGCCTCTTGAAGAGGCCAATTCAGATGCTGGAGTAATGATACTCACATCCACACCTGTGTCTAGAACTCCCTCAATTATAATGTTATTTATACACACTCATAGTTTTGGTTTTTGATCATTTATAGAAGTCTGCCAAAATATATATTTTTCTATTTACCACTGGAATTTTTGATTCATCCTCGTCATCCAGAACAGTATGGTTTTTTTTATAGTAGACACTGAAATTTTTAATTTTCCTGATAAGACATGTTCTCCACAGTGACTGAGAATGATTGGACCATGCTGGACATGGGAGCCTGTATGAGGCCCCCACCCCAAGTAGTTTTCCAATGTTATTGGATTGCTTTGTCTGTCTTTTTTGATCTACTTTCATTGGTTCAATGTTGGCCTTTGTCATACCTCCTACATATTCAAAAAGACTGAGACCACCTATTGTTGCCATTTCCAGAGGAGATATTATTCCTAGGAATTTCTTGTCTACAATCTTTTCTGAGATGTCCTACTCTACCACAATTAAAACATTTGTCATTTTATTGTCTCCTCATAAAATTGAAATTTGCTTCTCCTACCCAAGCCTCAGTACTATAGTCAACTGTTTCAAAATTCATTGTATGCAAGATGTAAAAAGTCACTAAAAGATTCTCTCTGGTGAGGTTTAATCTTGATATATGATTGAATTTTCTTTCCTGCTTTCTGAATCTTGATCCAAGCATTTAAAGCTGCTTTGTTACATAGGGACAAGGTGTATTCATTGTAGAGACACTGTTCTTGAGGATGAGAGTAATAGTCCTCACAAAGAATTTGATCTTGGGAAGCCCAAAAACCTTTTGTTTTTCCTTGTCATTCTAAAAATTTTTCCTCTTTTCACCAATAGCATTTCTGTAGCATCTGGTGTTTATTTCTAGGACTGCTGAGATTAATTGAAGCCAATTGTGTGGGGTAGCCTTATTGCTTGAAGCCCACACTTTCATGATTTTCCTAACAAATAGTGAATGTAGGGCATAAGATAAGATTGTTTGCATAATTTCTTTTAGAATCACTCGTACCTATAGGCTGCCATGTATAATCTTTAACTACCTTAGGGTATATTGTGACAGATGGCTTCACAGAGGATATTACCAGATAAGCAGCTAAAACTTTGGGTAAGTCATTCCAGACTCTGGCATGTACTGACAAGGCTAAATCCTGTCCTTTTCTCCCTGCTCATCAGTTACAATAATATCCTCAATCTTTTCAAATCTTTTTACCACTGGCTTTTGTAAAGTTTGAATCTCCTGTACGGTGTTCCATTCTAATGCCCTCATTGATGATTCCAAGGTGTGAAATTTGTTCAATAAAGATAATGTATCATCCTTAGACATAATTTTGATGGTATACATATTATCTTCTTTGAGAGATATCTCTTCCATTAACCTATTATAGCTTGTCAACAGATTCCAATTGTTAAAGTCAACAGCAAAAATTCTTTCAGCACCCTTCCACAATGATTGGATTTTGTCTGTCAAATTAGTGTTATCCTTTTCAAGAGTATTATTTTTCAACAAGCTTTTCACTATTAGGCTGTAAAGACTATATCATTTCTAAAAGTGTCTTATTCTTGGCTCTGTAACCAAACCATTTTCCTAATTATATAAAATATAAAAAACAAAACTAATTTTCAAAATCAGATGAATGGATCTATAGGTCAATCACATAAATCTTACAGAAAGCATAGTATGAGCAAATGGTTATTAAATTCCTGAGTGGTAATATTGTTCGTAATCTTATAACTTTCAAACTTATTAATTTACTTACCTTTATTAGGAGATTTCAGTAAATTCTTGTAGGTGTAATAATTGACCAGTAGGTGCCACAGGTTGCAACTGCGTGGCAGAGGTGGGCAAAGGAGATGCTCCCACCAGCTTCTCCTGGATTGTTCCCTCTGGTTATTTACATCACTGCCTACTTATGTGCTGATAAATATGCTTTGTTTCACAAATTAAGAGCAATTATTAAGGACAATGAAAGTGATTCTGAGGGTTGGTGACCAGTATAAGGAGAAAGCCCAAAGCTTTCCTTTAATCACAAGTCACAAACTGTGCTTGCTGCATGGGTGGAAGAAATGCTGCAGAGATCGCTGGCTGGAGAGGCAGTGGCTTGTGGGTCAAAAACTACAGGTGGGGAGTTCACTGTGCTAGGAGCACTGTGAGGGTGCCTGGGCTGGCAATCCAGGAGCATTTCAGGGTTGCCTGGATTGGTGAACTGGGAGTGCTGGGGTGGAGGTTGTCTGGATAAGCATGGGCTCACTCCCATGTTGGGGTGCCAGATGATGCTGAATGTTTCGAATGGGGGAAACATGAGTCAAATAATCTCAAGCTAACTCCAAATGAAGTATTCAAAGGGATTTTTTTTATTAAAATGGAAAACACACAGAACAAGAACGGTGTCCAACATCAAGGTGCAGGAAGAGAGGAGTAAGTGGACAGGACAGTGGTCTTTCAGTTCCCCAAAACCATGCCCCAACCTGGTTCAGCCTCTCAAAGGTCATTGCCTGAAGGAGGTTCCCCATCAGTGACTTTTAAATGTCAAGTCTTTTAAAAAAGTATGTATGTATTACATATTTATTTATTATGTGTACAATGTTCTGCCTGCATGTTTCCCCTCAGGCCAGAATATGGTACCAGATCTCATTACAGATGGTTTTGAGCCACCATGTGGTTGCTGGGAATTGAACTCAGAACCTCTGGAAGAGCAGGCAGAGCTCTTAACCTCCGAGTCATCTCTCCAGCTCCAAAACTTTTTTGATTATTAATTGGTTTATGATGAATCAGATCATTGACACTATTTCGTAATCTGGCTCCTGAAGTCTTTAAGTGTGAAGAAAGTTCAATTGGACAATTGTTTCTAACCCTCAAAAATAAAGTGCTACTATTGTATTATTGGAGTTTTCTTGCCTGAGAGTCTTTTTTTTTGTGATTTAGAGGCTTTGCATCTCAGTAAAACGATTGATTTCTTCACTTCCTTGGCTTCTTACATACTATCTTCCAATATTTTGAAAGCTAGCTCTCAGAGAGAGAACAATTATTACATGTTCTTTTTTTATATATGAATACTACTTCCAAATCTCTAGATTTGGCTATATAATCTTCAGTAACCACAGAAACTGAGGAGAGAGAGGAAGAAGGAGCTCTGGAGAGGGGTAGTCCACAGGTATTAAGAAGGTGGAAGGGGAAAATTAAGGAGAATAACTTTAACTGGAATAGAAGAAAATGCAGAGGAATAGGGAGGAAAGAGAAATAAATAATACTAACAATGTTTTTAAAAAGTCATTGGGAAACAATATTTTATAATCTTATTTAAAATACAGGCATGTGTGTGTGTGTGTGTGTGTGTGTGTGTTTGTGTGTGTAGTTTAAATGGAGTTATGCTATATAAGGTGATAATGCTTTATCCAAGAGACTATTTAATAAAAACCCCAGGGCATCACTGCTACTATAAAATTAGCCAACGACCCATGACGAGAGAGGTCAGAGACAATAGAGTATAACTACTTCTATTTTCATAAACCAATATAATTTCTAGCTGCATTTTAATTACTTATCTTTATACCAATACCTAAGTGTAGCTCTTACCCCTCATCAAAGAACTTTCAGTTTTTCAGTAAATGGGGGATGATTTGATATCCAAATCTGATCAAAATGAGATATGTGACAATGGAGTTTCCAATCTTAATTTATCTGCAATACAACTGCTATACACAGGGCCCAGATAACATCACCAAAAAGAGGGTACAAAGATTCTAAGAAAAGGAGGATCAGTATGCTTGTTGCAAGTTAGTTTCTTCTAGACATGACATGGATGCTACACCCAAGAAATCTTAAAACCATGGTTTCTTAAATAAGACTTGCATATTTATAATACTAATTGGCATTCCAGCATGAATAGTGAAAATTTCATAAGGCCCTACAACAAGAAGAAGAGCTATAGGCAGTCAGTGGCTGCTGAGAGAGAAAGAATCCATTTTCTCCAAACAAAAGATTACCAATAAGTTATACAATCCCAAGTGGTCAGCCCTAAATATGTGTACATAGGAGCAACAATAAATGAACTCAGTAGGTCATGTGTGTGTGTGTGTGTGTGTGTGTGTGTGTGTGTGTGTGTGTGTGTGTGTATAACAGTAACAATTGAAGAAGAAAAGGTCATAAGTTTGCCACAGGGGAGGAGTCAGAATGGGAAGAGGAGAGAGGGTGTAGATGATTAAATATATTTTTCATGTACGAAATTCTCAAAAAAACCCTAAAAAATAAAAAGGTGAAGAAAGATAAGAAGAAACCAAGGATGTCTTCTTTATTTTCTTTACTGTGTATGTTAAAGGATTAGCTGCTTCAGTTCCTGACTCAACTTGTTCAAATGATGAACTATAACTTAGAATTAGTTGTAAACCAAATGTACTTTTTCTTCCCTAAGTTGCTTTTGATCATAATTTTGTCATAGCAACAGAAATGAAACTAGACCATCAATTATGACATTAAAATGTTGAGCTATGAAATGACAGGGATGTATGTTATATAATAACACTACTGAATTTGGAGACCACAGTGCTACATTATGTTATAACATTGCTTCATTTTGCTATCACAGTTCTTCAATGTGGCATTACATTGCTGCATTGTGATAAAAAATGGTGTGTTATGTCATACATACATATATATATGTATATATATATATATATATATATATATATATATATATATATATTTGTATATATTGTCACCACAGTTCTCCATTGTACCATCACAACTCTGAATTGAGACCTCAGGAGGGTGCAAAGTGTCGTCACAATGTTGCATCTTGGAAACACAATACTACATTGTATCATTGAAATGATGAAACATTGACATCACAACATTTCATTTTGCTATCACAACACTGACATCTAGCTTCACAAATGCTTAACTGTGATATTACAGTGCTTTATTATTCCCTCAGAATAATGATACCATGATATTGAGTTTTGACATCACAATGCTGAATGAGAATGTTCCGTTGTACTGTGGATACATTGAACATTAACACCACAGTGTTGCGCTCTGTTATCGTAACACTCAATTTAACCTACATAGTGCTGAGCTGTGTTACTACAACACTCAATTGTGATATCATGATGCTATCTGCAACACCACAGTATTCTATTGTGTTACCTTAGTAGTGCATTACTGTGATAGCACAATGTTCCTTTATGATGTGACACCATAGTTTTTCCATTCTGAGATTACAGTGCATCATTGCTCCATTTTAGAATGACTCATTTGACTTGTATTTAAATTAGAAATGTTATAAATTGGTAAACAAACAAGAGAAGATGACAAAAATCTTGTGAAAGGATGCTCAGATGTATGAACTCTATGTGGGGAAGGGCAGCCAGCTGAATTCAGCTTTGGGTTTCCATTGTCCTTTGCTGGTTATAGGAGATCATTTGGGACAAGCAGCTCTGGGAAATGTGAGAGAGATTTCCCAAAGTCTTTTCCTTGGTTGGAGCTCAGGAGAAGAGCACAGGTTTTTCCTTTAGCTTTTCACTTGCTCCAGATTCTGGATGCTATTCACTGAAGGTAGCTTTGGGGTATCACTTCTTGATCTATTGGATTTTAAGACTCATATTATGGAGGGCAGACTACAAGGAGACCTGGTATTCTGGAACAATGTAGCAGGAAGAGTTGGGGTTTGTTTGCTTGGCAATTCTAATTCATATCAGAATTTTAAGTTTTGGCTTCTTGACTGAGGACATAATGTGACCAGTTATCTCAATCTCTTTAAGCCTTGACTTCCCCACCATGATGGACTGTACCTTGAATTGTGAACCAAACTAAACACTTCTGTCATGCACTTTACTATCACAATGTGATAAATAGCTAATAGAGAAAGTGTTCACAGTTTCAGGAATTGACTATGTCCTGGGACTATAAAGATAAACAGTGCTGGTCTTGCTTTTATTTGTTATGAGCCTGTAAGGACAAACAAGTCCAGGAGTTTTAAGAGGAAATATTAAGTGAAATGTTATGAGTTTGTAAGGACAAACAAGTCCAGGAGTTTTAAGAGGAAATATTAAGTGACACACAAAATGAAACTAAAAAGTATGAAGCAATGTGTGCAGTGGTGATAAGAGTTTGAGCTGAACGAACAAGTGTGACGTAACTATATGATAAGCAGACATGTGTGTTAATCTAGAAGTAAGAAAATAAAGTTAGCCACAACACAGTATAAAAACTTGAGGCTCACGGCCAGAAGACATTCTCAAAATGACCTGCTAGACATGCTGTCAGAGCAGTCATAGAGAATCCAACGAAACAGCAACTTCACAGCTGAGACCTTCCAAGAGCCAGAGAACTAGCTCTTGCCTGCAGATCAAGACTTGCTGATCCAGAGGTCTACGTCGAGAGCCACAGATCATTATCAGGTTGTATACACCAATGCCTCAGTAAGATAGGATAGAAGACCTTGCCTAGGACATAGGAACCCTTGCTGAATGTGCGATGTGATTGAAGGTGTGATGTGATTGATTGACTAGGATTGTTATAGTTTTGATGTTTACTTATATCTGCCATAGGAATAACTAGAGATTTAAATGATTGTTATAGTTTTGATGTTTGCCTACCCCTGTTATAGTAACAATTGAAGATTTGACTATTGGCATAATAAACTTGTTCCTAGAACAAACACTGTGGTCATCCTGAGTATTTACTTGCAGACCTCTAAGTAAGGGCAGAATGCCCGCTCCGGGATAAGGCTCATGACATATTTATATATAGTTTATAATTGGAGGATGACAGAAGTACAAGAAAGTGGTTTGAATCCAGTGAGACTTCAATTTGACAGAGATTTCTGAATATATAGCAGGGGAACCTTTGGAAAAATCTACCGGAATGGAAAGAGTCAAACTAAAGGATGAAGAATGAGAAGAAGTAAAGTCTATATTTTTGACAGGATGAAAATTTTAGAAACAGGGAAGTGAATTAGCATGGTGAACCTGTGAAACAGATACTGACTCATGATTACTTCAGTGCTGCCAAGTTAGGGAGATTGATGGATTGTGAGGCAACAACTGAGTAGAGAACAAGCAAAGATGAGATACAGCTTGACCAGGGGCTCTTAGCATTATCCTGAAGATGATGACTACTACTGAAAGATTTTAATGAAGAAGTGGCATGGGCATGTTTCTGTGATCAAAAGAAGATTGTGGTCAAAATGTTGAAGGAACTAATGAGAATGAAAACAACCAGAACATAGAGTAGAGACTATCCCAATAATTCTTTAATTTAATTTAATTATGTGGTGTGAGGATGGATTCAGGATTTTTATAGGATGTATCAAACTATCCATATATTATTTCAGCATTTTTGATATAATCAAATACACAAGACACAGTACTTTATTTAAACTATTTTATCAAAATTTTAACTTTTTATCATTTATTTATTTATTTTCATTTAATCCACTGACTCCAGTGTCCCCTCTCTCCCCATCTTCTTCCCCACCTCCCCCATCCCACCCATCTACTTCTTAGAGAGGACAAGGCCTCCCTTGGGACATCAACAAAGTCTAGCATATCAAGCTGAGGCAGGACTAGGCCCCTTACTTCTGCATCATGACTGAGCAAGGTCTCCCACTATGGAGAATGGGTTCCATAAAGGCAGTTCATGCACACGGGATAAGTTCTGGTCTCACTACTAGGGGCCACACAGACAGATCAAACCACACAACTGTTACCCACATTCAGAGGGTCTAGTTCAGACCGTTGCAGTCTCCCTGGCTGTCAGTCCAGAATCTATGAGCTCCCACTAGCTCAGGTCAGTAGTCTCTGTTGCTTTCCCCGTCATGATTTTGACTCCCACTTCCTCATGTGATCCCTCCTCCCTCTCTTCAGCTGAACTTCAGAAACTCAACCCAGGGCTTGGCTGTGAATCACTGCATCTGCTTCCACCAGTTACTGGATGTGGGTCCTACGATGACAGTAGGATATTCACTAATCTGATTACAGTGGAGGGCCATTTCAGGTACTCCCTTCATTATTGCTAGGAGTCTTAGCTGGGGTCATCCTTGTGGATTCCTAGGAATTTCATTAGCACCAGGTTTCTCCCTGACCACATAATAGCTTTCTCTATTAAAATATCCTTTTCCTTGTTCTCCCTCTCTATCCCTCCCCAGCTCAGTCATCTTGACCCCTTATGCTCCCATCCCCATTCCCCCTCTTCTAATCCCCTCCCAGGTTACCTAGGAGATCTTAACTGTTTCCCCTTCATTGGACCCTCTATGCAAGCCTCTCTTAGGATCCTCCTTTTTACTTAGCTCCTCTGGGGTTGTGGATTTTAGCCTGGTTATTCTTTGCTTTGTATCTAATATAATATTACTTATGAATGAGCATATTATGTTGTCTTTTTGTGTCTGGGTTACCACACTCAGGATGATTTTTTGCTAGTTCCATTCATTTGCCTACTGATTTCATGAAGTCTTTTTTTTAAACTGCTGTGTAGTACTTCATTGTGAAAATGTACCACATTTTCTTTCTCCATTCTTTGGCTGAGGAGTGTCTAGATTGTATCCAGTTTCCAGTTAGTATGAAGAAAGCTGCTATGAACATAGTTAAGCAAATGTCCTTGTAGTATGACTGTGCATTTTTTGGGTATATTCCCAATAATGGTATTTCTGGGTTTTGAGATAGGTTGATTCCTAATTTTCTGATAAACTGCTATATGATTTCCAGAGTGGCAGTATGGCTGTACAAGTCTGCACTCCCACCAGCAGTAGAGGAGTGTTCTCCAACAAAAACTGTAATCAGTGTGCATGTATGTTTTTAATCTTAGCTATTCTGACAGGTGTAATATGTATTTCAGTGTCATTTTGATTTGAGGTTTCTCTGTTGGCTAAGGAAGTTGAGCAGTTACTTAGATGTTTTTCAGCCATTTGATTTTCTTCTGTTGAATATTCTCTATATATAATTGGATTATTTTATATTTTGTTGTCTAGTTTCTTGAATTCTTTATATAGTTTAAAGATCAGACCTATGTCAGATGAGGCTTTGGTGAAGATCTTTTTCCAACTGTAGTCTGCCATTTTGTCTTATTGACCATGTCCTTTGCCTTACAGAAGCTTCTCAGATTCAGGGGGTCCCATTTATTAATTGTTGTACTCAGCATTTGTACTACTCATGTTATATTTAGGAAGTGGTTTCCCATGCCAAATTGTTCAAGGTTACTTGCCCTTTTTCCTTTGCAGCTCTTAATAGTCTTTATTGTCGAGTTCATTATATAATTTGGAGATCAGTTCTCTGTCAGATGTGGAGTTGGTGAAGATCTTTCCCCATTCTGTTTTTTCCCCCATTTCTGTTGTTTTGTCTCATTTACCATGTCCTTTGCCTTAGTAGGAAAAAAACTGTCCTGGGTGTTCTGAGTGACTCAGAAAGACAAACACAGTATGTCCTCACTCACAAGTGCATATTAGTTGTAAAACAAAGGATAACCAGAATACCCTCCACAGCTTCAGAGAAGCTAGGTAACAAAGAAAAACCAAAGAGGGATACATGGATTGCCCTGGGCATGGGAATTAGATGTGATCTCCAAGGTAAACTGGGGCTGAGAGGGGCAGTAAAAGGAAGGGGAAGGGAGATGAGAACATGAGAGAATGGAATTTTCGGGGATGGAGTAGAGAGGAGTGCAATGGGAAAGCAATGAAAGAGAAATCTTGATAGAAAGAACCACTATGGGGTTAGGAGAAACCTGGTGCTAAGGAAATTTCCAAGAATCCACAAGGATGACCCCAACTATGACTTCTGGCAATAGTGAGAGGGTACCCAAACTGGCTTTCCCCAGTAATCAGATTGGTCAATACCTCAACTATTCTCATAGAGCCTTCATTCAATAACTAGATGCAGAGATCCACATCCAACCACTGGATCAAACTCTAGGAATCCAAATAAAGAGAGGGAGGAGGGAATATATGAGTGAGGGAAGTCAAGATTATGATGTAGAAATCTATGGAAACAGCTGAAATAAGCTTGCGAAAACTCATGAATTCTAGTCAAACAACAGCGTAGTCTCCATGAGACCAAATTAGGCACTCCACGCATGGGAAACAGTGGTGAACCTTTAGCTATCTGAGAGGCCCCCAACAGTAGAACCAGGATTTATCCCTTATGCATGATCTACTTTTTTAGAGCCCTATGGTGGGATGCTCAGTCTTAATGCAGGGGGAAAGGACTTGGTCCTGCTCCAACTTGATATATCTGACTTAATGACTCCCCATGAGAGCTCTCACCCATTGGGAGGAATGGAGGTGGATATACTAGGAGGAATGTGGTGGATGGAGGAGGGGGAGAACTATTGTTGGAAGGTAAAATGAAATTAAAAAAATAAACACAAAATAGTCTTTATTCTGTGTATTTAGTGTTTATTATCATCATCATCATCATTATATGACAAAGGGACTTTTTCTTTTTGGTCTAGTCAATTTGGTATTCTGTAAGCTTTTTGTACCTTTATAGGCATATCCTTCTTTAGGCTGGGAATGTTTCCTTCTCTGATTTTATTGAATATATTTTCTGTGCCTTTGACCTGGAATTCTTCTCCTTCTTCTAACCCTATTATTCTTAGGTTTGGTTTTTTCATGCTGTTTCAGATTTTCTTAATGTTTTATGTCAAGAGTTTGTTGGGTTTTACATTTTCTTTGACCAATCAATCTATTTCATCTACCGTATCTTCAATGCCTGAGAGTCTGTCTTCTATTGCTTGTATTCTGATGTAATCATCTTACATCTGTCATTCCTATTCATTTACACAGATTTTTCATTTTCAGAATTCCTTCATTTTGTGTTTTCATTTTTCTCTTTTTTAATTGATATTTATTGAGCTCTACAATTTTCTTTGCTTCTTTCCCTGCCTCTCCCCTTCCCCTTCAACCCTCCTCCAAAGTCCCCATGCTCCCAATTTACTCAGGAGATCTTGTCTTTTCTACCTTCTACTTCCCATGTAGATTACATCTATCATTTTGTGTATTCTTTATTGCCTCTTTTTCAATTTTCAAGACTTGACTTGTTTCCTGCGCTTGCTTGTTTTTCTTCTTGACTTTTCTAAAGGAATGTATTATTTTTTTCTACAGTTTTATTTGTCTTTTTCTCCATTCTTTCAAGGGAATTTTTTATTTCCTCTTTAAGGGACTCTATCATCTTTACAACATTTTTTAAAGGTCATTTTCTTCTGGCTCATCTTCATTGGGATGTTCAGGTCTTGCTGCTTTAGAACCACTAGTTTCTGGTGGTCTTTATGTTGTTGAGTGTATTCTACCCATCTCCTCTTTCAGTCAGTACAAGTAGAGTCTGTATCTCTTGGGGTCCCTCTTCCTCCAATTGGTGCAGGTGGGGCTTGTGACTCCAGAGGTTACTGAGTCATGGAGGATATTTGGGAAGGAAGGTGGTACTGGGGTGTATGCTACTGCCTGGTGGATGGGGTTCTTCCTCAAATTGGTACAGGTAGACCCAGTGATTCCAGTGGTTACTGATGCAGTATGGGATGGTTGATGGAGAGGGAGGGGGATGTTTCTGTCTGATTGCTGGTGAGTGGGTGGGGAGGGTCACAGGATGTATTTCACAGGCTAGGACCTAGAGCACAGACTGTCTACTTGGGAGCTCAGACACTTGCCTCTTCTGCCAGTCAATGCAGGGAAGGCCTGTTGCTTCAGTGATCACTGATGAGGCAGAGGATGTACTTTTAACTTTTTAATTAAAATATTATTATATATTTTTCTCCTTCCATTCCCTCCCTCTGATCCCTCTAACTCCTTCAATTCCCCCTTACTCTCTCTTAAATTCATGACTTTTTTCTGTTATTATTGTTACATGTAATAAGTGAAAATGTGTCAATATATTGAACAATCTGCTTAATCCATTCAATATCCCTTGTATGTATATGATTTCAGGGCTGACTTGATACTGTGTAACTAATTATTATGCTCATCTATGGAAAAGAATAATTCTCCCTCTCTCAGAAGTCCTTAGTTGTCTGCATTTCTTTGTGTAAGCCTGAGACCTTCTGAAATTCCTTCTATGGTAGCATGTCTCTTAAGATTTCCATTGTTAGCCAGGTGATGGCGGTGCACACCTTTAACCACATCACTTGTGAGGCAGAGACAGATGGATCTCAGTAAGTTTGCAGCCAGCCCAGTCTAAAGGAGTTAGTTCCAGGACAGGTTACAAAACTACAGAGAAACCCTTTCTTGACAAAAACAAAAACAAAAACAAAAACAAAAAAAGAAAAATTAAAAAAAGGAAAAGATTGGTCTTGTTAAGGCGAACATATTATTTTAGAATCACGAGCATAGCTTCCCTATCATTTCTAGGAATCATAATCTCCTAGCTGACTGGTCCTTTTTCTATCTTTCTACCCTCTTTTTTGTGATGTTTACTTAGTCTTGAATGCAAGAATTGTGTTGTAGATATATTTACTGGGGTTAAACACCTCAGGATATTTTTTTATCTGTATTTTCACCAGTTGTGGTTTTATTTGAGAGTTTTTGTCTGTTGCAAACAAGAGCTACTTTAATGATGGGTGAAGGCTACACTAATCAGGCAAAGATGGATGGTCCATGGGTCTGGAGTCAAGTGAAGCAAAGACTATTCTTAAACAAAACCAGTTTTCAGGTCATAGATTGGTGAAACAGATTTGTGAAACAGACACACAGGAATCTATACAGTTTATTTAGCTCATAGTCCTTGAGTCTTTGAATTCTAAGAACATATACCTGCTAGCTATTTGTCATCTGGTCAGGGCCTCATGCTGCATCCTAACATAGCACAGAGAATCTACACAGTGAGTCAAAGTATCCCTCTTAGCTCAACCCTACCTTCCTCTTCTAAGGCCATCATGGAACTCCAATACTTATGACTTCACCTATTTCCAATAACCTTTAAGGCCCCACTTCTAAATATTAGTAATGAATGACTTTGAAAAATAAGTGTCCAACCCAGGAACCCTGGCAGTTACATTCCAACTAAAGTATGTGTCTTATTCAAAATCTGGAAAAAAACTTGGGGACAAGGCAGTTTCTAACCATGCTTTGTTTTCTTTTACGTGGATGCCGAATAGTAAAGTTAGATCCTCATACTTATGCAGCAAGCAGTTCACCACTGAGACATATAACCAGGACTCTTTACTAATTTCTTTATTTATTAAATCTATAGTTCATAACTTCTATTATTTTTTCCTTTTTGTTCTAAATATTTATTATCTTTGGTTTCAAAATAAGTACTTCTTGTCCAGATTGCTTTATTGGTACTTTCATGTCTAGAATATGGTCAAAATGGTAAAAAAATAAATAGGTGGTGGTCATAGAGAGATTGTATGCTAATGTTGATTCTATACCCTTTAAAACTGTCTTTCAAGCAGGTCACTTGACCTACATCTGGTCAGTTGGTCACACTTAACTTAAGAAAAGTATGCAGAGAACAGTGTTACCAGCTAGGTACATTGTTGCTCTTTCATCCTGAGAAAAATGAGGACAATGAATGTTGAGTCTAACATACTGCTAACAGAAGAATTGTGGGTCTAGAGAAAGGTAAGAAAGTCATTAATTGTATTTGCAACATTAATTTTGCTATATCATATCAAGCCCTGTATTTCATTATTAGCACATGTGAGAAACTTGGTCATAATCTATGAAGTGAGAGGAACTGCCAAACAGAGTGTTGATGAGGACTCGTAACTGGGTAGAACTAGAAGGGTCTATTATTATGGGCATTCTCTTATTATATTTGGGGAATGGAGTGGGGAAATTTTTTTTATAAATTTCTCCCTTTTTAGGGCCCCATAAAGTGTGCATGTTCATATGTCTCTCTTAATGTATGCATCTGCATATGTATATGTGGTCTTGTAAGTGTATGTTATATGTGTGTGTGTTCTGTGCAAGTGTGTGGATGTGCATGCACATGTACATGTCTGGGAAGGTGATATTGGGTCTCTTTGTCTACTGTGCTTCACCTTTGTACTGTGTGTCAGAGTTTTTCATTGAACCAGAAGCTCACAGTTTTGGCCAGGCTGACAGGTCAGAAAGCTGCTGGGATCTGCCTGGTTCTGCCTCACAATACTGAGGTTATAGGAACATGTTTAACTATGCCTGAATTTTACATGGGTGCTGTAAAAGAAAATTTTTGAACACAATAAATTACCTCCCCAGAGCTCACCCCCATTGCCTCATTTTTTTCTGATAAACAGTTTATGTCCAGTAGTCTTTGCCTAAGCTCCAGAGAGAAGTTGGAGGAAACTGCTGTCAGGATAGAGAACTTTGCACATGTCTGTCACCCTGGAAGCTAGATATTAAGCTGCTGGCAATACTGAAGGTCTTCTGTAACTTGCATCTACATTTAGCCTATTTAATGGGGGCAGATTGAGTACTGATTATTTGATTATTTCAGTCAATATATACTTACTGAATTCCTGCTACATTGTTTAGAGCTGTTCTGGGTCTTCTGTGGCAATAGAGAGAGTGGTAGTAAATAAGAAATTCTGTCCATGAGGAGCTGAGGAAATCTTGCACTCAAGCCTCCAAGTCTCATACAGTTTTCCTGGAGTTCACACCATCTGTCCCATTACTCTTCCTAATGAATAGCTAGCAGTGCACTGACAGGATCACGTCCTTCCCCATAAATGCAGCTCCTATTATGTACGGACTCCCTGTAGTCTTCTTAGCTGGGTAATTCTTCCTCAGCTTTTTTGGCCATACCAAGAAGAAATTCTAATATCCTTCCTCACTTACTTTCTTCTCCTTTCAGAACAGCATTTGTTGTGGTATGTTAGATTTTTCTGACTGCATATTTTAAAGACAAATCCAAGTTGTACCTACCTTAAGTTTAGAGACAATCTTACAAGAAATAACATTCCAATATAATTTATAGCATAATAAAGAGAAAATATTTTGGAAACATAAAAATGAATAAAGTTGAAAGAAGAGGAACTAGAAAAGCTTAAAGACTAAAGTCTATTAAAGTATGAAGTTAGTTATTAAAAATCTTTATCTAAATAAAATGTTATGCCCAGATGGTTAAACAGCAATGTCTGCAAATAATTGAGGAAGAAATAACATTTTACTCAATTTGTGGAATCAATATAAGGAAATAAAATACTGCTTTGAACTTCATACATTAAACATATTGCATTCTAATCATAAACAGAAAATCTGAAATTACAGTTTTAAAAAAGGATGAACGATGTATATGACCGTGTTACAAAATTTTCCTTGGGAAGAAAATATGCACACCAGTTATACATTGAAAAGCTGTTATTCTTCAAAAGTCATGACAAAAGAAGAACATCTGTGAGATGATGGGTGTGTTGATGTGCTGAATTACAGTGTTTCCTTTCCACTCTCAGTGTGTGTAGCAAGTCCTATATTAGTTGTACATCTTAAATATGTAAATGATTTTTAAAAAGAAAATCAAAAACAAGTCAATAACTGGATTAATATCCATTGACTGACATATATACAAATTAAGTAATTTGGATAAATTACATATTAAAAAATGACAATAAAATCCAACATAAAATTTGAAAATCTTAGCCAGGTGAGATAGTATAGTTCTGTACTCTCAGAACTTGGAAGGCAGAGCAGGAGGATCAAGAGTTTGAGGTCAACCTAAGCTATGTGATGGGACTATCATAAAAAATGCTGGAGAAATTTTAAGTAGATACTTCATTGTAGAAAGCATATATATGATTGAGAAGCAAATATAAAGCAAAAAACAAATAAAAAACAAGACACTGATAAGTTTAACTAAAACTGAAAGTAAATGCATAAGAGAAAAGAAAAAAGAAAGCAAAATAAAACCTGACATCATCAAATTACTGGCAGTTACAGAACAAAAACCAAACAAAAATGAATCTGTAAAGTATGGACAGACATGAAATAAAGAAAGTTAAGTAAAAGAACTATTGAATAATCTAGAAGGCAAGTATACAGGATATCATCATAATAAAATTCTTTTAATTTTTTCAAAGTTTTAAAAATATAAAACTTTGTTATAAATATAAGCTTGTATAATATAAGTGCCAAAGAAACCAGAGAAAATAGCAGCTGAATTATTCCCACAATGTGAAGTTGTAAAATAGTTATAACTATTCTAGCAGATTGATAGTTTTCTGGGCTGCAAACAAATGATGTTTATTAGCAAAAAGACAAGGAAGAACTTCTATGACTACGGAAATGTCCTCTGGTACACCTGTTTTAAGGATATACCGTATTCTTGTACAATCATAAACACACACACACGCATGCATGCACACACACACACACACATGCACACTCAGAGAGAGAGAGAGAGAGAGAGAGAGAGACAGACAGACAGACAGACACAGAGAGAGACAGTGAGAGAGAGATAGAGAGAGAGAGAGAATTTTTAAAGCTATTGCTTACTTGAAATGAGTGCATTCTTTTTACAGCATTCAAGTTTTACCTTCATCAATTTAATTTCATACTCTTTCTAATTTTCTTGCTAACAGTCATATTCAGGTGTGAATGGGAAGAGCAGATATAACTAATGTCTAGCCAGACTGGCAGAAGTTCAGATTTCCTCATTTTCCTATCAATAATATTGTCCATAATCACCCTGA